>NW_025767058.1:600000-1054648 GCF_003918875.1 Haliotis rubra
AATCATGTTATCTCCACAGGCTCTTCACATTTTTAGGCAATTTCATGGAAGCATAAGAAACATCTGCTCTCCGTCAAGGAAGTGATTTATCGAACGATTCCATTTCCTCTCCTGGAGCCATATGCTCTACTAGTCAGTGTAGGTGGACTTGTGATTTACATATTTATGGAATGCAGTGAGGAATAGACATCTTGGGGGGAATTTACATGACTAGACCAATTTCACGAACAAAATTGCCTTAAAGCAAATGAAAGGAGATAAACTGGTTTAAAACAGTGGCTTTTTTGTCTGGAAAATGAAGTACAGAAATTTCAATCACATCTTCCTTTCAACTAGAAGTAAAACTTCTTGATGACAAAAGTGCAGTGTTCAAAGAACTTTGAATATACATTTGTCTGGGAGTTCTTAAACTGTCCCTAAAGCAACGGCAGTGCCTGTGTCATCTGTTAGCTGCGAGGAAGCTTTTTGAAAAGAAAACATATTGGTGTTTGACTGAGTCTGTAAAAACAACATGTCTGTAATGGAGTTGATATGAAATCTGTCAAATGGCCATAGGAGAGAAAGAAATTTGAGTACAAATGGTTTTTTGATTTATATGTCACTTACCAGTGACATTGTGAAGTTAAGAAGAATGTCTTTAGTTTACTTTGTTTTCTGAGTTTTGCAGCCTTGTTTTTGAGTACTAGTATATATAATTTCTATGCAATTATGTAGATATAACTATATGCTGGATCACTGAAAATGCACTTTCCTGACAAGAAGTAAATCTGATGAATCCCAATATTTATGTTATGTACTGTACTGTACCAAAAATTATAATAGTGACTGCAAAATATATGTTATGCATATTTTAAACAAAGTGACAAAACCCTTTCGATAATCATAAGAAATCTTAGCTGCAGAGTCTATTCTATGATTAAGGACATATCTGAATATGTTTTCATGAATATTATCAAATAGTGATGACTCCAGGTTTTCGTGAAAAGTTTTTTTTGTGAAAAGGTGTCCTGCAGTTTATTCTTCTGGATAAGACTTATAATCTGAATATGTTTTCATGAATATCAAATAGTGATGACTCCACGTTTTTGAGAAAAGGTGTTATGTAAAAAGGGTTCCTGCAGTTTATTCAATGACTGGATAAGACATATAATCTGAATATGTTTTCATGAATATCAAATAGTGATGACTCCACGTTTTTGAGAAAAGGTGTTATGTGAAAAGGGTTCCTGCAGTTTATTCAATGACTGGATAAGACATATAATCTGAATATGTTTTCATGAATATCAAATAGTGATGACACCAGGTTTTTGAAAAAAGGTGAATGTACCTGCCATACCACTTGCATCCATCACAAACACATGCAAAGACTAGTAAACTGTTCACCTGAACATAGCATAGTATGATGTCCATGCTGTTGATCACTGGATTGTCTGGTCAAGACTCAATAATTTACAGACTGCCGCCATGCAACTGGAATATTGCTGAATGTGGCGTTAACCTAAACTGACGCACTCACTCACTCACTCACCTGATTACTATTAATGCTGCATAATGGGCAGACTGTAATAAGCCATTAAACAATAAAGACAGCAAAACTTTTGATAAAACTGCGATGTGGGTTAATCAAAAGTTCATCTGACAAACATTACTGGGCCTTTTCAGAATTTTATTACACAAGCTTGGGATTGAGGGTTTCACTTGAAATCATGCTGATTTGAGAATTGTTTTAGATCATAATAAAACCTTGATGGATCCACATCTGATCAACTGATGATGTTTATCCTTGTTTATGTGTCTGAATCTGACAGTCATTTAAGGATGCTGCCAAACAGACATCAATATCTTAACCGGTTCTGCCTTGCTAGTCCTTCTTTGTGTAATTGCTATATTTTATTTTCTGAAAATTACATGATTTCTCAGGATTTAGATGTGGTTTGTGTAAAAATGGTATTTTCCAGGTTTGTGTATAACAGACATTATTTGATATGATATTAGGTTCAGTAAAGACCATGTATGTGCTTCTGTAAAGAAGTCTTAACTGAAGTTCTTGATGACATTAGTTTGTAAATATTTGAAATACCGACAATAATAAAAGATGAAGAAGTGCAATTTGTTTCAAATCTAGCAATATCATGATACATCTATTTCCTGACATGATATTTATTGCTGTACCTTGTTCATGAACCCGTGAAGATCTGGATTAGAATTGGTCTTCAGCAACCCATGCTGGTTGTAAGAGGCAACTAATGGGATCGGGTGGTCAGGCTCGCTGACTTGATTGACACATGTCATCGAATCTCATTTGTGTAGATCTTAGCTCATGATGTTGATCAGTGGATTTTCTGGTCCAGACTCGATTATTTACAGACTGACGCCCTATAGCTGAAATGTTATGGAGCGCATTGTTAAACAACACAAGCAACAAAACAAACCTTGTTCATGATGTAATTTCATAGGGCATAAACACTGTTGAAAATTCTTAGGTTTCCTGAGTACCTTGTGTCATATTTGAAATTTAAATGTCCTATTTCAATCTTTACAAAATTTCAGATAAAACTGAGGTATTTTCTATTATTAAGTATAATGTTTGTCATTTATCTTAGATGTGCACCTGAAATTAACATCTAAATGAATGGGTCCATGTGTTAAGCGTGATGGGGCGGTGGGGTAGCCTAGTGGTTAATGCGTTGGCTTGTCACGCTGAAGACCCGGGTTCGAATCCCCACATGGGTAAAATGTGTGAAGCCCATTTCTGGTGTCCCCCGCCGTGATGTAGCTGGAATATTGCTAAAAGTGGGGTAAAACCAAACTCAGTCAGTCAGATAAGCATGACAGGATTAAAATAAGAATCTATACCCTTTGTAGTGCATCATGTTGTTGAGAATAGCAGTTTCGTAGCAGTGTATTCCTGCTAAGTTCTATGATACTTGTTTTTACACAGTTGCACATGGATATGATGCATGAATAATTGCTAAGTATGAACTAGGCATGATATCGATAAGATTACTGTAATGTACTGTATAAATAGCAATGAAAAGTTTTATTTAAATTTGTTGTAGAACAAACTCATTTGCATTATCCAAAGGTAAATCTCGTTGCCAACAATATGTATAAAACCAAGGGAGATACTTCTTAGAAATATTTTAGAACATTACTAGTGTTAAGACATCATTAAAACTTTTGACGTTATTGTTTTGATTAAATCAGTAATGTGATACAACAAAAACTTAAAGCAAAAAGGAATGAAAAATAACAATATCTAGTTGCCCTTTAGCTTGACTCTGAAGATATGTTTTTACCACAAGATGTACATGTGTATGTCAGAATTGGGAAAACAAGATGATTAATGACATTTCAGGCACAATATGAAAACCACTAGTCAAGTCTGGTTAAGTCTTCTTCAGACAGAACAAATGGCCCTTTCCCATAGAATACCCTTCTAGAAATAGAACATCACACCAGCATCTCCCTGTTCAACTGAGGGCCGAAAGGGCAGACTTCCAAGTGATATCAAACAGTCTAAGCCCTATACAATATTCTCCAGCCATGGACTCGCACCCTAAGAAGAATTCCAGAAAAGAAAAAAAATATCCAAATTGGGCAGTGGAGTTTGTGGTCAGTTGGCCTGAAGAAGGGCTGGATATTGATCAATGCCCATGGCTTGTAGAGCAAAGGTTCTATAAATACCATGTCAGGTTGTCTTGCATCAAACATTGATGACCCCCCCAGCAGGCGTTTAGTCACATTCATGACAGATCTTGAACATGGTGTTACGACATCCCTGTTGGTCATTGCAGACAGCCAACAGCATCACACCTTCCTTCTGACAGCTCTCGAGACAAAAGTCACACTTATTTTCTTTTGGTTTTCTTGTTTTCATTCTGAGATAGGTTATTGATTTCCTTAGATGTGGATTGTATATAATCTTGAGTAGGACTTTGCACAAAGTAAGTAAGTTTGTCCCTTGTACCAAGCCTCACATTGCAGATCCTTAGCACTGTGGTGAAGGATGACCAGAAATGAAACATAACCACTAATAGAGTAGTATCATAAACAGGCCATTGAGATTTTCAGCTGAAATACTTCTCACTGAACACACCATTAAAACAACACTTGCTATTTTTATGTATTTACACGATAATTTCTCTTATTTGTACTCTCAATTTTTAACATATGTTATATTTGGGATTACACTTTCTCAGTAAAGTACAGATTCTAGTACATAGCAAGAATATGACTCAATTTTTTTACAGTAGAATTCCATGAAGATGCCTTTATTCTGAAGTACAAAGTAACACCTCTATTTGTTTCTTGCTTAAATTGTTAAAATGATGAAAAGCGTATCTGCTACTTGATTTTTAAAGGATGATGGTCTGATGGGTGCATTTTGATAGTCAGGTGTTTGAAACTTTCACATATATATAGTCCATCGGTTTCATGTCCCCACATGGGTACAATATGTGAATATTTGGTTTCTCCCAAACATCTATATAGCAAGAATATGACTAAAACAAAATGAGATGCAACTCACTTACTCTGACCCTTTCTAGTGAATGTTTTTTGTAACTTTAATTTCTTAACAGATGGAAAAGTAATGCATAGTTGTGCTAATTGTTAGATTTAAGAATACTTTTTTGTTGTCAGAAATATGTGAACATTAATGCAAAAGAGACTATTATCTTCAGTTTCTGACTGAAGTATGTCTTTAAATAGTGTACGGCCTGTGTAATGGCCTTCAGCTTAATGACTTTGCAAGGCTAAACAAAAATTGTAAATATGACATTTATGTATAGGTTAGAGCAGGAGTACCTCGAGTTAAATCATTGACATGATTAGACACCAAGGTCCAAGTGTTCTAAATCGCTGCAAATAGCAGCTCAATTGCTGATGTGGTGTTAATCAATGCTCACTCACTCATGCCAAATTATTTATACCATGGCTAATATTTAAAGAACCATAACATCTAAAATGTTACTTTAAATCAGGTTCTGGGGAACGAACAGGGACACATGTATCAATCACCTATGTTGAACCTCTTCATGTTAATGGGCCTATCAAGTTAAGAGTAATTTGTTTTCTATTTCTTCATTTCTTTCTAAAAAAGGCTACAAAATCACATAAATTAACACAAAAGGTACTGCATTGAACATTTTTCTCCATATATTAATTAATAGACAATTAGCCATGCTGTAAGTAATTTAATTTAGCTACTTTCATAAAATTTCAAACGAAGACATTTGGTGGCCTTTGTCAGGTACTTTGCTCATGTGAATCCCACTGGCTGCCCAAATATTTGTGTGTGTGAGTGAGTGAGTTTAGTTTTATACCACATTTAGCAATATTCCGGCAGTGGACACCAGAAATTGGCTTCACACGTTATGCCCATGTGGGGAATCGAACCCTAGTCTTCGGTGTGATGAGCGAATGCTTTAAACACTAGGCTACCCCACCATCCAAATGTTTAGTGAAATTGTCCTGTCATCATTAAAAATAAACAACAGACATTTCCATTATCATGAGAATCAAAACAAAGGACAAAGAAACTACCCCAGTCATGAGTGAGTGCATCAGGCACAAGGATCTATGTTAATTGTGCAGTCAGTCCTCTATTACAAGAAATTACAAAACCAAATTGGTGTTAATTATTTGTTGAGTAGTAAACTGACATTTAATGCTACGATCAACATTAACATTTTCTAAATGCAACCGACTTCCTCTTTTTGTGGATAATCAGCACCCAAAGTGTATAAAACATCATGTACTTCATCATGGAATACATTCCTGGACCAAACTCAGATGTTGCATGTTCAGCAGGTAGGTGTTGATAAATTATTCTGTTCATGTGAAATGAAGCATCTCTTACCACCCGTGTACATGCATCAGCTTGAACATTGTGAGCAGAAGGCATTGAAGCAACCTTCACATAGAATTTATGTGCCATGTTATACTCTTATGACACGATCAACTGAATGTTCACAATTGACTGCCTTCTCTGTAAGTCATTTAATATTGAAGACTGTTACAGTTTGCACGTGATGGAAATGGTAGAAAGCCAAACAGAAAGAAAGGTGAAATTCTTTCAAGTTTATCAATATTCGAAGCTGACACTGCTGTGTAAAAAGAATATTATAAAAACGCTATTTTTTGCGCAGTTAGTTCCTTTTCTCACTACATTTTTAAATAACAGACAGTGAAGTGTTGAAGTTGTTTTATGGATGTTAATTATTAATCAAAATCCATATAGCAGAAAAGTCAAGTCTTTCACCCCTGTGCTCTACAGTGGGAGAATTATTTTCAGCATCTAATCTCAAATGGACACATCCTATCTACTGCATGAAAATAAGTTTCTTTGATTTCAGGTTACCTGACTAAGTATAGAGTTTTAACTTTGGATAAAAGAATCTATCACATAACATAAACTTTTATGTGCAGTTCAACAAAAAGAAACACCCTCTACTAAAAAATGCATCTAAAACCTAGAAGTTGATTAAGGTTTCTTTTGTCAGAGAAGCTGTTCAGAATTTCAAAGGTCTTGTTCCAAGCTGAAGTCTTTGATTGTTATATTTGCCAAATTACAATCTTATATCCTGGGGGAGAATATTATTCTTGAATGCAAATAAAGCTAGTTTTCAGGGAAACAGCTTCCTTCTGTTGAACCGTCCATTTTTAATGTGAAACTTTGTGATAGGATATTTGTAACAATGGATGTACATGTTTGGGCGGGAGTCATGGTGACCATGGAGCGATGTCAAAGTGTCGAAGAGCACAGCAGGTGTATCTATCAACTCTAGGATGGTGAAGGTGAGGTGAGGTGAAATGGGGTTTTACGTCGTACTTGAGAATATTTCGCTCATATGACGACGTGCATGCGTGTGTATGTGTATGTGCGGCTCCTTGTACTAGCCCAGACTTAAGCTTGTTTTATAGTGCTAGCTCACTGAGATACCATGCCGCAGTTAAGCATGAATACCCCACTCAGACACATTATACTGACTCCGAGCCGACCAGTCCTTGTTGTACCCATTAATGCTGAGCGCCAGACAGAGACCAACAAGTACCATATTTTTACGTGTTTTGGTATGACGCGGTCGGGGATCGAACCCACGACCTTCCGCTCTCCGGCTAGGATGGTGAAGATGCAGCAAAGTGGCAATATATATGTTCTTATGAAAATGAACTTTGGTGTTGAATAGGTGTTAAGAATTAAAAGTAGCATGTCATAAATACTATTGTGGATTGCAACTTCTTTTGTATATAGTTAGTAGTCGCTACATTTCAAGGCTTGGTTAAACTTCTTCAGATTTCCTAAGCATGGAGATTCTGTGATAGTTAAGTGGGTGAATGTTGCTTCATGCCGCAGGCGGCAATATTCCAGATCTTTCTCAATGGTTCATGAATAATTGTGTCTGAAACTGTTTATGACAGTTTCAAGTTGGATGTATTATATTCATGATGATACCATTTGTGTGTCCTGTGCCTGTTTGTCTGTGTCTGCTTGAGATAGTCTTGAAAGTGCTATCCCACTAACATACCATGCCACAGTGTAATCTGTATATCTCACTCAGACACAGTATCCTGACCATTGTTTTACCCCCTTAATTCTGATTACAAAGTGGAGCGGTGGGGTACCGTAGTTGTTAGAGTAATAGCTCTTCATGCTGAAGGCCCGGGTTCGATTCCCCACATGGGCACAATGTGTGAAGCACATTTCTGGTGCCCCCCAATGTGATATTGCTGAAATATTACTAAAAGCGGCGTAAAACCCAACCCACTCACTCACTCACTGAGCACAAGGCAGGATAATAAAAAGTACCATCATTTAACATCTTCGATTCCCTGGGCAGATGCTCCATCAGCTAGAACAAAACGGTGATAGAATAAAGTCTGTTGTTAGGACTGACTTAAATAAGAATGGTGAGACTAAGCGAGTTTGCCAGATGAGGCAACTAAATATAAAGTGTGCAGATCTTACCGTTTTGGATTTTCCCATTGGTTTGTCTTGAATGATCTGGCAATGGGGATATGATTATCTATGTTAATAGTTGCTATGGTAACACCTTCAAATCACTGTTCAGGTTATGATAAGGGTCACAAGTCCCCCAGTCCTCTTAGGGAGCTGCGTGATGCAGTGTTGCTTGCATCTTTGAACATGCCATAAACTTCAGCAGTGATACTAGGTTCAAATCCTGTTCTCCCCTCTGAATATGTTTCTAGGTTTGTTTGCACAATACCCATGCTTATGGGTTTCCCTGAAGTGTTTTGTGTCCAAAGCCTGCATCACTATGAGCATTACTCTCATGTAAAGCTGACATGCAGTGATATTTATCTGGAATACTGTTCAGAGCAGAGCTAAACACGACTCACAAATTTACTCACAGATTATACCAGATGAAAAGGCAGGTTACCCACAAGTGCATAACGGTAATTTCTTATGCATCTCTCACACAACATAGAAATTACTTCCTCTTTGTGAGGTTTGTATTAATGACATTTATAATTGGTATGCAAAACTATTTGATCTGATATTTGCAGATTTTGATTGTATGTTTTCTTAAAAAGGTATGTCTTCAGGTTAGATTTGAAAATCTTCAGGTTGTTAATTGTCCTTAACTCCAGTGGAAGTTGATTCCGGAGAGTGGGTCCTGCCACCTGAAATGATCGATCCCCAAACCTGGTACTGGACCTAAAGTGTGGGAGAACAAGAAGACCAAGATTTTCAGATCAGAGACTTCGGTTGGTGATATCTGGTGATCAGGTCAGATAGATACTTTGGAGTTAGGTTATTGAGACACTTGAAAACGAAAAGGTTGAGTTTGTATTGGATTCTGTCTGATATGGGAAGCCAGTGTAATATTCATAACTGCTGTGTGGCTGGTATGTGCAGTAATGTGTTGTGATATCAGTGTTTGCGTTAACGCAAAAACCTGCGTGTTTCACGCAAATAAATTTACATTTCACGCACGATATTTTCTACCTGGGTGTTCTGCATGCAAAGCATATTGTGTTCTGGGAACAAGTAACCACAAAGCGTATTTTGCCCAAGGAAACAACAAAATAAAATAAAAGTTTCTCCCTGCTAATTTGACTTGTGAATGATGAGAACATGCTCTAAAATGCAAGGAAATGGCATCTAAATTTCAAAATTTTACTGGGGTATCTGCGGTGCATGCACACGCAAGATTCTTGGGGCTGTGAACTTTAGGAACACAGAGCTTTTTTGTTACTGGGAACAGTGGATATGGATTGATACCTAATGGAAAACTACTACTGGATATGTGAATAGGACACAACTCAAATATAAGACAAAATATTATGGATGTCAACTTCTTTATTGTATACACAGTGTATACAATAAATAAACAGTTGACATCTGTAATATTTTGTCTTAAACTTGAATACCAACATCATGCCTGTCAAGAACCTTGACACAACTCTAAGTTTGCTGTACGTTGGAAGAAACTGTTCCTTCAGTTAAGCTCAATTGTTTGTTAATAATGTAGTGTTAGAAACTTCGAGAAACACTGGAATATGTTTTCATTAAAGTTTGTCCTACATGTACATGACGTTTCCTGCTTCTTGTCGTTTTTTGTACATGACCTCTGAATTTTGATGAATCAATTCCACAAGGGTATTTTAAGCATCAGTGCAACAACATGCAATGTTTGGAGAGTTAGATTGCCACATACATCAGGTGTACGTTAAGTGGCCCAGCTGAGAGCATTGTCATCCTTCATCTTAACATTCACCTGTAATGTTTGCGTAGAGATAGTGGATTTTTGTGTGCCCTGTGGTCTCTGCTCATTGAGGTTGCAGTCATTATACTAACTCCAGTTACCGAAGAGGAACTCGTGTGAATGAATCACGTTCAGAATGCAGTGAAACACTATTCTGTATAAAACCCTTTTATATGATTTAACAGTTGCATCAATCTGTGCAATCGTTTCAGTTACGTAATCCAAATTTATATCTTATCAGTTGAAACTCAGAGACTATTTGTGCAGACAAGTAATTGCTTTTGTTTTAAGAGTAACAATTTTGCTTCTGCAGTGCCTGAATTTACTATTTTGACCAACATGTCAAAATAGAATGTTGTAGCTGAGGTTTTATTTTTTGTCTAAATTATTATTGCCACCAAACTGAAGCTTTTGAAGAGTAATTACTATTGATGTGTGTGCATACCCCGTTGTGTTATCAGAATAACCCCAAAAGAAGCATTTAATGTTTAGAAAGTGTCACTGAGTTTTAAGGCTTTAAAGTAGTTAAGTGTTCCCTTGACAGAAAGAATAAACAGAATTCTTTTTACATGTGTTACTTGCAACTTACTAACCCAACACTTGAAATTACATTTTCTGTTTAGCAGATTTTAAAATAAGAAGCTATCTTTAAAATGACATGTGCCTAAAAATCTATAATCTGCAATCAAAACTGGCTCTTCTCAGGCTTTTGGATTGAGTTTCAATTGAATGTAAATGAAATTCACAAATTTTTTGGAGCCAAATTCATTTTGTTAAATTGGAAATGGGTTTTACTCTAATTGGAATATTCTTTTGAAGTTTTAAGTCTTGATTCTCAATGTTAGAATAGTGAGTACTTTTTCATAAGAAACAACAGTATTGAAACTCATGTTGTATGAGATGAGCATGAAAATGGTCAGCACAAACAGGGTTTTATTGATTTGGAAATGTTTTGCCTGAAGAGTAATGTGAAAGATTAAGACACTTGTTTTCCTAACCTAGATAAGGTCAGATGGATAGTTGCTACATGTACTTTTTAAGCTTGCATGTCTTTCATTATCCTTGGTCAAGGGTAGGCCAAGGTTTGTCTGCCCTTCTGCCCTGCCCCTATCAGACTGACTGGCTGAGTTTGGTTTTACACCGCTTTTAGCAATATTCCAGCAACATCACTGGCGGGGACACCAGAAATGGGCTTCACACATTGTACCCATGTGGGGATTCGAACCCGGGTCTTCGGCATGACGAGCCAACGCTTTAACCACTAGGCTACCCCACCGCCCCGCCCCTATCAGAGAATATCAGTCTTTGGGCCCCATTCCACAAAGCGATCATAGTAGCGCTAAGATGGTCATAACTCTAACTTTAACATAGATGTACGACTGTCGTAGGGCTACGTTCACTTTGATGAACGGGGCCCAGATCTTGCAAAATGTTCATGTGGCTTTATATCAATTATGGGAATATCAAAATCAACATAAACTGTGACCTGCTTTAAGATTCTTCTCAACATTAAGATATGGTATTAAGGGGACATGCAGTATTGAAAGAAGCACTGTTTGTGGATCTGGAGGTGTACTGGTGTATTGTATATTAATCTAAGCACCTGTTAAATCTATATTTGACTGACATTATTTCTTTTTAATGTAAGACATTTATCAGGGCTCCAGATAAGGGTCGTATCGGCATATGTACGGATAAAAAATATGCAAGATACGGTAGGAAATAGTTTAGAAAGCGTAGCAGATACACACCACAGCAATGGTGTATGGTCTTAGAATCATTTACACACGTATTTATCTGAAAAAGTATTGTTTTATTGTTTATTGACCTGTTTACACAAGAGCAGCATTGTTGTGGTACATATATATGAAACGAAACACAAGATTACTGATATGCCATCAAATTTCCATTCAGTACTCTAAATGTACTCTTAAGGTTTTCCAGTACTCCTATATTGAATAAGTAAGGAGTATGTACTCCTGATCATGAAAAATTATCTGGAGCCCTGATTTATCCTTAGTTTTGTACACAGCGTGGATGGAACTTAGCTCTAGCCTGCTTGCCTAGCTCAGTTTGTTAATGTTAATGTTTCCTAAGGCTAGTAGAATCTTAAACAGTTAAGTTTAGTGTAGTAGATGTTCTTGTTTGATTTCCATCCCTGCTTAACAAGAGGTCCTAATCGGTTTTAAATTTGGGACAAAACCAATTAAAAGATATTAAATAGAGGCACAAGGCACTGTAGCTAACCTGAGTTATTAAAAAATAATGTCTGGCTTGTATGAATTAAGATTGGAATTCTGTGTGCAATGTTTTTAGATACCACGGCATGGATTATTCATACCTAGTTTCAGATCCAAGTTCCCATAGTTTCAGAGGAGCTATGAAAAGGTTGCTTTACAACAAAGTTCATACTGATATATACAAACATGGCCGAGTATTGACTAAAAATACAGTTTCCAATATGGCTGCCATGACAGCCATGAAATTGACTTCTTTGTGAAGAAAAGTCAATTCATTTATAAGACTGCAGTGTATGGTATATATTGTAACATTTAGTGAGGAATTCTTAGTTCTAATGGTTAAGTGGGCAGGGTGTCCCAGAAGCTGAGAGCATCACAGTTCACCTAGCAGAGATATACTCCCATAATGATTGTGTATACAAATCCCAGTTGCACTTATAATGTTTCCAGCTGTGTCAGCACCATACCTAGCCTTCCTCCAAGACTGTACTGAATGCTGAGCCCATGGATGTATAGTAATTCTATCCTTCGAAGAGGCAAGTCCAGATAAGCAGACACTACAAAGACCTAAGTCTGTTATTTATTATTTTTAGAAGTTATCATTTGAACTATTAATTTTTACCTTATAGACTTGTGCAAGTCTACTCCATACCCTCTCTTGTGGTATACACTAAAGTAATCAAAGGCTATATATTTATTTAAGGGCATTTCTCCAAATTATATTTACACACTGTGATACTATTCTAAACTGGAATACTATTCAGAGTGGTCTATCATAGGCAGATCCGGAGTGGGGTCTGCAGGGGTGCACACCCCCTTTTGTCCAGAAAGTTCATTAATTGACCATTGAAACTCTCATGAAAATGGGTGAAAATGAACTGTGTGCCTTTTTGGCTAAATGAGCTGTTGTCTTGTTAGATTTAATTCATATTGACCGGTGAAGGTCCGGGTTAGAATGAACCTTCAGTAACCCATGCTTGTCGTAAGAGGCGACTAACGAGATCGGGTTGTCAGGCTCGCTGGCTTGGTTGACACATATAATCGGTTCCCATTTGTGCAGATCGATGCCCATGCTGTTGATCACTGGATTGTCTGTTCCAGACTCGATTATTTACAGACTGCCGCCATATAGCTGGAATATTGCTGAGTGCGGCGTAAAACTAAACTCACTCACTCACTAACTCATATGGTCAAACCAGAGACTATATAATATAATAAGAATCTATTATATGGTCTCTGGTCAAACCAACTCAGAATGACACCTGAGGTTTTTTCTGTGAAATAATTCCAGTGTGAAGCATTACAAACATTAGAACACAAATATTCTCTTGTCTGTCCATTGCTATGGAGGTTTGTATCAACAGGGGAAAAATTCAGGTGGTTATGTTCGCGTGATACATTGTGTCCTCTATAAAAATATCACACTCAGTAAGTTACTTTGGCCATACTATATATGTACCAAATCAAGACATATTTTCAAATTTTTTTGCTCACCCATTCTGAGGCCATTCACCAAATTGTCAAACTAGTGTCTAGAAAATAAAAACTCTGTAGCATTTCTTTTGAAGAAGTAATGTCTCCTGCCCAAGAGGAAGCCATGGGCTAAAGGAAGTGATCTTGCAGCATGGGAGTTTCAGGTTTCATGGGCTTAGCTACAAATCGCATTCTTTAGAACATTTCAGGCCAGTTCGTTACTAAGTTTCAGCCTAAAATCAATAGAAGTGAGCCTGGTCCGGCGGAGTGTTTTATGCTTTCTTGAAGAAGAATAGGAGCAAATCTCTTTGTTCTAAATGAAGATTGATAGGGTGTTTCAATGTTTTCATCATGAAACAGTGATAGGTTTGAAGTATGCACCCTCTGCACAATGTATCGTGTGGTAATTTACATAAACTGATCGGGCCCTGACTCCTAAAAACACTCCTGTTCTCTCGGGTGGAAAATTCCTTTCAGAACAAAAGATCCATGTGGCCAGATTTTGCAGCTTTCGCGTCTGCATGGACATTTTGGATGAATTTAATCTCTGTAAGTTGTTCAAGTGGAATGATTAACATTTTTTCAACGACCACAAAATGTTCATGCAATATCTGAAGAAAGTACTTGGTTTCAGCATATTGAAGTGATGTTACTAGTTGCTGCAAATTTGATATTAACAACAGGTTTCATGCTTGAATGACAACAATTCAAATGCTTGCGATTCGTCATGCCATAATGGTATTTATGTGGTTGTGTATCAAATTTGTATGAGGAGGTCTTTTTCTGTAAGGAATTATACTTTTGAGTGTTTTTTGTATGTGGTGAGATGAAATGGGGTTTAATGACGCTTTCAAGATTATTAATTATTGCACTTACATATAACATTCATGCACGCATGGCATTGAATCGCCCATGCATGGCATTGAATCCTGCCAGAGACTTTGTTGACTAAACAATTGAAGTGGTCTGAAATTTGTGTTACTGAAAACACAAGTCCAAATTGTGACACTATTAAGTGTGTAATCTGTTGTGCTATATAAACTATATACAACATTCTATTCATTAATATTACTGGGTATTCAAATATCTAAGAGAAATGAAACATAGCATGTCTTTATGTATATATCAGGGCTCCAGATAAGGGCCGTATCGGTGTATGTACAGATAAAAAATATGCATGATACGGTATGGAATAATTTAGAAAACATAGCAGATACGCAACACAGCAATGGTGTACGGTCTTAGAATCAGTTACAGACACATTTATCTGAAAAAGTATTGTTTTCTTGCTTATTGACCTGTTTACACAAGAGTATCGAAACGAAACACAAGAGTACTGATACTCCATTAAACTCCATTCAGTATTCTAAATGTACTCTTAAATTTTTCCAGTATTCCTATATTGAAACAAGAAGGAGTACGTACTCCTGATCATGAAAAATGATCTGGAGCCCTGATATATGGAAGTAAGAACGAATGTTTGCGTACCTGGCTTTGGTAGTATGACTGGTTATGAATAGCTTCTTTTAATCATGCTGCATATGCCACCCAGATTGTTTTTTATAGGTCTCTTTGTAGTTCAATTCTTGAGAGTTATTGGAATAATGATCATCTGTGTTGAAAGCATCCAGCCATAGTGCCACAACATTTGAAAAATCATGAAGGAATCAGATTTGTCAGAAATGAAATATGTATTCAAGTATGCCCATGAAACAAAACCTGACAAATCTGAATTATTAATAGATATAATGTAAGTGAATTAGCAATGAATTTTAGAGAAGGTACGTCCATTTTGTCACGACAGTGTGTGTTACCTGTCCATCTGAGTGGCAATTGTAGATTACTTCAGACAGTATTCCTGACAGCCTCCCTAAGTGTAGCACTAAGTTCCAGAATAAATGTATGTGGATGTGCCTCGAAAGGTCATCTGTCTTTCAAACGGATTTTCTAGCAAAGGAATTCCTTTTCAAAAATCAATTTGTGTCATTTCACCTTTCAGTTATATACCTTTGCCCCAGAAATTCAGTCTGCCCACCGATGGTTACATAGCCTTTAGCCTCAGTGACAACTTGACTCGCAGCCAACATAGGTTTGGGCATTTTTTATGGAAGATGATAAACCATAGATGAAATTTGGGGTTGAAGGCTTGATGAGTTGCTCCTGAAGTGAATTCTTGTTCCCCATCAGACAAAACCTTGCTGAGCTTATGACGTGTGTAGCCATCTTCGAAATACTTACAGTTATGGTTATTTGCTTCATTGTATGTTATTTACAGAAATGTGCAGAAATGTAAGGACATTTAGTCCTATATAAAGGCAAATCAGCCCCTATAAAGGCTAATATGGTGAAAATTATGTAAATGGTCTGAACACCAGCAAAAGAATGGCATTTTGTTTTTTTCTACTTATGTTTAATATCTCATCCGGAGAACAGTTCATAAGGCACTGATTGTCAGCTGAAGGGCAATTAAGGAAAACAATGTCATAAGATGTGGGGATTTTTTATTTGACATTTTTCGCACAAATTAAAAGCAACGAAAGAAATAAAAACAATGTACTCTTTTGGCATTATGTTTTGAAAATGTAATCTGACTCCTCTATATCGCAACAGACAATACACTCAGTAAAACTGCAAATGTTAAATGTCAACTTAAGTATCAAATTTGTGGAGTTCTGGAGAAAAATAATTGTTTCACCTAAAAGTTCACATAAACAGCATGAGCATGAAATGGTCCACAAGGTATCAGGTAAAGTGTGGGACACTCTAATTGAATAATGGGCTTATGTTGCCTATCAAAGTGTCAGTATTTTATCAATCATGTATTTAATTTTGACATCAAAGTTAATATGCATACAAATGAAGAACAGGTGTCTAACTGTATCAGTACAGCTCTGTCAACTTGATTGGTACCTCACAAGTCAGCTGAAAATTTAAGGGTTGATGGTGTCCCATGTACATGTATATGTTCAGGAGCAGATGGAGACTAAATCGAACTAAATGTCGAACTGCAACATGAAAACAGTACTCTCACTTTGCACACTGTCAATGGCCAGCAAATCTGTAAACTGATATTCGAATAGCTCACATAATTGTCAGTGGTGGAATGAAGGCTGAGGTTGAAGGCTGATCCTTGACTTTGTAATCTTTGTGCTTTTAGCCATTTTTAGTTATGGATTTCAAGGCCACTGACCTCCCTGTATGTTTTTGTAGAGGTTAGAACTGCATAGCATATGGTATTTGTGTAATTTACTAGATGGAATTGTTTCAGGGATATTATCCTATGTTATATTTCAAAATAATAGGACTCACTCACTCACTCAGATAGTCTAGGTCATGGTGCTCCTATTATTATGAAACTGGAACATTGCCACTTTATATTTATAGTAATCAATTACTGGTAGTTTTATGTTCCTTATAAACTTTGAGTAGCCAGACAGTGGGAATTGTACATGACTTGCTCCGATTTAGCCTTTGAGTGCCCATTCCAATTATTGCTAATCCCAGAAAGGAGGCTTACATTACAGTATCATCACTGATTTTCAGTGATCCATTCATATAATTTTCACCACAATTTGGCTGTTTCATCCTTTAGTGAATCGAGACTGTTCTCTGTCATCGACATTTTATTTTTATCATAGAGTCACTGGGTTTATCAACACAAACATGGTAGCAAGACACTGGTGTATTGTGCAGAAGGGAACTACAATATACAGCCCATAGGTAAAAGAAAAACTTTCCAAGAAACAGGATGTCTCTCTGGAACTTTGTCTCCAAAACTATTTGATATATTTAGGTAACATGATATCTGAGATCTTCCAGAAAATGTGCTTGCTTGGACTGAGAACTGAGAACTTTGCTTTCTACTCCATGATTCAGCTATTATGACATATTGGAAAATATTTTGGCATCAAAAGGGTGTCATTGATTTGAAAGTGTAGTCTGCAACTTAACCAATTTTTCTGGAGCACAAGTAAATTGCTGTATTGCCTGTATGGTAAGCACTGCTAAAAATAGTCCTCATAAAAGACACTGAAGATGTACTAAGAGCAAAGCTGGAGCTAGAAGATTCAAGATCTTCGACCCTGAATGCCAGATGTGTGAAAAACTTGGTGATGGTGATATTTGGAGGCTGTTTGCTACAATTTTTACCAAGATTGTGCCTGCAAGAACAATTTTCTATGATTAAAATGCTTGAATTGAAATGAAAATGTTTTCATTCTAAAATCCCAGTACAAGCTTCCTTTTATCCATTTCTCTGCAATATTTGTTGAGTTGGATAATTTCTTTTCACATTAATTCATTCCAGAGGCCTTTCCATTCACTTTTGTAGAAAATGAAAATGTGCAGGATGATGAAAAGTGTTGGACAAAGGGTGTTCTCTATATTCATCCATGCCTCGAAGTAGAGTGTGTATGTATGTAGAAACAGTGCTATTTCAACAATGGGTAAGTGAGTGAGTGGAGTCAGCGATATTACAAATAATAGCAACTAAACCCTTTCTACAACCATAAGAGGACTCTCACAAGAACAGAGTCAGGTGCATTTATGAATCACTGTCAAAGGTGATGATACCATGGTGTTCATGTAAAGGTGAGCATCCTGCCCCGTTGGTAGCACCCATCAAAAACTGGTCAATTGCTGTTCACCTTAAAAACATGAGAACTTATTGTATAACCTTACAATTGCATAACCCGGGTTCGATCCCCACATGGGTACAATGTGTGGAGCCCATTACTGGTGTTGCTGGAATATTGCTAAAAGTGGCGTAAAACCAAACTCACTCACTCACTACAATTGCACCAGGCATCAGTTTTGTCAAAGTTGGAAATGTCCTCCACATGTTGCCTATTAGACTTTTTGAAACTTTACTGAGGCCCTTAATTTTGTAGGGGTGGTGGGGTAGTCTAGTGGTTAAAGCCTTTGCTCGTCACGACGAACACATGGGTTCGATTCCCCACATGGGTACAATATGTGAAGCCCATTGCTGGTGTCCCCCGCTGTGATATTACTGGAATATTGCTAAAAGTGGCATGAAACTAAACTCACTCACTCACTCACTTAATTTTGTAATCTTGATAAAACAGCTTCTGAGCTAGTGTTGTATGATTTTTTGTTACAGAATGTAAAAAATGTCATGGCTACATGAACATCAACATAGGTAAGCACAAAATTTTGCAGCAGTTACAACCAATATTTTGGCTTCAGCTGTTAATGGACTGTGTACTGTCAACTAATTCTAGTGCATGATTTGTCCTTGCCTTAAGCCTATCCTGACTCCATTACCAGTGAGGTGAGGTGAAATTGGGTTTAACGTCGTGCTTGAGAATATTTCGCTCATATGACGACGGGCATGCATGTGTATGTGTATGTGCGGCTGCTTGTACTAGCCCAGACTGAAGCTGGTTTTATTGTGCTAGCTCACTGAGATACCATGCCGCAGTGAAGCATGAATACCCCACCCAGACACATGATACTGACTCTGAGACGACCAGTCCTTGTTGTAGCCATTAATGCTGAGCACCAGGCAGGGACCAACAAGTACCATATTTTAACGTGTTTTGGTATGACGCGGTCGGGGATCGAACCCGCGACCTTCCGCTCTCTGGGTGACGCTCTAACCACGACACCACTGAGGCGGTCTCCATTACCATGAGTCTGCATTGATAAACAGTAGTTGAATATTCCTGAATGTGGTGTAAAAGTAAAACAGGTTCACTGACTGACTGTTAGATTTGTACAATTACCATACATACTGGCCTTTACAGCATTTTAATGTCAGAATAATCAAGTATTAAATATACATAATTTAATAATTGGATAGTTCTGATAATCATTATATCTTCCAAATGTGGAAATCATGCTGTGGTAAATTATATTGCTGTTGACTGATGCATTAAAATAAACAGTCAATTTTGAAGTAATTTTTAATGTGCAGAACATGATCCAGAAAATGTCCTTGGCGATATCGTTTGTAATGAGTTTTCGGAATGTTGAACAGTGTTGGTTGATAATTGTTGTGAAATATGAACTTTTGGCATTTCTGTCTTATAATACATTCTGTATGGTGTATGTAACACAACACATTTGTGAAAATTAAAGGTTTTCTTCATTAAGTATTCATAAACAAATATAGGGCTAGGTTACAGGTTACACGGCCGCCTCCGTGGTGTAGTGGTTAGAGTGTCTGCCCGGGAGAGCGGAAGGTCGCTGGTTCAATCCCCGACCGCGTCATAAAAAGAGATGTTAAAATATGGTACTTGTTGGTCCCTGTCTGGCGCTCGGCATTAATGGGTACAACAAGGACTGGTCGGCTCGGAGTCAGTATAATGTGTCTGGGTGGGGTATTCATGCTTCACTGCGGCATGGTATCTCAGTGGGCTAGCACTATAAAACCAGCTTCAGTCTGGGCTAGTACAAGCAGCTGCACATACACATACACACGCATGCACGTCGTCATATGAGCGAAATATTCTCAAGCACGACGTTAAACCCAATTTCATCTCACCTTACAGGTTACACATTGTAAAGCTGTTTCCTGCTGAATTATCTTGTTTTTCTTTATTTACCTCAGAAGATAAAACCTTTTGTGAACATCCTGTAGTTTGTATGAAGAATATCAAAGCAATCCAGGACATAATTTGGCTATGCAAAACAATTCCAGTGGAAACTATTAATGAAAAGTGCAAACAATACTGAACAGCAAAAGAAACACAAGTGGTGTAATTGGGATGTATTTTGTACTGTTTGGATATGTCTAAAAGATCTTTTTGCAGCTTGTCTGTGGCAGTCTGGATGTAATGCTGTAAATGTTGGCAATAAATGTGTCAGTTCTTGCTCATCCACTTTGCTCCCATCATCAGTGTTGTCCATTGTTGAATTCATCTTGCAAGTGGAGAGCGGTGGGGTAGCCTAGTGGTTAAAGCGTTGGCTCGTCACGCCGCAGACCTGGGTTCAAATCCCCACATCTGTACAATGTGTGACGCCATTGCTGTCCCCCGCCGTGATGTTGCTGGAATATTGCTAAAAGCGGCATAAAACCAAACTCAGTCAGTCAGTCAGTCATCTAAGTTTCAACTTTGATAAATATATGGGACCATGGTTCATTCAATATTGTTTGGCCTGGTGTAATTAGGTTTTCTTGTCAACTTGGTGAAAGTTATATTATATCTAGCACCTGTAATCATGCTCACTTGCATTGTATTATTTCTTTTAAACAATGGATTGTGATTTTTTTGTCGAGCAAATAATTGTTATTTTGATATGATCACAAAGTCCAATGAAAGCTTGTTTTCCTTCAAATTCCATAGTCCAGGAAGGTATTATTTGTCTTAGTTTAGAGGATGACTCATCTCTTGATTATTCCAGTTAACAAAGCATTTAAATAGAGACAGGTAGTCCCATTTTGATTAGTTCTTGAAAGCAGATATCCTTTGTTTTGTGTGTATCAGGTAAATATATTCCTCACTGAATTCATCAGGGATGTAAAGGGTAAACACATACAGCAGAATTTTGAAAGCATACATCTGCAATGTGAATACTGTATTCTGAGAAATTGTTTCAAAACTTCAAGTCTTACGTTTTAATGTGCTATCATTGGATTTATTTCACCAATGTAACGTTAACCTGATTAATTTTAAGTAATGTTTATCATGAAATGAATGGTGTAGCTTTGATAGATGAATATGTAGCATTCCGTCCTGGATTCAGTGACGAATTATTAAGAATTCCGCGGCAAATTTTAATAAATTCTGCATCCCATTTTTCAAAATTCTGCCAAAAATTCTGCTGTTAAAAACTTGAAAACACACACAAAATAATGCAATTTCAATCTTCGAAAAGATCGTTTTGGTGAACATTATTGCAGTGTCAAATTCAAATAATATTATTGTTAGGTGCTGAAGAAAATATTACCTAATGAATAAATCATCTTTATTCGTGAATATTTTGAAAATATCGTTATAACAAATGTCTCAGTTCGTTTTTGTGTAACCCATCATACTTTTGACATTTTCCCCTTACTTTTTGTTTCGATTGATAGTCAATCTTGTTTCAACTTTCAAAATAAGTAAATTATGCAGTAGAAAAATGGCAAATTCTGCAGGTATTTTGCATGAAAATGCGTTTTCCGCGAACCATACATTTTTCTGCATCAAAAGGTAATTTCCGTGATTTATTATGCAATTATGGAATCCAGGAAGGACTGATGTAGAAAAGATTTATAGCCATGTGATAAAAAACAATGCAAAATGTTCTAAATTTTGAGAACTCACTTAGTTGATAATGTCCAATGGTTTTGTATTTTGTAACTACAGCTTACTCTGTTAGTATAGCTGGTGAAAGTGAAAGTTTTGCACATGCTTACGGGGGTATACTTTTTGTGAACATCTTGTGTCACGGATTCTAAGTGGTCCATTCATGTAATTTCCACATCCGTTTTGTCTTTTACATCCACTGAAATTGTAAATTCGACACTGATTATTCTCTGCCATTGACATTTTATGTTTGAAATGGTTTCAAATGGTGACTAAGTACAAAGACATAATCCCTTTTGACTAGTCCATAAAATACCCTATTCTTATGCTTAACTTTCAGGAATTGTTCAATAACAGTCTTAAGATATTCTGGTGTTGATTTTGTGTACTCTTTTATTACTCACCTGTTGAAGATATCACAAGCTGGTTTAATTCCAAAGAATATCTTTGTGTGTGGACAGAGCTAGTTTCAAATACTGAAAATGCCTGATGTCGCTGGGCTTTTTCAGTGACATGCTTTGAGATGGTAGATCACTAAGAGCAGTTCAAGCATACTCAATGGCAAGTTTGACATCACATGGCATCATTTAGAGTATCTTTCTCCAAAATTTAGCAAATTATGACATAGCTTATTGTGACATGTTTGAAAACTCTGTGGTGCTTACTTCAGTTGTATTATCCTGTTAAACTCATTTGGATTATGCTGTAGATCTTGTTGATGTTGGCCTATTCTACACATGTAGTATTCATATGCCTGTCTTAGTTTTTAATCGATATTCTCAATTTTAGATCAAGTTACATTTTCAAAAGTTACAATCAACAAGTAATAAATATTGTATTAAAACTACAATAGTAAACTGTATAATACCAGTTCTAAGAAACTTGGGAATAGCTTTCATTGAATTTGATTGCTGGACCTAATATTCCTGGTATCTTATTCCGCATAGAGAAGTAAGTAAGATGCTACTCTGATATCTTCCTTTCAAACACACCCCTTCTCTGACAGCTTCATCTGACTACCCATGAAGATCTGGTTTTGAATTGGTCATCAGCAACCCATGCTTGTCATAAGAGGCATCCAGCAGGAGGCAACTCAATTCTAGCAATATCGGGATACATCTATCTCCTGATATGATACTTATCACTGTACATGAAGATCTGGGTTAACATTCGTCTCTAGCAACCCATTCTTGTTGTAAGAGTCGACCCTGGGATTGAGTGGTCAGGCTTGCTGACTTGGTTGACACATGTCATCATATTCTACCTGCGTAAACCAATGCTCATGATGTTGGTCACCGGATTGTCTGGTCCAGACTTTATAATTAACAGATATATAGCTGGAATATTGCTAAGTGCAGCATTAGACAACAAACAAACTTCATCTGACCTCATTGCATATATTATCCTTTATCAAGCAATTAACTTGCCTTTGTTGGGCAGGCTATGCTTACCTTTCAGTGAACACCTGGTATCAGCAATATAGGCATGGTTGTGTCTCTTTTTGTTAGATAACAATTGTCCAAGACATTACTTAAAAACATTAAACTAAAAATTTAAAACATGTATGATCAGGGGTGGAAATAGCTTTAAAATTGCTAGTGTACTCCGGTACAGTGGCACATGTAAAGTCACTTGCCCTGATAATTTTTCCACTATACCGACCGTTTTCTTGCTGATTTTTTAAATAAACAACATAATACCATTGGAAAGTCAACTGGACACTGGTACAGTGTGATATACAAATTTGCTTGCCCGACAGAAAAAACACTGGACTCTGACGTTGGGCAATGGGTTATTTCCATCCCTGATGATGTATAAAGTGGATGCTGTTCTTGAATATCCAGCAAATAACTTTCCTTTAGTTCATAAACACTTCATTTTCTGAGGCTTCCATAAGAATGAATTGTCAGAGAATAAGGGTGTCTGTTCTATAAGAATCCATCACATCTTGTCCTGCTAAAGGTCATCAGTCACTTGCATTTGGCAATTGATTGGATGAAGTGACAAGGTCATGTGACCTCGTTGACTGCCGGAACCTTGGCAGTGGCAACAACTGGCAGTCACCGTAGTGCCAATCTGCCTGATTATCTAGCGTACCACCCACAAAGTGAGATTTAGCAGGCACACACAAAAACCCAGCAATAACTGGGCTTTATTATATTAAAGCTTGATTGAGAGATAAATAACTCAAAGTCTTTGGTGCAGGCCTCAGAATTGTGTAAATCATATGATGGAGGTGATGTTGCACTTGTTTTTCAATGTCTGTAATTATTCATGATTGTTTCCAGAATGATGTCATGACTTGTTAACTTAACTGTCTTCACATTCATGTGAAGGTGTCAGCAACAGTTTGTGTTGGATTTCAAGCTATAATATGTTTAAGAGAATGAGGAAACTGTCATGGTGTAGTGAGAGAATATACAATGAATCTGGGTCTGTATGCTTGCCCTTTGTTTTATGAAAGTCCCGAAGGTTTTATTGATATTTTGATAAGTTTTATAGAAGTAATAAACTTTGATGCTTTTGAAAATATGAACTTGACGTGTGAAACTTGATCGATGACTAACCCCAGAGACTGATCTAATTGGTACATACTTGACGTTGATTTCATGTCATAACACCAGCAAGCGATGGCATCTGAACCAAATTTAGCTGTCTGAAAACCACTGTTATAACACAAGGGAGAAAATTAAACAGCAGAATGATACATACATACATACATACATACAAATACTTCTGATGACAGATTATGGGCAGGAAAAATAACCCCATGAGATGAATATATATGGCATTAGTCAGGTCAAAGTGAACTTTTGCCAAAATCTAGACATCTGAAATCATGTTTAACAGTATACTGGGATTAAAAAAATTCTTTATGCCAGTGAATAAAAAATCACAGACATAAACATTATCAGGAGTACCTTAATATGTCCATAGCTTAGCTGTTGGCATTGAAAAGAAAGAAGTTAGTAAATATATTTCATTTGTGGAAAATGTTAATGCATTAAAATTTCAGGGACCAGAAGTCCCTGAGAGCTGATATTTAAATAGAAAATGTATCACTAGGTGTAGAGTGCACATTTCGTGATGAGAGGAGATTAGATATTGATTTTTTTCCTTGAAATAGAAAATGAAATAAAAAAATAAGAATGTAGTGATAAGTCTGAAATTTTGTGTAGATGATATTGATGTGAGGTTACTTTTGTGCAGCACCATCTAATTTTCCTTTTGGTTACAGATGATGATTCATGGTATCACAAACTGTATCACAACATCTCATGATACTATATTAGTGTACCCATAAAGCTCTTGGTCAGAACTGGTCTTCAGCAACCCAAGTCAACAAACATGATTGGGCAGGCTTGCTGACTTAATTGATGCTTGATATCCCAATTGGGTAGATCGATGCACATGATGTCAATCACTGGAGCGTTTGGTCCAGACTTGATTATTTACAGACTGCCATCATGTAGTAGGAATATTGCAGTCTGAAACAAACAAACATGGATAATGTAATTGCTGCAAGACACTGGGTGCAGATTGGTGTAAATAAAAGGTAGCAATTTGCAGTTTCATGATGCATCAGTGCAAGTTCTTACTGCTTAAATCAATCCCTGTAGAGGAATAAAATTTCAAGAAATGCTTAACATTTATGAAATGTTGTGGAGCTCTTCATCTACCTTGTAGTGGAGAATACCTTTGCTGTATATAAGTCTACCAGTGTTTTGGAAAGTTCTAAAATTGTTCATTGCAAGCTGTCAAAATGAAAGTTGAATCATGCTGTTCATTTCATATAGAAAAAGGGTAACCTTTGATGCATTAATACAAGACAAATCTTATGGATAACAACTTCTTGATTTATTTTTCACAACGTTTCTGGGCTATAGGTGGATGATGCATGTTATTTGCTTTTGCAGAGATACCGAGAAAAAGAATATTGATCTCCAGAAAGCTTTCTGAATTCACAGGTAAGGTCTGATTTTGTTCTCTCTCCATTGTGATATCAGGCCCCGATTTCTCGAAACAAACTTAAGTTTTTACTCAAATTTCAAACTGAGTTTGACAATTTGAAACAGCTGAATTTTTAACTCAGCTGCATTGTTAAGATAAAAAGGCCCAAACAACTTAAGTAATCAGTCCACCAAACTCAAATTGTCTACTATGTTTGAGTTTAATATCGATTTCAGTTCTGGGAAATACATTTTCTCAAATTTGAGTAAAAACTCTAACTTAAGTCAAAACTCAGACTTAAGTTTGTTTCGGGAAATCGGGGCCTGGTGTGTGTGGAGGCTTGCTACTGCAGCTTATCCTGCCCCACTGCTTACAGAGGCAAGTGAAGTCTTCGCCCCATGAACATGGAAGAATATGTCTCCAGTCAAAATTGGGAATTAATGGACATGATTTTGGTCAGTGATGCATTAAATCTAAAAATATCCACCCCATTTGCATATTTAAGGAATAATATTTCATCATTTAGTTACATAAATGTTACTAAAGTGTAGTATCTATGCTGGTTTTTAATACATTTCTTATAAAAGCTGTATTACTAAGTGTTTCTTTGTTTGTTTTGTGTATGACATTAATATGTGATCTTTTTGCAACTTTTAATTTATTGTACATTGGCCAATTTAGCAGAACAATTAAAAAGCAATACCAAAAATCGACAGATCCCTCTTTATCTGAAGAAATCCTAAAGCATGTCCATGAAACAAGATCAAGTCTGGGACACATTTAGTTTAAAAATTGAATTATTTTATCAGTAGTCATTATTTATAATTATAATTTATAATTATTTATAACTATTATTATAATAGTTTAATTTATAATTATATGAATTGATCACTGAAAATCAGTGATGGCACAAGGTATTTTCAAAAGGAGTAAGCTATGTCCTGCCCTGCTGGTAACACAGTCACTTACAGAATGTCCGCAAAAGTAGGTTTTCGTTGTCCGACGCTGCAATCCATCAGCAGTAATCCTGTCATGTGAACAACAAAATCTCTTCTATATTCGCAAGACACACATGAAACACACAGGAGATATCTTAGTTTTCAGAGCAGTTATTTGCATACTTGTCCCAAACATGAATTACCTGAGGGGTTAGTGTTGCAATATTTGTGGCTGAAAGCAAATGTTGGTGTATCAGCTTTGGCTACGTTTTCAATGATGCTCAATGTGATGTGACATTTACTGCGTAGGCATTTCCATTGGTGTAGCTCACATGAAATGGAAAGAGATGCAGTCATAATTATGGTATTCAAAATATTGTGAATACCTTACTATTGTTAGTAGCTCATTAATCACCTGGGGAAGGCAATGGGCTACTGCTTTCAATGCAGATGGGTATCAGGATTAAATATCTCCAGCAATGTGGCATGAATACTTGATAATGCTTAACTCTCTTGTACAAATGGCAATAGAAATACATTTCTTTGATGTCTCAGAAGAAATTGGATTTAAAGAGCAAGTATCTGTGCTATGTTATTTCTGTTCATAATGTATTTGTGTACACTCATAGGATGATTTATTTGTGATGATAGTTTGGTGCATTGAGGTTCTAACGATGTATTGTGTTGAAAGGTCAGGTAGGACCGTTGTACAGTTACAGGTACATTTAGTCCGAACATTCAGAGTGGATGGACTTTGAAGTATAGGAATTATGCAAGATGTGCAAGGAAGTCACTGTTGGCATATCTATCATCAGACCAGGAATTACCATAATAAAGCCTATGAGAAACTTCCAACACAATTGATGCAATTGATGGCTGAACATAGTATCCTCTTAATCACCATTAATCATCACCCTAGTGATGAGCTTAGTCTTCTAAGTACATAATCCATTCAGTCCTTTGAAGAATGAATTTGTATATTTGGAAATTTCATTGGATGGTTTCTGTGGATGCATTAATTACTTACAAATACCCAAAATGAGCATGACTCAGAATAACCTGAAAACAACTTTTTCATAGAGGTTCACATTTTACCTGATGGATCCAGATAACTTGTCATGAATGTATGACAGATCTAATATTTAGTCTGTTAAAGGTTTCATATTTACCTATTCACAAAACATTCTCAATAAACTGTTGTCAGATGGTCCTCTTCACTAAAGCAGCTTTAAAAACTGTCCCCACTAAACCATATGTGCCTCTTCACTAAAGCAGCTTTAATACCTGTCCCCACTAAACCATGTGTGCCTCTTCACTAAAGCAGCTTTAATACCTGTCCCAACTAAACCATGTGTGCCTCTTCACTAAAGCAGCTTTAATACCTGTCCCCACTAAACCATGTGTACCTCTTCACTAAAGCAGCTTTAATACCTGCCCCCACTAAACCACATGTGCCTCTTCACTAAAGCAGCTTTAATACCTGTCCCCACTAAACCACATGTGCCTCTTCACTAAAGCAGGGTTAGTACATGTTGTCGCTATACCACATGTGTATCTTCACAAAGCAGCTGATAGCTGTCCCCACTAAACCACGTGTGTATCTTCACAAAGCAGCTTATAGCTGTCCCCACTAAACCACGTGTGTATCTTCACAAAGCAGCTTATAGCTGTCCCCACTGAGCCACGTGTCACCTCACAAATGCTTTAAGTAAGGTCACATGTCACCCAGTGCCAGTGGGTTCTCACTTTCTGAGACTTGACTAATAACATTCTGGTTAAAGTAGTAATACCATTTAGACCCCAAGCTTTCAACTGAAGGAACATCTTAAAAGCTTAATGGCTTGTAACCTGATCATGAAGAAATTGACTATGTCAGATGGAGTTGGTTGTATAGATTGGAAGCTTGGTGGAACTGATAGATCCAGTGTGAATATTTCATGACCAGGAATGTTGGGGAGAGGGGCATCAGAAAGCTAGGCTAGGATGGTTGTATGTTTTTTAAGTGTGGGTCAGATTGGCTGCAGGATCATGCTGTCAAACAGTTGACAACTTGTACATCTTCCTGTAATCCTGGAGTTTGTCCATGTGCCAGGGTGATGCTTCCCATGTGGGTTTTGGTTTGAGTTTCTGTCAAAACCTTAACAATATGATCTAACTCTGGAACGCTTCATCATGCATGCCTGTAATACGTTTTTACGTCCAAGAAGCATTGCGTTTTCTGCTTTTGACATCCCCTCCATGATTTTCAGTTTTCTCAGTTTTGAAAGTACAGGTTTTCTCTTTTGTACGTCTGTACTTTTTAGAATTGGATATTTATGCATTTAAGGGCCTTGTGATTTTGTTCTCGTCTGAATAACAAAACTAGCATTATAAGATAGCAAAGCATGTTGAGTCAGGAAGCTAAACCTTCTCCTTCAGCTGCAGGATTAGCGACACAGTCTCATGAATGTATTGACCTTATGGCTAAAATGGGAAGCAGCACATAGTTCAACTCTGACCACTGTCTGCCCTGTCTGTCTACTCAAGCCAGAAGACATATCCATATTTCTTGCAACAAAGTGCATCATCTACTCAGCTAATAAGATGAGAGCTGAATGTAGTAAAGAACTGGACTCTTAAACACACTTTGACTTGCTTAATTTTCACTTAGCATTATATTTTTAATCGTCAGAACATCATAGATGTTGAAACACTTGTTTCAAACACTGTTGTCTTGAACTTACGGTTGTCGCAAAGTAAATGCTTGGTCCGTTCTAATGCTTTCCTTTTCCTACATTTTTCAGTTATGTCAAACATTGGATGATTCAAAGGGTTTACGTAGGTTACTTCAACACAACACTGTTTCCTGTATTTTTGAATAGTGATCCCCTTCAATATCATCATGCAATTTCAAAGCATATTGATTATTATAAGTATCTACATGTACATGTATTTATTAACAGGCAGAACATAAGGAGAATGTGATCGTTTCAAAATGTGATTTGAAGTTTACAGTTTTTTTGTTTATAGATTTAGATAGCTATGTTGTGGATACAGTTAAGAGTTCATTCTTGAATCATAACTAAGAACATCCATCTCCACTTAGTACCAATATCCTAACTGGCTTAATATACAGAACCTAGAACAGCAAATCAGAGAAGTCAAGTCTGACCTGCGATACAGAATCTAGACTTGTGTACCAGTGACAAGACATCCAAAGGGTTGTTGCAGTTAAATTTGTGCTGAACTGAGAAATCATTGGGACTGCATGTCAATAGATTTTGTGTTGGATCTGAAATAACATTGATACTTAAGTCAGCCTTGGGTTAAGGGATACTGAGATGTGTTGTAAGGATAACATGTCTGACCTGTCATCCTGATCTGTCAATGAAACCAAATCCAACCTGGCTTACACAATCAGCAGGTTTTTGTGAATAAACCCTGCTCTTAACCACAGGAGGATGAATATCTGTACACATGTTGCATCAAGGGACACAGAGGCAATTGATTTCCTTGTTTGATTATTTCATGACTTGTGTCTATGCAGGAAATGCACTGTTCTAAACAGAGCTGCTGATCGAAGCTCAATGGAAGATTAATGATTGTTTCGCATCCATGGAAGCCACGAATCACAAAGTTATTGAAACATAGCGAGAAGCATAAAAACGTTACAGTTGTATATGGTATTAATTTCTGTCTGTTTAAATTAAAAATGGCAGTGTAACTGTGGCTCAGTTGCCATCTGAGAGTGGTCATTTGATGCCATAATGAATGGAACACTCATACTTCAGTTCAGATGATGCGTACTAAACTCAAACAAGTTCAAATATAAAAAAAGCAACTTTGATTTGTGCTCTCATGTGTTAAATTGGCCATGGATTTTCAAGGTTCTTTTCAGTCAATCTGCGAACCTTAATTACGTCGTTCCAGAAGTTTGAAACAATCAACTCTCAATGAGCCATGTATGTGCATTATTTAGTATAATAGGTGCAGTTTACTGTGGTATACTCACTCAACCTTAAGTCAGCAGTCCGTAGCCTCAGGCATTTGCTAATCAATCTGCAGAAGAGTCCAAATGTACTTGATGCCTTCCTGATAACACAGGTGTTATTAGTCCGCATTTGATTTATGATTTGGATCTATCTCAGTGAATGGTCGAGTAAGTGAGTGAGTATGGTTTTATGCCACTTTTAGCACTATTCCAGCAATATCAATTTGGGGGACACAAGAAATCGGCTTCACACATTGTAACCATGTGAAGATTCGAACCCGGGTCTTTGGCGTGAGGATCGAGCAATTTAACAACTAGGCTACCCACCTCCCCTCTACCTCAGTGACGACAAACAGAAGGGCAGGTTATGAGGAGAGAAGCAGGGCCCCATTCCACAAAGCGATCGTTAGCGCCAAGATGATCGTAACTACCACACTTTAACATAGACTTACGACTGTCGTAGCGCTAAAGCTTTTGTGAAAAATTGTCTTGCATCCACTGTTTGCCAGATGATGAAAACACTCTATGTACTGACTGTTTAAATGAGAATGAGACCTCTGAACATGAAGCCAGAGACCATATAATATTATATGGTCTCTGATGAAGCTAAGTATTTCTATATGTTATTTCATATTTCCAATGTAATAAGTTGTAAATTGAAGTCTTCGAGGAAATTGATGGGTTCTTCTGTCCCCTTAAGCATAGAAAAAGTTAATTGTTTTCCAAGGAAGATAGATACTGTTTGTAAATCTAAATGCAAAAACGCCAGCTCTTGACACATGAGAGATCATTTTCAGATTAAACAAAAAAAAATAGAGTGCAAATTGTTCTTACGACATAGTTTTAGAAATAATCGTTTATCTGAGTGGTGCCGTATGTGAGTGAGTGAATGATCTTTTCGCATTAGGAAAAGGTTTTGGCGGGAGTCAAGTTGTTTCCTGATGTCAGCTTTTACTGTCAGCTCATGTTCACAAGAGACGCCTGGATCTTTTAATCTGTTTGCTTTTTTGGTGTCTAGCTTACACAGCCCCAGGTGCTCTAAGGCATAGTCACAGGTTCAAATTCGTCATGAGATAATGAAGGTGTGATATTTTGCATCATTTGGGTTGAAAGACATAGGTTAAATTACACATTTCTTCAAGAAAGGATAGGTTCATGGATATAGTTTCTTTATAACAGAGATTAGTATCACTAATAACACCTGGTGTTCTGCCAAAAGGTTAAGCATGTATGATCTTACCATTATCCCCCATTCCCTCAATTTGCATAAGAATGTAAGCATTTGTTGCCTGATGCGGGGCGGTAGGGTAGCCTAGTGGTTAAAGCATTGGCTCGTCACACCGAAGACCCGGGTTCGAATCCCCACATGGGTACAATGTGTGAAGCCCATTTCTGGTGTTCCCCCGCTGTGATGTAGCTGGAATATTGCAAAAAGCGGTGTAAAACCAAACTCAGTCAGTCAGTCAGTGTTGCCTGATGCTGCTCAGCAGTACTTCTGCAATGACAAGGAAACCTGTAAACAAACCAAATGGATGTCAAATTAACAAAATATTATTGAAATATTAATTCTAAATTTTGCTTTAAGTGGGGATTATTTTTTGGTACAAACACAATTTGTTTACTGGTTTTCTTTATTAGCCTGTGTGCGGAAATGGCTTAACTTGATCTGTCTTAAATAAGTAGTTAAGTCAAGAAAAACAAAATTTCGTGGAACAAGTTGCATTAATAAATGATTTGGTAATATGTTTCATAGCCTTATTTAAGTGAGTGAGTTTAGTTTTGCAATATTCAAGCTATATGGTGGCCTTATTTATAGAGTGAAAAGGGGATGAATATTTGCTTGAAATCCTGAGGTGTAATTTTTGTTGGAGGTCTGAATGGAAACTAATCCTGAAACAATGCCTGAGAAATTTCTATTAAGTTCCAATTAGGAATGAATCATTACTGTAGAGCAAGGTGCTTTGCTTTGTTAATGTGGAAGCACAACAAATTCCAGCACAGTGTTCACTGTGAAGTTGAACCAGCCAATGTCAAGAACCAATTTGTGGAGTCAAAAATGGCGTTTGATTGCAATTTGTTACAGAAACTGATGCAGTGGTTCGTAGTGACCCGAATGGGAGGAAATTAGGTAAATCTACTTACGCTCGAGGATGGTCAGATAATGATGGTCTAGTATTGATTCAACATGGACTGACCGACATTGCAATTCTATCTAAGGCACTGACCTTGTTTTCATGTCTTTTATTCTCAATATTGATCATCAGGTTTAATAAATGCCACATTTCAGCATACTGAGACGATCGCAAGGAATTTTCATCATTTCTCTGAAGGTTTAGTCTAATGTGTTTCATCGGGTTTTTTGTAAACAGTGATCTTTTTTAACAATGCTTCCCCAAAAAGTGCAGTGTTCTCGTAAATTAGATACTTCATATGTCAACATGGTCAAATTAAGTGAATCTGTACTGGACAAATTTATCAACATAATTGAATGTCTCGACATGTTCTAATCTTTATTTTGCCGATGGCTGTTTCCGTTGCTTCTGTCTTCACGATGGATGCAATCTTCTGCTCTTCGGAGAACTTACCAAAATCACTTCGTGATTTAAAGAAGCAAACATAATCAAGACTCTGTATTTCCATCGGCAGTGAGTATTGGTTGTTGAGCTATTTTTATTTATAGAAAAATTAGCACTGTCAATGAGTTGATAATGAAAATTCATTCAAGTGCAGTCAGAACCAAGAGCCAAACATATTAAGCCCTCTCAGCTTGCAACGTGTGTGCATGCATGCTTTAAGAGGTAATGGCTCCATCAGTTCAACACGAGCATTGGTTGCCTGGATTTTCTTTTGATATGAGCCATAACTGAGATTTGATGGAAGTGAAGGAAAGCGATTTATATTGATCCAAGGCTTTACATTACGACCCCACCAAGCTCACATTTGAGCAATGCACCATAGAAAGATGGACCACCTTGACCCTAGGAGTGAGAGTCGGAGATTATGGCTATTTTGTGATAGAATGGTAGTGAGTAAACAGGCCACACATCAGCCACTGCTTACCGTTGTTATCTGTATTCGTCATGACTTGGCGATTGACTTCGATAAGGTAAAACTGGTGAAAACATAAAATAAATCATTTATTGATTTTCTTTGAGGCAACATGCATACTCTGGTTTGAGCACTCTTGTTTTTATGGTCTGTCTATGTAGAAATAATTCCTATCCTGCGAGAGAGTAGAGGCCTTGATTAAGTTTGTTGGTGAGGAAGTTTTGTTATCTTCTTTGAAAGGTCTTCTCGTCATGCATATTGTAGGCGTGGATTTCTTGTGATTTCTTGAGGAGAATTTCCTTCCTCTAAAATCTGTGCATGATGTTGGACGTTTTTTGCTTCTATGTTGATGGTAAAAGTATTGGACATGCAAGCATTAGATCATTTCAGAGTGTGTTTTTGAAAAACGCTTGAAAAACTCGGATCATAATGGTTTAATGCACAATTCTCATGGAAGAACTCCCATGAGATTTGAGGCCATTACCATAAAACACCTAATTTAAAGTTCAGTAATGGAATAAAAGTGCTGACTTGTGGGATTATATATGTAAACTTCAGCTTAGAGGGTAGTTGACCAACATACACGATGATCTCCGAACATGACTGAAGTTCTCTGACCTAAATGTCTTTATCCATTTAGACCCTCATTTACCCAATAGATTACCTATCTATGTTAGGAAAGAAAAGACAGTTCGATTTTTACTGCCTGTTCATACAATCCCCCCTCTTTTTTTTAACCATGAAAGGTGGTGCTTTTATAAAATTTTCGTAAAATTTTCCTGTCTAAAGAATTTGAGCTATGTCATGCTTCTGCTTTTGAGGGTTTAAATGGATATGATGATTTTATTGCATGAAATATTATCCATCACAGCAAGACAGTTTGTCAATTTCAAAGTTCCTTTGATTTATGTGACCGATTATGCTAGTTGATTTGGAAATCCACAATTCTGAGCTGGGAGAAACACGGTCATCCTTCATCTTTCCATTTTCTGTTCCATAAATTGATTGCTTTGCATTTTTGTATGCCCTAAATCATGAATAGAAATTTTGTTTAAGTAATATAGGAACAGTTCTATTTATGTTTTCAAATTGAGTTTATAATTGAATTGTTTTTGGCCATGGTTTATTACAAAACAGATCTATTGATTGTTCTGAAGTGGAAGGGGTAACTAGATGGTTACTTGGTGATGATTTGTTTTATATGATCAAAGCCTCAACATTGAATTTTATGTTCATAATGTAGTCTAGATCGCTGAATGTAATTTAAGATGTGTGTTATTATTCACAATATTTATTATATTCTATCATGTATTTTGAGTTTGAGTAATTGAGATAGGTTTTTTTTCAGTGAGTGGGTCAGTTTTATGTGATATGTGTAAGTGATGCAAGTCATAACATTTCTGAGTTCCATGCTAGGATTCGAACCACTGACCTTCTGATCCGAAGTTGGATGCCTTGTCCACATGACCAAAGAGGTTAACCCCCGTCAGCAAGCTGACAAGGATGTCATCTGTGGGATGACTCCATGCCCTGCTACAATGATATACTACATCAGTTTACTATTCCTGGATCACTTATATACATACAATTATACATTCCATTACTGGAAAGTGTTCAGCAAGCAGGATTTACAGATTCTTTTAGTATTAAATGCCAGGCTATAAAATGGCAAAAACATTCATTTTGCCCTACAGTTTATATTGTCTGAAAGTATCCTATAACCTGTCTCTGAAATTTGGAAGGAAACCAAAGTATTCAGGGTTGTGATTCACCTGCAGAAAGAACATCAACTGCTGGAATAAAGGTACTGTATAACATATTGAGCCCTAAAATATTGGGATTTATTACCTATTAGGGCAAACATATCGGGGTTCAAATTTTTCATACGATGCCCTAGGGCAAAATATCACTTTGTCATGGTGACGTGACGTCATGAACAATGCTATGACGTCACGTTTCTTCTGTGACGTTGCGTTCTCATGCGGTGACGGCGGGTAGACAGCCTATGTTTGAAAGTGGATTTGGGTTATTTTCCTCAATTTCACAACTCCGGTAATAAACAGAATATTATATTCTTGCCCATATTATACTATGTTTACAACACTCGTGCCTAAATATCGGTATATCCCTCGCTCTCGCTCGGGAAATACCAACATTTAGGCACTCGTGTCGTAAACATAGTATGACATGGGCACTCATATAATATCCTCTATATGTACCATACTGTGACCACTCTGTATTGTTACACATCTGCTTCTTATGCTGCAAAGCCAAGGAACGTATCAATGCAAGTCAAGGGTTACCTCCCTTGTACCTTGTATCTGCTCACACAGAATGTCCCAAATATAGGTTTAAAAAACAGATGAAGAGTTCTAAGATACCATCAATGTAAGATGGTTATACTTCTGCACTGTATATCAGAAACTAACATGATCCAAGTATTCATTTTGGAAATTCCTGAAAAAAATGCCAGAAATTGAAGAATATATAGCTTCTGCTGTGGACATAGCAGCAAAGTAAATACAACACAATCAGAAAACAGAATGTGTTTGACAAAAATGTTCTGTTTAGTGATTGAATTTATAATAATAATGTCAAAATGCTATTATCAAGGAAATGTCAGCCTTCCGTACAGTCCTTTTTCGTCTACTGTATTCAGTATTCCTTGACTCGCAGAAATACCAAAGTCAATATAAAATGATGAATTCCCTTGCCAAACCAATATGTAAGGGAATTGTAAAAGCATGGCTAAATTCTTTACACTAAAAGTCTTTTGAAGAAGAAAAAAAAGGGTCAAAAAAGGAAAAGTACACACAATTTTGGTATTGAACCCTTGATTAACAGCTGCTAGCCCAGCTTTGGGTCTCATTTCTTCACACCGAAGTGTTGCATTGTGTCCTTTCTGTTTTATGTCATTCGTTCAGTGTTTTACGGTTTATTATACGGCATTGTGCCCTTCCTGTTATATGTTATTCGTTCAGTGTTTTACGGTTTATCCACCAAAGTACTAGGGCTGCAACGATTCAGTTCGATTCATCGAAAATCAAATCTGACACATTAGTTTCGATTTTCGATAACCATTATCACTATTTTGATTCGATATTTGAATACCTATTTAGATTTTTCCACACAGCCAGAATGTAATTTTGACTCCAACTCGAGCTGTTTTAAGTGCTGAAATAAGGCGAAGTGTGACTGGTTGACGCGTGTTCTGATTATCCAATGAGAATTGTTGTTAGTAGACATCGCCAAGTTGACGATGGATTTCACGCTAGAAAAGCCAACAGAGAGTTAAATGAAATCTGATGTTTTTACTTGTATGAAGAATCGAATCGAAAATAATCGAATCGAGGATTTAAAATCAAATTGAATCGAATCAAGATCTGGGTGAATCATTGCAGCCCTACAAAGTACTGAGTTGATTTCCACAAATAGTTTACTGTGAACCACTGTCCACTTTTGTATGTGACAATGAGATTGATGTTAGCATGAACTTCATCCCTTGTGAATGTAGATGATTGTGTTAGTTCATATGATTTGAAGTGCATTGATTCTATAAAATTGAAAGTTAAAACACATGTCAGAAATTGGTAACTGAAGCATGATGCTCATTTTAGGGTGAAAATTCCATGATTCTTCAGAGCTGCTTGTACTTGAATAAACAACCGCACCAGGAATGTGTTTCCAAAAACCTCAAGCAAGTAATAACTTGTGAAATTGATGTACAGCGCTGCCAAAATCCTTTTTTTGCGTGGAAGGTTTGAAAAGGTTTTGACTTTATCACCTAGAATCAGGTGCTTCAGTGGACAACTACTTTAATAATTACATTTGTAGTTGTATTTCAAAGAGGTGTTACTTGGTGCAGCCATATGTAGATCCTGAAAGATAAGTTAAGGGAAGTGTTGATGACCTCCAAGACAGAATGGTAAACGTTTGGCTTAAAATCCAAAACTAAATATGTATTGCCTGCTCTGACCAATAAAGTGGCAAAGATACTAAATTTGAACCATAATTCTTGTACTGTTTGTGGAAATCCTTAATGGTGAAGTTCAGTGATTATATTGAGCTATTTTTTTATGCTGCCTGGTCTAAGTGCCTCCACATCAATGGTTAAACTCCCTACTTTGAAGATCTGCATGGAATTAAATATCCTTCTTCAGATGTAGTATTTGTCTGTTAAATTGCAGAATCAGTCAGCATCTAGAAATTCATTTTAATTTTACTCTTTGATATCTGATATGCTTGTGTCAATGGTCGAAGTTTTTTTTGCAAAAGCCTTTGTTGTCTTATTTTCATGTCATTTCCTCGGCCCCAAGGCAATGTTTAATATTGGAAAGCTGGGAATTTGCCTTCTTGTAAATGTCAATTTCGAGTTGTGTTCAAAAGTGCCTCAGGTGTAGCAATTCACCAGAAACAATGCATAATCGAGTTGTTGTGTCTACTGGATTATGCTGTTACAGCCTGTGTAATGTTTACATTAATGCATTTCATACAAAAAAGGTAGGAATTCATGAACCCATGTGTTCTGAGTCTGTCTATGCCTGTTTGGTCAAATATGGTAAACTCTAGATGTTCAGTCATCTTGTGGACCTTGAATACAATGTAGATCGATGCTCATGCTGTTGATCACTGGATCATCTGGTCCAGACTCGATTATTCGAGTGTGGTGTTAAACAACAACCAAACCGAACTTGAATACAAACTCTTTTAACCTGACACTTTTCACTAGAACAGTAACATTTTAGTTGAGATATCTTAAAATAAACTTGCATATTTTATATCACGTTTCATTTCATTATGGTTATCATTGAATCGTCGTTACAAGTTGACTTAGTTTATATAGATTTCTATTACTTGATCAAATATGCAGTATATTTCATTTGATGTTTATTAAATCTACCTAGATTAATTGAAACTTTGATTCTTTTGTAGCTGAAAGTTCATGTTACACTTTGGTATTAGCTGATTATGAGGACCTCTATAATATTCATCAGATATGTGGGTGGTGGGGTAGCCTAGTCGTTAAAGCGTTCGCTCATCACACAGAAAACTCGGGTTCGATTCCCCAAATGGGTACAATGTGTGAAGCCCATTTTTGGTGTATTTTGCTGGAATATTGCTAAAAGCGATGTAAAACTAAACCACTCACTCATAAGATATGCTGCTGAACAAGAGAAAGCATTCACCATAAAATGTTATCAAAACAAATGTTATCAAAATATTTGTCTGAAAACAATTGATAATAGGTTTATAATACAAATATGATAGGAGCATAAAATAACCAAGTAACTATTTCTTGTTCATTTCATTTTTGTTCACCATCAGCCCGACTAATGGGATCGGGTGGTCAGGCTCACTGACTTGGTTGACACATGTCATCGGTTCCCAATTGCGCAGATGGATGCTCATGCTGTTGATCACTGGATTGTCTGGTCCAGACTCGATTATTTACAGACCGCCGCCATGTAGCTGGAATGCGGCATAAAACTAAACTCACTCACTCACTCACCATCAGCTGCCATGTAGCTGGAATACTGCTGAATGCGGCTTAAAGCTAAACTCACTCACATATTCACCATCAAACATGGGTGTGCTTTTTGTTTTGGGCAGTAGTGAGGGAAGTTACGTCATGGCAGGGAACACTAACAAGAATGTTCTACAGTTCTCTCATGGTTGTAGGACCATGAACATTTATATGAATTTCCTGGCTACACAACCTTGAGGTTTACATAATGTGCTGTCTTCCAGCGGTGATGGACCTAATGCATTGATGTGCATGAAAGGTAATACTAAGTGAATATAGCATTCTAGGTAATGGAATACATTAAATGTATATATGTTATGTAGACAATCTCAAATTCTGTTGTAGCTGTTAACTTGCTTATGATGAAACTATAATCTGCAGTAAATAGCAGAAGAAAGAATAGGTTTTATGAAATATTCCAGGCACCACATTGAATGTGAATGGTGTTTCTGACACCTTGAGATGATCTGGTAAAGAAAATATTGAGAATCACTTCCTTATAGCTTAAGGCTAGTTAGTCGGTAGGATGATTTCAGTTGAGTCATGTTTCAGATCTTGCTTTAGACAGTAGGAGTTGCTAAAATACAGACCAGCAGACGTGCAGTGCTATTGGTGGGATCCTTTGTATCTGTTATTCTTTGAAACTAGGTCTTGTGGAAGCAAGCAGAGTGACACTGGGTGAAAATATCTCATTTAATTAACAAACAGTAGTCTACAAAGCTTCAGTGTTTTTGGATCAATATTTAGAAAGTTGTTCTTCTCCTTACCTTGACTGTTGGTTTGAGTGATGTTTGTGAAGTTTTTATTTCTTCTGGATATATTTTAGCTCAGTATAGATGCTTTTAAACTGATGAGCAGTGGGGTAGCCTAGTGGTTAAAGCGTAGGCTCATCACGCCAAAGGCCCGGGTTCGATTCCCCACATGGGCACAATGTGTGAAGCCCATTTCTGGTGTCCCCCGCCGTGATATTGCTGGAATATTGCTAAAAACAGCGTAAAACTAAACTCAGTCAGTCAGTTTTAAACTGATGTTTGAAGTTTTCCGGAGTCAGATGATGTTAGCTGTCAGTTGAAAGAACACTATAAGGATATGGGTCATGTGGAGACAGTGGATGAAATACCAACTCCATTAAATATTGTGTATGATACTCAAGTGCTGTACAGATCTCTGAAAAACATGTTATTTGCCTTACTTTGCAAAATAGAATGGTGTGAAATGGCGGTGGGCTCGACTAGTAACCAGCTGCAAGCAGAAGCAGAATTGTGGACATCATATACACTTTACACTGTAAAACTATTTAGCACAGGTGGCCCTGTTGTCTAAGGTGCCTTAATTCACTCTGCCGAGAAACGTATGATTGTGATGATTAAATTTCTAAGTTTTTCAGCATCCTCACCAGGGCTCCTGGGTTTCACCAAAGCAGTAAATGTTTCACATCATTGTGGAGATTTACAAAAAACTAATGACCCACATGAAGGATTTAGAGCCTCATTATAAAATAATGAGCCTTTCCTGTCCACTTGGAACTACTTGTGATTAGAGAGGAAATAAAGAAGGTTATAGCAGCTCCATAATGGAAAATAGAGTTGATCAAAGAAGATACACCATTGCTGCACAATGACATGCAATCAGTTTTATGCATGTATGCAGTGCTTTCAAACCAAACATCTTTCATAAGCTGGACAACACTCTGCACAATGAAATTTGGCACCTTAGACCAAAAGGCCACCAATGTTCAAACAGCAATACAGTGCACTCTGTCTAATTCGGACCAGCTTGGGACCGACAAAGAAGACAACAAAGAAGGATTACGTCGGGACCGTGAGTTCAGTCCTGTTTATACAGCAATCCGAGAAAGACAGAGTCCGAGATTGACAGAGTGCACTGTAAAATCAACATGGACTCTTGAAGGCAAGGCTGAATTTCTGTAAAAACGTTATAGTATAGTTTTTCTCAAATGTTGCCCAGGGTTCGGAGAAATATTTTTGGTAAACCAAGACACAGAAAAGCTTGGTTTATCTAACAGCCCATACAGTATATCATTACGCAGTGTGATGGATACGTTGGTATCAATACAGATGTATAGTAGGACTCTCTTCTTACAATAAAATCCTGTATACGATACCTGAAAATGTCTGAGTCAATAACCACGGAAACTAATCAATTTGATGAAAGAATCCCTATGTGCTGTGAAGAGTTGTGTCCTTCACAAGCAAGAAATTCATCGGTTTTAAGTTCAAAGATTGTCCCAAATAAGTGTGTCAGTGCTTTATGTACACTTTTGCTTCATTTGTTCCCTTCTTTTGCATTTCAAGCCTACTTATTCTGGCTCAATCATGCTACTGCCCACATAGAACAGGAGTTGTATTCCTCGTAACAAAACATGATATCCAATCAGATCACTGTTCTTATTCGAATGACTTCACAAAGATGACTACTATAGCAAACAACCTGGCCAAGCAGAGAAAAGATTCCAGATATCATATCTTACAGACAAAAAATACTATAGTAAAGATAATTGTTACTGCATCATTTCACTCTTACAGTGATAGAGGCATGCAAAAAACACACAGCATCAAGTAACACTCACTGTAGTATGAAATGCTAAATGATTCAGCTTAACAGCATTTGTATCTCGGTCACTGTGGTAAGTTTTCAGTCTTTCAAGCTGAAAAACTGAACTTTCATAGGTGGATCCAGAGGGTGTGTGCAGGGTGCGCACCCCTCTTTTGTGCTGAAAGTTTGTTAAATGACCATTGAAACTCGGGTGAAAATGATGTGTCCACCCCTCCTTTTCTCAATAGTGTGCACCCCCCTTTCTCAAAAAGCTGTATCCGCCCTTGAGTTTGCATGCAGTACATAACAGTGCTCTCGCAAAGACAAAATGACAAAATTGAGCCAGTTTGAAAATATTTGTCTTTGATTAATTTTTGTGATAATAGCATTCTATAAGCAATGGCTGTGGCCATATTAGTTACCACATTATCAGGATCCAAAGCTGGATTTTGTAAAATATTGGATGGCATAGTCCTCTCATATTTTACCTCAGAAGAGTAGGGTTGAAATGACACAGGTGAAAAATTTGATATAATTTAGTGGACACTGTATGTTTTGAACTGAATGCACTTAAATTACAGGGGCAGTGGGGTAGCCTCGTGGTTAAAGTGTTCTCTAGTCACACCGAAGATCTGGGTTCGATTCCCCACGTGGGTACAATGTGTGACGCCATTCTGGTATCCCCACTGTGATGTTGCTGGAATATTGCTAAAAGCGTCGTAAAACCATACTCAGTCACTCTTAAGTTACAAATTTTGGAGTGATTCCTCAATTGAGTCATAAGACACTGTAGTGATGATGAGAATAATGACTTGCTTTCCATTAAAAACTTTAAGGTCTTTACACTTTCCAGATGACCTACATATAATAGATCAGACGAAATAATTACCAGGTATTAAGAGAGTAAGTGGTAATACTACTTTGGTTTGGTAACTGTCTGCAGTATGTGGTATAAATATTCTGGGATTAATTTCTCATTTTGACTTGTTAGATGAGAATAGCCCAGACTGATCCTTTCCTCTGGGTATCATTATGTGGAAATAGCAGTCGGTAAAGCACCAAGACAGGTCAGCCTCCCCATAAGTGATTTGTATTTGTACTGGACTTCACCCAAGTACTGGACACAAACAGTGACATAGACTTCAATCAAAGACTGTGCTTGGCAATGAGGACTATTAGTCAAACAAACACTTCACAAATGGCAAAATAGATTGGAGGCTACCTGCTATATAATGTCTAATGGGTGTATAGGGTGAGGTGAAATAGAGTTCGTGTTCAAAATATGTGGGTATGTATGTATAAACATAGGTCATGATGCCAGGGTTTTACGTGACGCACAAATGTGTGTCTTGTACACACAAATGCAGAGAATGGATGCAGAAAACCCAAAACACTGCCCCCGGAGAGACGCACAAAAATACTGAGAATGTACCTACGGCGCGTCAAGAGTTATCCATAGCTCCATAACTGGTCATTATTGGCTCACCAACTTCTAGAACACTAATCAAACAATTAGTAGTTATCTGGGTCTGTTATTTCACCCATCAGTCATGACCACTGTCTACATGACTGCTGATTCATTCCAGGATCTGAAGTCATTATCTGAACGTACACTTCAAATATCATTTCAATACTTTACTGAACCCTCATATTACCAGCAAGGACCCCTAAAATTTATTGATGGGGTCCAATGGACCCCTGCTTTTGTAAGTCAAGGTAAAACCCTGTGTTTTCTATGATTTTTAAGACAATACTCCTCTCTTTCTATTGTTGTAACCTTACATTATTATCACATATCTACAATATATTAAACTAGTCCCTGTTATAGACTGAAAACCACTAAAATCTCAATAAGGTCTTAAAGTATTTGTCAGAATGCTGTGAATTGACACCTTAAGAATGAGTAGTTATTTTATTGTAACTGACATGTCTACAATTTCATTGCCAGAAATGGTGACTTGTTTTCAGCATTACCCAAATTTGTACTGGATATAGACAGATTATAATATGCAAATGCTTGGTGTGTTGTTTTGGGTAGACTGCTAATGTTCTCCCTCCAGTTGTCCTCAGTACCTCACAGACATGTAATCAGTATGTTTTCTTTGTTTACAGAAGCAGATGTCAAATTAGGCCACATACTTTTTCATTTGTTTTACAGATTTTTAACAGGAAAATACTTATCAGTTGGTAAATTAGAAAGATATATAAAAGGACTACAGATTATGTTTAGTTTGCTCATCCTCTGAAAGCAGGCAGGTGTAAGAAAAGAATTTTTTTTATGTATCACAAAAAGTCTTAAACATAGATGCAAAGCCATTAATGTTTTGTCCTTCTGTAGAAATATATTTTGGGGATGCAGTAAGCTCACAGCTTATCAGAGAGGAAAACGACGGCAAATTCAGAAATGTTTTTTGCCCGCTTTAGCAAAATTTAGAGCCAGCAGATCCGTAAGACAAGTAAAACAAATGTGTGGGCCTATTAGGGAATTGGTGGTTATGTAAAGGTTACAGATGCGACCTTGTTTTGACACGTTGGCACACTTAGGTAACCTCTTCGCTCTGGTTCACCAAGGGCTGTTTCAGCAACATAAATTCACCTATATGTGTCATGTCCGTTAATCCTGAAAACACGCTGATTACAAGTTTGAGAGGGATTACTGAAGTTTATGATTAAGGACATGTCTCTTCATTTAGATGTATAGCAGCTGTATTATATCAATACATGTTATCCAAATTTAGATAAGCCTCAAAGTTAGCTTCAAATCTGGTAATGCAATGTGATAAATTGCTCTTGTAAGAAATGATCTGAACCAGATGTAGATTTTATGTCAAATACATGTGTGATGGAGAGCCATCATTTTACCACCGAAAGAAACCTCCATACAAAATCATAGCTAGACCAGTGTAATATCGGACAGATTTTATATATGAAGACCATTTTGACAACAAATATAACAATTTTAATTAATGATATGTATTTAGTGTGTATTAGGATAAAGATTTTCAAAATATTCAAATGTTCATGTGATTTCAGGTATTGTTTCTTTGCCAATGAGTATTTATACAAGTTATCAATCACATTGGTTATTGATAGTTTTCTTTAGTCATTGATTATACTTTTACTCACATGGGTCAAGTCAGGTATATGAGTAGACATATGTATATAAATAAAATGTTAAATGCTAACTCCTAATTTGTATCTGTTCGTGTGCTTTCCAAACCATGTATCGTGTATCATAAACTCATAATAGTGATGCACTTGTCTGAATAGGAGTAGTGATGTATTTTGCATGCCGATTTCCAGCTGATGCAGCTGAATCGCAGCTGTGGTACGACTCGATCATAAATGTGTCTTCATTGCTGAGATTTTTTATAGAACTGCAATGAACAATCAATGGCCATAATGCACAGAGCAGTGACAGTAGCAATATCCATTATAATATTGACATTCCTCAACACAAGCTTTTACAATAACGTGACAAGGTCGTACCTTCAGCCAATATGTGAATAGCAAGGCATGGCTCTTTACCCCCCAAAATTCAACCATTGTTCCCCTGTCACGGCCCATGGACGCAGACTGTACGAAGGGACTGTGTATGCCCCAACATTTAACGATTGACCTGTCCATATCTTGTCAGGGAAAGAAAGGCTCAGCTTCGAAGGGACTCAGTAGTGAAGTGAGATCGCCTGCTGGTTGGAATGTCGCCAGTGGTTGGCCTACCTCAGTTTACGATGAGCTCTCTCCCTCTCCCTCCCTTCCCTCCCTCCTGTAACACCTGAAAGGGTCCCAGTGTATGAATGAATGTGGGTGCTGGAGTGGTTCGCTTGACACAGGTTATCATACAGTACGCAAGGGAAGGCAGTGTGCCAAAACGCTATCTGTGTGTCTGTCATACGCACTTGTGGATATATGTTGTGGCTGGATGTAAACCAGTTCAGGGAGAATATGTGGGATTTTCATATTTGAAAACGTTTGAGGTAGGTGTTTGTTTTTGCTATAAATTTGTTGTTATTTGTGTGATTAATGAAGATATTTATTGTGGACAGTGTGGTGCTGTTTTTGTTGACTATACTTGTATATCCAAAGGGCAGTCCACCTAGACATAGCTTGTTGATTGAAGACAATGGAATCAGTGTTATTTATGCTATTATTATCTTATAGTTTATTAATATAACATGACTTATATATGTGGGAAAGGAATGTGCGTGTGCATTTACACTTATCAATTTCTAAAATCAGTTATGATTCTTATTATCGTAGCCTTTTGTGCTTTTCTATTGTATTCTTTTTGTTATGTGAAAGAAAATAGGTTAAATTAAAAATTTACATGTAATTCATCATCTTAGGGGATGTCATGAAATTTGATCTGAAGAAATGAGAACATTGACTTGTGTTGTTGGAAATATTTCTGTATAATACTGCATCACTATTATTCACCGATTTAGGATGGAATAAAAACTCACCACCTAAAGGTTAAGAATGTGAAAAAACGTATGGTTTTGATGTTGAAATCTATATTGTTGGCACATCTAGAGTAACAATTACCCATGAGGCTGATATAGGTTGCCCTGTCACATTGCCTTGGGACATGCTGGTGAGTAACAAAATGTTTATGTAGGAACACAAGTATCTTGACAGATGGTGACGTTTGTGGATGGAAGGTCATGCATATAGCTGTGTAAAACATTTCTGTTTGCTGTGAAGGTATAGTTTTATTTGACATTATATACTTGTGAACAGAATGAAAAAAACGCCAAAACTCTTTTGTTGAAAAATACCTTTTGGGTAGTTCTTGACACTAGGGTCCGTGTTCCTCAAAGCGATCATAGCACGGCCATTGTCAGAAGTCAGTGTTATAGTATGAGAGTTACGCACATCTAAGCACTAGATCACTACCTGAAACAGATTTCCTTGTCATTTGCCTCAGGACAAGTATGGGGTATTTTTGACTATATTCTGGGTACTGAAAATGCTACTAAACTGAAGCTACGTACTGTTTGAAGGCAAGCTTGTACAGGTACTCTGATATAGTTCAGATAAGGATTCTGTTGGTACCAGAAAGTTAATCATCTTAAATCACGCAGCACATTAATTGTTTTTCTTCCGTGTTATATTTCCAGAATTAATGGATAGGGTCATCATGTATACAAGTCCTTGCATGCTACGATAGCTTTTGTGATCTGTTCTTTCCACACATTTTCACGTCGACTTCTTTTCCAATGATTAATAACATGGTGTTATTAACATGTATATCAGTGAGAAACAGGCTTTATTGCACCACATCCTTCTGATATTGACAGTATTCCTGGGTATTGACCTACAACCACTATATATGGATATTGCAATGGGAAGAGAAACAGGATACACTAGGCAGGGAAGCACAGGTGTTCAGGCACATAATGATAGAACACGTTTGAAATCAGACACAGCAGCTGACTAAGGCTACTTCAATATAATCAGAGAACCTGGGGCTAGATTTAAAAATACTGCACAGCAGCCTGTATGAACAATTCCTCAGTGCTATTGATTTCGGGGTAAATTTACAATTCAGATCGTAGATCATAGTTTGATATTTTTACATTTATGCATGTTGATAATTTTTTGTTGCTGTTGTTTAGGATGATATAAAGCAATGATATATGCATCTTCATTAATTGTCTTTTCTATTTGGAAACTATGATTTCATGTATTGTATATATTATCATTAACTATTATTTACTTTCAAAACCAATTGTTGTGCTATTAGATATCAGACTAATCCTATCTTTAGAGCCAACAGCGAACATTTATCGATTCAATGTCACATTTACTTTGTACTTAAACATCACTTTGTTTTAGAAATGTATGTAAACAAGAATGAATACCTCTTAAGTGACATCCCTTTGAGCAGTATAATTGAGTTGCTTTAACCATACTTTATGTTTAGTAATTTGAGATGACTGTTTATGTTGATTATGTTAAGTACAGACAGTAATGTCTACATTTCCTTTCAGAAGGGAAGTCTCTTGTGACAGTGTTCTTACATGCTTAAGGGGGAAAATTCTCCAGTTGATCTATATGATTAAAATTACTTATGTATACCAGAAAGACATCTCTCCTATGCCGGGCTTATTCTTCAGCTATATAAATTAGTAATACACTAATAAGAATGGACCCTGATCAGGCAGTTTCAGACCAGACAATAAACAAATCGAGAGCTGCATATTTCATCACTTGTGCTGTATGCAGCCCCTTGAGTGTAGTGTTGCTGAGGAGAAGCCATGTTTAAGCTGTGTGTTCGTGTAGCTGTCGCTCATATAAAACCTGGTCTTTGATATCACAGATAAGGAAATAAGATCAAGCATGCTTTGTGGTGTAATCGCATCAAGGTAAACTGGGCCATACAGGTGGCACTAGTGATACACGTATCAGCTGTCACAGTTTATACTGCTTCTATTGATCAATTACCAGGAACTTCTGGGAAGACAGAAATACATACCAACTGGTTCATATGGTCAATAGTGACTGGTGTATATAGCATGCTGAATCAGGCAGTTTGGTAAGAGATGCAAAGAAACATTATTGTTATTTTTTGTAGTTACATTACACTAATAAGCAGCAGAAAATGTACCGGGTGGGATATGTCATGTGACTATTAACCTTCTAGCGCAGCTTGGGTTATGCAGGATAATAATAATCAGATTGATAGAATAGAATAGAATAATACTTTAATGCCTTTCCAGGAATTTGTGTTACATCAGCAGAGCTACTGACACATTAGAGAGATACCAAACATATTAACATAAATTCTTTGATTTAGGTATCTTCACATTTGTTTAAGAGAGATATGGTACTAGGAATAAAGGATGTACGGGCTCTCTTAGTTTTCACAATTGGAACTTTGTAGCGGCGGCCTGAAGGGAGGAGGTTGTATTCCGAATTGGGGTAGTGAGTACGGTCAGATATGATTTTGACAGCTTGATTCACGATTTGCCGCTCATATATTGATGATAAACATTCAAATCTGACTCCAGCGATTTTACTTGCAGTGTTAACAATTTTGTCTAGCGCTGTGAGCATTCACCTAGTGAATGGAGTTGAGCTCATTATATATGCACTTATTGTAATTATCAGTCCACATTAATGTGGAAGCACTTTCAGGACTGGATTTGGTTCATTGTAGGAATATTCCATATTCCAAACATTGGTGAGGTGAGGTGAAATTGGGTTTAACGTCGTGCTTGAGAATATTTCGCTCATATGACGACATGCATGCGTGTGTATGTGTATGTGCGTCTGCTTGTACTAGCCCAGACTGAAGCTGGTTTTATAGTGCTAGCCCACTGAGATACCATGCCGCAGTGAAGCATGAATACCCCTCAGACACATTATACTGACTCCGAGCCGACCAGTCCTTGTTGTAGCCATTAATGCTGAGCACCAGGCAGGGACCAACAAGTACCATATTTTAACGTCTTTGGGTATGACGTGGTCGGGGATCGAACCCACGACCTTCCGCTCTCCGGGCGGACGCTCTAACCACTACACCACAGAGGCGGTCTCAAACATTGGTTGGTTCGCTGAACACATATACCTCACATTGTACTTACCTATGAGACAGTAACGTGTGTAGGTGTTCAGAATGGACCTTAAGCATCGGGTGTTGTTTATTCATTAATGCAGTGTAGGACACTACATGTTGGTGAATCATATTGTCAGTGAATAACAGCTATAGTATATGGCTTTATGTTACCTCAAAGACTCTGTTACAAACATGGATGTGGAATAATTCTTTTAACCTGGAACAGTGGTAAACTATGTATGGCATAATACTTCCATCTGCATGGTCGATATGTAAATTTCAGACAGTAGGTATTATCACCCTAGTACATTATCATTTGGTTTATTATTTTGTAAAATCACACAATTGCTGTTATTCAACGTTCCCTTCATAATCATGTCATTCAAAATTTGCCCAACTGGAATAATAAGGGTACAAAGCTGGCAGCACCGACTGAGGAAATTGCTATAAAGAGATGTTGGATGATACGATACAAGGATAGTGCACACGATGCATACATAGTGAAATTAACGTGAAATAGACGGAAATTGCAGTCCACTCCCTGTGTGGCAACGGTGATATGGAGAGGCTGCAACCTGAGGCTGCTGTGCTTTGATCATGAACAACAGAAATGTACACGCCAGGTTTTGTTTGTGAAGTGGAACATGCACCTGACCACTTGTCTGTGATATATGGCTTGATAGTGCTGGCAGTTTACACCAGTTTATAATGCTCTAGGTGACAATAATATAACTTTAAAGCTTTGTAGGTTGTTGGCATATGAGGTTTAGTTCTTCTTTTGGTCTTTTTCACAGTGAATATTTTATAGAGGGATGACAAACTGCCACAAAGTGAAATATTTAGAAAGATCACAGGGTCTCAGTTGCTTTTTTGAAAACTTAGATCTCAGTGTCACTGTATGACCAATGTCTATAATAATCCCATGTGCATCATTATATACTGAACAAAAAAAAGTTACATATGTTTTGCAGTGAAGAGTGTGCAAAAATGATACTAATAATAATTATTATCTTTTTCAAATGTGGCTGTTATGCACTGCACTCTAGTTGTATAAAGTAAAAGCATCATGAATTTTACATATAAACGTGCCTGTAACTCTACAGCATTTATCGAGGTAATTACTTGTTACTGTATGTTTTGCCTTTTAAGTAAATGTATGTTAAAAGCTCTGAATTTTCCATTTACTGTTAAATGTTGCATTAAAAACACTAAAAAATGTTAAATTTGTCAGCTTCTTACTTAGTTAAAATGCCAGCTTCCTTCCACACCATTATAGAACTTCCTGCTTATTCATAACTTCAGGTTCTTTTCATAATTAAACAGCTTTTATGCTAGCAGTTTGTTAGAGCTATGCCATATGATAATACCAATGAGCAATTACAATGTTGCAGAGTAATCCTAAAATGAGATCAGTCCATTTATTATTTGATAAAAATCAATACTGCATCTTCATTAGTTGCCTGTATCCCAGCATACATATCATTCATCTGTCAGTGCATGGTTATTGCTCCAAGAAAATTGCACTGCATGTGGTTTCTATATCTAATACAATGTTGACTGCATTGCAGCAGGGTCCTAACTAACCATTGATCCATAGGGCATTAACTAAGTGAAGGATTGTTTTTAATGTCCACCTTCCATTTGTAACTTTTAGCCATCCCTGCTGACTCATAAATGGCAAGCATTTACAGTCCTTCTGGAAAATGATTGTTATTAACGAGTACACTAATGACTACTCATTGTTGAAGTTCATCTCTCCCATATTGGCTAAGCAATAGTCTGTGTAGTACAAATGTAATTACAATTCTATTCTCTCACAGTCCAGATTCTCATGACCACAGATAAAAATAAAACTTGTTAGCAATCAAGTTACACGTTCTTCATTTGTAGTAGGGGGTGGTGGGGTAACCTAGTGGTTAGAGCGTTCGCTAATCACGCCGAAGGCCTGGGTTCGATTGCCCACATGGGTACAATTTGTGAAGCCCATTTCTGGTATCCCCCGCCGTGATATTGCTGGAATATTGCTAAAAGCGGTGTAAAACCATACTCAGTCTTTTGTAGTAGCAGGTCTGTACGCTTGCAAGATTCCAGCATAATTTGATAAGAGCGTGCATGGTTAGCCTCAGGGTGAGACTACTATAGATTATCATCAATCTCAATTCTGGAAATTTAAACCAGATTTTAACATACAGTCAAGACAATGGTGTTCAGTTTACAAGAAGTGGGTTGGGTTATAGTATTGGTCATAAATAAGAAGGGTATATAGATTCTGAAGTTGCAAAATATGCAGTTGTGACATCTTTTGAAGGAAATATTATATATGAAAATTCCATTAGGGCCTCCCGCTTCCTGAACGTGATATAGATCCACTCAGAAACTAGATCTTTCTGTCAAGGGACTGCAGCAGTGGGTTCTAAAACATCTTTCACCATGTTGGAAGTTGAATGCTGTAAACATCATTGATTTTCTGTTCATCAGCCTGGATGATATTGACTTATATCAGCATGGCTATAGAGTTGAGCAGTGTACAGTGTGATTTCTGTTATTTCACTTGCGCCCAACTCTCCATGTGCAATATAACCTTGTATACTCTGCTCGTAGCTTCACTTGGCCATGGCTTTGAACTCAGTGTCTGGGGATATGTGGACTCGAGGAAACAGTGGAAAGTGGTGTTTTAGTGCTGTTTATTACAACAGTACCGCTTGATACACTGAAGAGTGAGTATGGCTACATTATGCTTTTACAAAGGGATACAAGTAAGTTTATTACATTTTGGATGTATTTGATATTTTATTTATAAGGGATTGCAAGCTACAGCCATGAGCACAGTGAAAATAAGGTAGATGATGAGCTTTTGTGAACATTATAAAGACAAATGCCTGGAATTTCGCAGGGATGCATCAAGAGGATGATGCAAGATCAAAGTGGAATGGACTAACCTTTTATATAGTTATATTGCAGTATTTGTTATTCATACCGGTGTGGTGGGGTAGCCAGGTGGTTAAAGCGTTCGCTTGTCATGCTGAAGACCCAGGTTCGATTCCCTACTTGTTTACAATGTGTGAAGCCCATTTCTGGTGTCCCCCACCTTGATATTGCTGGAATATTGGTAAAAGCGGCATAAAACTAAATTCACTCACTCACTCAGTGTTATTCATACCATTCACATTCAAAGCACATGTTTATGGCACCTTAACATGAAACATGATGTGTTTAAGACTTTTAAGAAACATATTAGAATGCCATGTTTTTTGTTTCATGAAATTAAATTAGGTTAAAATTTCAGGCTATCATGAGTACAATAAACCTACAGTTAGGCATATTGTTGAAGTGTGTCGAGGTATAGCTGGTATCAGCTGGAAAGGCAGGTTCATGAATGAAGACGTTAATGGTAATGAAGGGTGTGCCTTTGAAATGGTTATCATGCCTATTGCTTGAGGATCTTTCCTATTATCGAAAAAAGGAATTTGTCATAATCAAATAACTGTTAGTGCTCTGATATCAGTCTTTAAAGCTCTGATATCAGTCTTTAAAGTAATCACCAGTGTATTTTAGAGGACATATGCTATATATAGCATGGCAAAGAGAAAACAGCTGTGACATTGTTGGAATAGAGCCTGACAATACGTCACATGATCTGCACATGCATAACAAATGATTGGTAATATGAGAACGGTAAAATGCAGACTGCATCAATTACGTTAATAAAATACACCACGCATGTAGAAGGCTCATAACTATTTATTATGACTATTACACATGTGCCTTCCAGGCCATCATTCTGAAGAAGTGTACAATCACTAATGAATCTCATTCACGAAATGTCATGGGAAAAGGTTATGTGCACAAAGAAGATGAAGATGTAAATATTATTGTTGCAGATCTTCTCTATCCCAGTGAAGAGATAATTGAAGGGTAGGCTTGTTAATAACATGTCAGTTTCATCTGTCCTTCTGCTTTTATCCCTCTCAACCTGACCCAGATGAAAGTCATTGACACGCTACTTGCACAAACTCAATGCTATTATGTTCAAGGTTTTTGTCATGTTGAACAGTTCTCAGTCACTTTGGTTAGGGACATGATTGAACTGTATGTCAACATCTATGTATCCCGTAGGCACATTTGTACAATAGGTTTAACATCCCTTTTGATTATGTTATCTAACTTGTACAAGGATGGTTTGCAGATGTTTGTTTTTCAGTATATATGAAAGATCCAGATGTTTGTTTTATGATTCAATGATGGTTTGCAGATGTTTGTTTTTCACTGAAAGATCCAGTATATATGTTAGCAAGGATGGTTTGCAGATGTTTGTTTTTCACTGAAAGATCCAGTATATATGTTCAAGGATGGTTTGCAGATGTTTATGGTTTTCACTGAAAGATCCAGTATATATGTTCAAGGATGGTTTGCAGATGTTTATGGTTTCACTGAAAGATCCAGTATATATGTTCAAGGATGGTTTGTTGATGTGTGTTGCTCACCTAATGATCTAATGTGGTCAAGGATGGTTTGTAGACCTTTGCTTTGTTGCATTCTAAATGATGGAATGTGTACAGTGATGGTTTGTAGAACCTTGTTAGTTGCTCACTGATTGGTGTAATATGTTCAAGGATGACTAAAGATCGTGATTTGAATCCTCATTTGATCCTCATTGAATGGTCTGATATGTATAAGGATTGTTTGTTGATCACTTCACTCATTAAGCTGTTCAAGTTTGTTTGTTTTGTTAGTTTGTTGTTTTACGCAACACTCAGCAATATTCCAGCTAAATGCCAATCAAACAGAATATTCCAGCTATATGGCAGCTGTCTGTAAATAATTGAGACCGGGCCAGACAATCCAGTGATCAACAGCATGAGCATCCATCTACACAATTGGGAACCGATGACATGTGTCAACCAAGTCATTGATCCTGACCACCTGATCCTGTTAGTCGCCTCTTACGACAAGCATGGGTTGCTGAAGATCAGTTCTAACTCGGATCTTCATGGATATATGTACAAGAATCATAAGCTTGTGATCAATCCTTCAATGTATTGCATAGTTTTCACACCCAGTATGCTGGGAAGTCTTAACCTTTATCCTTGCATTACAGTTATTTCATTGTGACAGGTAAGACGATTTTGACACTTTTTCAGCAAACAGTTAAGTATAATTGTTGCTGACTCAGAACCTTTTTGTTCTGTATGTTCAGCCTGTGCAGTACAGACATGGTAATTGTCAGCTGAAATTCTGTATCTGTGGGAGGATGTACAATATGACACTGTGTCCTGTAAACTGACAGCTGTTGTTGATGCTTGGAAGAATGTGTGTATGTATGATTAATTTATGGAAATATGTACAGCATGGATGTAGCAAAGAACATTCCATGTGTGTTGCCCTTGAACAGGATGCATAAAATCTCATCCATGTGTTTTGTTTTCCATATTGATGTTGAATGTCAAACGTGTATATTTATGCATTCTTAGACCATTAACAATAATTGTATCAACAACAAATCTCTTAATCTTTTTCCGTTTTTCCTGAGTTTATCAAACTGACACCCTGTAATCTCATAACATGGAGTCAATAGTAATCTGCAGATATATTTGTCACTCTGAAATCAATAGACATATAGTACACAATGAGCCCTTTATGGTAGTTATTTCAATGTGGAATTTGAAAAAAATGCATCTTTCCCTTTCAAATAGTAGTACTTAACAAAATCTAATTTATATGATAAAGGTTTCAGCCAGTTGTACCCAAGATTTCCAACTGTGCCGCATGCTGTCAAAGACGATATATGTCAATAAACATGTTTTGTGTCACACAGCCTATAGAGTTCAAAGTGTACATATTTAGAATGTTGATGTCAGGATAGAATAGCAAAACTGATGGGCTCCCTGCCATGGCATTGTAATCAAATTTCTTTGTGGCCTTGTTCTTTTAGTAAGTCTATGATAAATGTTTTATGAGTTTTGAAATGAGGCAAACATTGTCGAGAATTCATACAGTGTGTAATATGTTCTGCATGAATGACCCTCTCTCTTCTCTTTTCGGATGGCTTGGCCTCTTTTAGATGAATGAATGGCTATCCATTATAATAATGAAAACCAAGATATGCCTGTTTCGTGGGATACTTATCCAAGTCCTTCACTTTTCAGTGTGTCCATAGGCTGCCAGTTTAATTCCTATCTTCATATTCATTATGCTAGGGTAACTTCTTTCATTCTTCTTAAGGATATTTTGAGCGTTTTCTCAAGTGAAAATTAATGGGATATTAGTTGTTGTCAATTAACTTATATTGTGTGGCAGGAATGAATCGGTTCATTGAATGTTTTATTCTGATGTACATGTATATTCTATTTAGTCTCTGAGCTGGTATATAAGAAGATTATCCTATTATAAAATAGTAGTTTGTTCATCTGGTCTCAATTTATCCTAAAAGTCTTTTTTTTTGAGTAATTAAATATAACTTTTTACTTTACTTAATCATGAGAAAGGATACTATATATAAAAAAATATATCTATATATATTTCTGTGGCATTGACATCAAAGATCATTATATATATCTTTTCCAATCCTTATAGTATGAGTTTTCCTAATGCCTTTTCAAAACTGAAAGCAAAATGGAGATAATGTTTGAGAACTTCTGCAGATTTGCTTTTCCAGCATTTTGGCAGTGAGGTTACTTAATTTGGCAGTGGTCGAGCTGTCACTTTTTGCAGACATAGTATATGTATTATATGTGAAGGTATGGAGTGGAATTCTTTTTAACATTTATCATGCTCTTCCTGATGGTTGTCGTCTATGTCTGTCAGAGATGCAGTAAAGAAAACGGCAACACTCTGTGAAGGGAATACTCTGTGCAGTCAAATCATAAAATATTTGTGTAATTAAGAACTGAGATCAAAGGAAAGTATCCAAAGCCCAAAAATTCACTATGCAGGGTCTAGATCATTCAGTGACCCCCTAAATTGACCATTTAATTGTTTTAATACATATGGAAAGGACTGCCTCCGTGGTGTAGTGGTTAGAGCGTCCGCCCAGAGAGCGGAAGGGCGCGGGTTCGATCCCCGACCGCGTCATACCCAAAGACGTTAAAATATGGTACTTGCTGGTCCCTGCCTGGCGCTGGGCATTAATGGGTACAACAAGGACTGGTCGGCTCGGAGTCAATATAATGTGTCTGAGTAGGGTATCAATGCTTCACTGCGGCATGGCATCTCAGTGGGCTAGCACTATAAAACCAGCTTCAGTCTGGGCTAGTACAAGCAGCCGCACATACACATACACATGCATGCACGTCGTCATATGAGCGAAATATTCTCAAGCACGACGTTAAACCCAATTTCACCTCACCTCACATATGGAAAGACTGGCCCTATATTTCTGAAACCTAGCTCTGAAATGTCAATCAGTGATGAAATATTGCAGTTATTTAAATACATTGTGACTCTGAGCTTCATAATAAATGCCATGTAACTGGTAGTGATGGAACAGCCAGACACCAATCCTGATTACAGGAACCAAAGACTGAGATTTGAACAAATTTGAAAGCATGCCTCATGGCACACGATCCAGGTCAGTGTTCATCCTAGGCCAAAATTGTGTTTGCACGATCAAGAATGTGCCCTAGTGGGGAGGTCAAAAGTCAACATGGCGACTGCGATTACAAAGTTTCTGGCTTGATTGCATATCAAACATAGGCGATAGTTGGCAAGGGTCATACAGAGACTCAAACAAATCTCCCTGGTTTGTGGTTAAAGCACCTTGCGTCGCAGTGTAGTGATATTACTCAGTGTCAATACGTGGATTCCCCTATGTATTTGTCTCAGATTAAGGTGAATTTCGTCTGCAAGGTTTTGTTATGGGTGAAGAAGAGAGCTGCAAATTTGCCAGAAATACTGATCTCAGATTCCCAAATCTGCATAAAATGAACGATTTAGGTTGTCATGCTGGAATGTAGCAATGTCTTTTTTGATAAACAGTCAGGCAGAAGTTATTTGTACCGGAGAAAACATTGTGAAAAGGTTGAAATATTTGTAGCGTGGGGAAGGTTGGAATTCTGAGTAGGTTTGGGGTCTTTTGAATTCCCTTCTAATTATTTAAACAGGGATCAAACCGGGGTACTGGAATCATTACCTTTTATATGTCCTTCCTATCCATCATTCCAGTGATCAACATGGTGAATGAGACTGCATATACCTTTCAATGGTGTCAGAAACTGCTGTCAATATAGAACAGTCATCTTTGTTGTAGCATGCAGAGAATTTGTATGCTTTCGCTTTTTTCAAATCTAAAATTCAAATTTGAAACTTGTGAGTGTGATGTTTGAATGTCTTAAAAGTGAACTCTTGATATATGTCAGGTCATTATGACCAGATATACACAGTGTGGGATTTTGTTTTGACAGAAAGGGATGAAAAAAAGATATCCATGTAAATTTGAAGTGTGAAGTTGCAGCAGGTTCAGCTGGCACTGAAATAACATATGCAAGACACTTGCAAAAACATGCTTTTTATTTAGACATAACAGCATTGAAGTGTGGTGTCATTTCTGGCAACAGACCAACTGTTGGTAATACAGTACGAGGAATACCCATTCCGCGAATATATGGGTATATTACTACTGACCCCTGTTATGCCATGTCAATATTGTAGTCAGTTCCATTTATGCTCATGCAAAATGGGTATCCAGCATCTTACCACATTAATATGATTGATGATACATGATCTGATCATAAACGCTTCCTCGGTATTACCACTGTATTAGCCCTATATTAGCACTCTCGGTCCCTATCCACAAAGTGTCTGTAGCGTTACGACCTATCGTAACTCTATACTATACCATAGGCTTATGAATGACGTAGTGCTATGAATACTTTGTGAATAGGGTCCCTGGTCATGAAAACAGATTTGGATTAACAAAGCACACTTTGCAACCGTGAATGACTTTGAATGACGTCTGCCAAGTTACAATTTGGTCTGAGGATAACAAGCTTTATAGCAGTTCTTAATGTTTATGGTTTGCACCATATTGCACAAATTGGCTGGTCGATAATAAGTACACATAAGATAAATATATATATGTACGAGGTGTGGGTATGTGACAGTTGTGTATTGGGATATACACACAGCTGAGAAGAAAATTGTGAAGCAAAGAAACTTGTCTTAGTCAACTTGAAAAAGTAATGTCACAAGTCCTCTGTTTTGGACTACAGTCAAACAGTCAAGCTAACAGCAAGGTCAAACAGCACTTTTTACTTTCCACTAACAGTCTCAGGTCCAGGGTGCCATTGTACAAGCAATCTTAGCACTAAGGTGATCGTAACTCCCATACCTTAACATACAATTACGACTGGCGTATCGCTAAGGTTGCTTTGTACAATGGCACCCAGGTATCTGCCATCTTGAGAGACATGTACTTGCATTTCAGGCATCACTGTTATGTAAAAACTATCTTGATTGGAGGATATTTTCATGATATCATTGCAGCCAAATTGCACATGTGCATTGGTCCAAAGTGATTAGCTGTGCTGCAATCTTAGAGGACAATACGAGTCAATATATCTCTCTTTGGATGCTGTGGGAGAATGGTAGAATACCCGGTACAGCGTGCTTGTCATAAGAGCAGTTGTATAATGATGGAGTAGTTATTATTTGGTATCTGAATTATATAGTATCTGGCTGATTACTGGCCTGACCATGCAATTAACAGCCACATTAAATATGGACTGGTCCATAATATCAACGCAATTTCAGTGCTGAGACAATTGCAATTTCCATATTTGAAGATTAACTTTAGCAGCCATAGCTCAAAGGTCCCTTCATGGAACCAGGGCTCCAGATAAGAGCCGTATCGGCGTATGCACGATACGGTAGGAAATAATTTAGAAAACGTAGCAGATACGCACCACGGCAATGGCGTACAGTCTTAGAATCATTTATCTGAAAAAGTATTGTTGTATTTTTGTTCATTGACCTGTGTACACAAGCGTAGCAATGTTGTGGTGCATATATGAAATGAAACACAAGATTACTGATACTCCATTAATTTCCATTCAGTACTCTTGATGTACACTTAAGGTTTTCCAGTACTCCTATATTGAACAAATAGGGAGTACTTACTCCTGATGTTGAAAAATGATTTGGAGCCCTGTGGAACTGTATTCTGGAATATATCTGGCAGTTGCCTGAAACAACATTCACTCACTTCCTGAATGTATCAGTCTCTAGGAAAGTATGGCATATGAAACACATTGCCCTTTTGTCTCATTAGTTACTTACTCAATCAACCCTGAAGATATGGGTTAGAATTGGTCTTCAGCAACCCATGCTTGTCATAAGAGGCGACCAACAGGATCGGGTGGTCAGGCTCGCTGACTTGGTTGACACATGTCATCGTATCCCAATTGTGCACGATGCTCATGCTTTTGTTCACTGGATTGTCTGTCCCAGACTCGATTATTTACAGACCATATAGCTGGAATATTGCTGTGTACAACATTAAATACCAACCAAACCAAACCAAGCTTACTGACTCAGATCTGAGGGTTCATGTACAGGTTTACCATTATAGATTACAAAATTCAAAATTTTTAAACAAATTATCAAGAGGCTACTACTGCTAGTGCTGCTGCTTCTGCTAAAGCAGAATATAATGTCATGAATGATATATGCATTAATGTTATATATTTAAAGAACATGTTTTCTGAATTTCAATCTTTCATGAGTAAAGACATGTCATCTTTTGTCCTGGAAGAATGATCAACATCACAGATGTGATTCTTTACAACCTTTTCTATGAAGGAAATCAATTCATTGAGTGATCAAGTGATATATGGTAGTTGTCTGGGGTATTCTGACTTGCTTGCAGTGCTGGAACATATCAATAGAGATGACAAGTCATGTTTGCTTTTATTTATGTCTGCTCTTAAGGGGGACTGAGAAAAGATCTTATGCTCGAACTGAACTGTTGTGAGACATGCACTCTGAGTAATCGAACCTTTGCAGATGTAAGGACATAAATGTGTTCACAGGTCCAAATCCTCAGATAAAAGATATCAGCGAAGAAAGGACTTACCCTTCATGGTTTATTTAGAAAGCATCTCTAATGCTAATACCCTTGAAATCTGCTGATGGGTGGTGTTTCTGCAGAGTAAGTCATTAGGAAAGAACCATAGCTGTTCTTTGTTTTATGTGCATGATGTTTTTTGCCTACATGGGGCAGTGTGGTAGCCTAGTGGTTAAAGAATTTGCTGATCACTGCCGAAGGCCAGGGTTCGATTCGCCACATGGGTACAATGTATAATGCCCATTTTGGTGTCTCCCACCTTGATATTACTGGGGTATTGCTAAAAATGGCGTAAAACTATACTCACTCACTCTTTGCCTACATAGGCAACAGAAACATACCCAGAAAATATGATTTTTGTCTGACCTGCAGATGCTTTTTCTGAGATATCTGCAAAAAAAACTTGTTTTAGAAATATAAGAGAAACTGTTCAGAAACTCACTCAATCATTTTAGGCACATTGTGTCAATCAAATGAAATCCGAATACCAATGAGATGGAAACATTTTTTGCAAACATCTGGTGTCATCATCAGTAATCCATTAAATGTGCATGCATATTTTGCCTCCATTTCATTCTCAATTAAGAATTGGCCAGTTTGGGTTTATGCTTATGCGTTTGTCCAGCGTGTTGCATTTTGGCTCCTCACATCCTTTGTTATTAACAGGTGATGACTACATTCTTTTTCCAGAAGACTAAACAAGTCCCCAACATGCTGCATTTTGCTAGTACTTTCTTGTATAGTTGTTTTTTTTATACACATCAAGGTTGAAGAGTTCATTTCATTTCATTGTATATATTGTGAAGGGCAACTGAATTGACACTCAGAATTAGGTGTTGACTTTGTAGGGAAAAGTGTTCTTTCTGTATTCAGGCAGAAAGATTAGTTTCTCTTGCAAAATTATTTGATTTCGATTAGTTTTGATCAGTAGGGAAACCTTGGATCTCATGTTTCTGGCCTTGCTGTATATTGCATGCTGGGAATGCAATGAATGCGATTGGAGGAGGTATATTTGTCCCTTCTCATCAGTTGGGAGACATGGATGTCGTGTTTTTGCAAATGCCTTTGTTAGAAAATAGAGATTACTTCAAATAACCATGTACAGAGAAGGCGATTTCCAATTGCACTTCAATCAATATGTCTGCATGGAGATTTGTTTCAGAAAAAAGTTAATTGTTCTTGTTAGATACCATTATCATGACAAATCTTCAAATACGCTTTTTTATGGGACTTTCAACCCACTTCATTGCAGCTCACATTTGTCAAGATTTTTTTAAAACCTTCTAGTTTTGTTCTTTTTTTTGTGAAGGTAGGAATGAGTGTAGAATGTTTTTCATTCTGCCGGTCAGCACATGCAATGAATCCAGCTTTTGATTATACTTTTTAACAGAGTACTTTAGAATTTTTGCTTTTATCAATAAGATTATCAAATCAATTGTAAAACATCTATATTTCTAAGACAAGTTCAGGACAGAGTGCTAACAACAACATTTCGCCTGTCAAATTGAGTATATATATATGAGCTATTCATCACCAATTTGCTTAAATTTGCCTTAAATTTAGCTGATCTGAGTCATCTGTCAAAGCTGTGATGAATCTAGCTGAGCAAAATCAATTTTTCATGTGACTGAATGATTAAGATCAAAGAATTTCAGAGGCAGCTACAGCAGTGTTTATCATTGATTACTGGGATGTCAACAAACAAATCACTGCAAGGGCGTCACTTTGTCATAAACATTTGCATTGAATGAGCTGAAAAATACAGTTCAAACGTTGGCGTAAGCATTATCTGGTCCACAAATTATCTCACGCAATGCGCTACTGTGAGATCTCATATTAAGAAAACATTTTTTCTGAGATAACTCTTAAATTAGGAATGCAATTAACATATCATGGCACTGACAACTTGCACGTAATCATCACCCATGCAAAAAACCTACGTTGAGGCATCCTTTGTATGAAGCCCCTTTTTGAAACATAAAGCAATCGATTTTGGTTGCAGGAGCACAGCAAGTGCAGGAGATGTCAGGGGGAGTGAGGTACTTCTCAGATTCAGGATGCGTTAGATCCGAATAAGATTACAAGAAACCTTTGAGAGCCGTAGTCCTCGTTGCCAAGTAATAGGGAGAGGATTAAAGGAAAGTAATGATTCTATTTTGATGATATCTCCAGTGAGATCAAATGATTTTCATGTCACCATGGATTTAGGAACCAATATCTGTTAAATTCCAGGGAGATCTAGGTCTGATATGTGAAGTCAACATTATAAACTGGGAGAATGTAGATTTACAGTGCAAGCGTCTTAATTCGTGTTTAATTTTATGGATGGATTAAATGAAACTTGTGTTTACCGCACAACTTATTTCAATAAATGTATCCAAGTATGTCCTATCTAAACTGCCTTTCCTCTGAAAGTGAAGTACAATATAATATTTCCGTAAAGTGATGTTCAGTGAACTTTTATGTTGTAACTAGCGTAATAATATGCAAACATATAAGGTCTATAAACAGTCTCTTCAGTTAATACAGTTGGAAGTAGTTGGTCAGTTACATGATCTTTATCAAATATGGGTGCGAGGCACACATTTGGTACACTTGTAACTTCAACATAATTCGAACCTGTTTTATGTGGAACTGCAAAAATTAAAATCCAACAAAGTATAGCATTATTTAAACTTGCTTAACAAGTCCTTTTAATCATGTGAAATATTTCCTCCTCATTACTTAAACCTTTATGTATACATTTGCCAGAGGCCTGCCGGTAGCATATTTCAGTTGGAAATGTGACACATGTATGCTTGCCACTGATGCCTATCTTTAACTGGCAGACAAGTTTGAAGTTGAGATATTTGACATAGTTTGATAAGCAAAACCAACAGCCTTGGGTAGCAGCCTGTCCAACTATAGTCTTTTCATGTATGAAGATGACAGCCAAAACATGCCACAAAAAAACAACTTAAAAGGGATAAGCATTGTTTATCTAACACACATGATGTTGAATCACAGTGATAGCAGGTCTTTCAGTCGTGGTGGTGCTTGTGGACTTGTGGATTATGCATGTATCTAGTCTGAGGTAGGTCGAGTACAGTGTAACAAATACTGGAAGTAGATGTCCTGATAGCAGGCAATATATATAATGGATGTTTCTTTGTTCCTTATCGTCACTTTTCGATAATAATTCATAAACACATATTCTTGACATAGAAGCTTACAAGGGATGGGAAGATTCTTCTGATTATGGGGTTGGGGTTATGGATTGGTCACTTTTATTATTAAAATGTGATAAGGTATTGATTTATATCCTAAACATGGACATTTTGACTTTTATCTCCTTGTTGTTCTGAAATAGTCATCAAGGACTATTATTACTCATTAAATATGTAGAAGTAAAGGATTTTAAACAAATAACTCATCCACATCTTAGTTTTTTTCTCTTTTGATAATGATATCAAGGTATTATTAGAAACTGCACCAAATTTCATAAGAAGTAACCACATACAGTCAACTATATTTATAACAATATCAAAACAGACCATTAATTTTAGTTCATTATAACGGTAGCTATATACATCTGACTAAACTATACATCTAGTGGCTGAGACAAAACAGTCTGTCAGTTTAAAGTGTGTTCATTATATACATAGCTTACTGGTTGTCATATTGACAGTACAGTAGTTGGAAGAATACTATTCCTTACTTAGTTACACATAAGTCAAAAACTTTCTCATTTGGGGTTGTTTTTTTCTGTTAATTTCTGCTAACTACAGTTTAGATAAAGACGGCTGACAGCTTGTTTTAAGGGGATATCACTACATGGCAGGAATGTCCATGTATATGTACCAAGAACATTGTTAGAACACCAGGGTGATATCCCTATCCTGGTCTAGTCACGTAAGTAGTTGTTATTATCAAGGGATGATATGGTAGCCTAATGGTTAAAGCATTTGCTTATGATGCTGAAGACCCAGGTTCAATTCCAAAACTTATGTGATGCCCATATCTTGTGTCCCCCGGCATAAAAAGCGGAATAAAAACATACTCACTCACTGTCAATATCAAAGGGGCAATTATTGCAATGACTGTATCTGTTTTCGTCCTTTCAAGTGTTGGTGTCTGTGTAACTGTTGCCTCTGCCAGCTTTCTTCCACTTTATCGTTCTGTTGGTGAGATCTCTGACTTATCCCTCTGTAATCCCCAGATAACTTCAGTCTCGTGTAGGGGATGATCCAGAATCACAGTCAGTGTTTTGCTCTCTTTGCAGCAAGGCAAGGCTTCACATTTCTGCACCTGGTTCTTTTCAAAGAGGGGCCTCATTTTTTTTCATCTGCGAAATACAAAGTTTAGAATTTATGCCCTGGAAAATCTATGATATTCGTTTTTTGTGCCCAAAATGGAATTTTTCTTCTTCAGGATGAAGATTAAGCTTTGTTTTTTGTCATGCCACTTTTGAATTTATATGATCTTTTGTGAAGAATGCAACTGAACTTTCACAACAAAGATAATTTCTAAAAACATAAGGAATGAAGTTGTGTACAGTGATATTCAATGATCATTAGCATGCCCTCATCAGTTACTAGTGGGTACCTGTTAGAAGAGTGCAAAGGTGTTAATGATGTACCCAGAAGCATTTGAGATGTAACATAAGACCATTTCAAGGCTGTTTAGTTTCAATAAACCTATGTGTTAAAGTCATATACATGACTTATTGAGGTGCACTTTTGTATTGGATCTGTAACCTGATAGGTTTGTTCTTGTCAGTAGAGAACTGTAAACTTAAAAAGTGAACCACTAATACAGTGAGTATTTATGGCTTGGATATCATGACCAATGTGTGGGGTGGCGTGGTAGCTAGTGTTGGGAATTGGTTGAAATGTCATAATCTTTAAAAAATTGGTTAGCAGCATTTTCAGATTTTCCTGTTCAGGTTGTTATTTCAAATAAGTATAACATGATGCAACTTGCTACTTTAAAGTGATGACTAATATATCATGAAGAAAAACCTCCCTTTAGAATTCAAGAAATATTCAGTCATGTCTTTACATTAAATGAAGTGAGTTTTCTAAGAATTAAACATGTTTTCAGGCCCTGACAATTTCTGAGATATGTTCCATCGTCAAGTGTTTCAAACACTAGAACAGTGGTTCCAAAATCGTTCGTGTTCGATTATGAGAAAATGTGATCGATTGCTTGGTCGTTTGGTCACTGCGACTGATCTTCGATTATTTCAATTAATCGGAACACCACTAGGGGTAATCTAGTGGTTAAGGTGTTAGTTCATCACGCCGAAGACCCGGGTTCGATTCCCCACATGGGTACAATGTGTGAAGACCATGAGAAGCTTTAATATTGCTAAAAGCGGTGTAAAACTAAACTCACTCATGAACAATGTTTGTGTGTGAATTTTGTTTCTCGTATCAGCTGGAATCAGGGAGTGGATAAAATTGTGTGCTATTTCAAAAAGAATTTGCTCAGCTCTTTGAAGATGCTTTAGTGCTGAACTTATTTGATAGAGATTAGGCATGTAATTATACTTTTTGTTATGGACACTTATGTAACCATGGGATGTTTTTCTTTCGTATTGATCTAAGAAATATGAAAGACACATTTAAGCCAGCATTATCCAGAGCCAGTGTTGAAAGCAAAGAGAAGCTCAATTATGTTTTCGTTTATGCTTTCTCTGAGATAACAGTTATCCCAATTGTACACAAGTCTGGGAGAAAATTTATCCTGAAGACCTGAGATTCAAACCTCACAAAATTATGTTCAGAATTTCTGCATCCATTACGTACACCAACAGTGTGCTAAATAAGCACATAATTACAATTTCGTAAAGGAACTATTGTACCTATGAGTTCAGTATAGATGATTCGTTTTTTGCTGTATTGCTACATTAATGCTGGGACTGCACACAGCCAGCATTTACTGTTGTCATAGGAGATAATTGAACAATAGAGCATTGTCTGTTATCAGTCTAAATCTTGCCAATGTTGAATTACCAGCTGAGTGGGAGATGGTTGTGTATACACGGATAAGTATTAGGTATAAAAGCAATTGTTATGTGCCACCAGGCAGAATAATCAAGTGAATGGTGCGTAATAAAAACGTTTGATGTGATACGTCTTGTCTACATGTATTAACATGGGGCCTAATGTTGTATAACTGTAAATGAAGACAGAGGCAGTTCCCTCAGATTACAACTTTGTCCTGCTCTATCAAATTTGACTCCTGCTGTGCAAATTGTAGTGTAAAAAAGTAAATGTTACAATCAAGATTACTGTCTGGTCTGTGGTTTCTTACAAGCAAGGCACTGTGTATTTCTTGTTTTATAGTTTATAGGCTTCTACAGGGATAGTGGCCATGAGGCAAACCCAGCAATTCAGACACAGCTCATTAGGGTCTGGTGGTTTAGTGCTTTGTACAACTACTTAAATGGATTCATTACTAGACACTTTGAATTTGGTAGAAAACAAGTAGTCCTTCCATAGTTTTTTGGGAGGGGGGGGGGTTAGAATTCTGGCCATGTCTTAGTCTGATAATATTGACAAGCTACTTTTTCTGTAATTATAAAATCATCTCAGTCCATATCATAAGTAATAAGAAGGGGTGTTGGGGTAGCCTAATGGGTAAAGTGTTGGCTCGTCACGCCGAAGACCCGGGTTCGAATCCCCACATGGGCACAATTTGTGAAGCCCATTTCTGGTGGTGTCCCCGCCGTGATGTTGCTGGAATATTGCTAAAAGCAGCGTAAAACATAAACTCTCAGTCAGTCAGTCAGTAATAAGAAATAGTGATGTTTCAGGTGTTCACAAAGTTTCAGGTGTTCACAAAAGGTATATGAATCCTGCCTCAATGTTGGCACTCTTCGCAAACATGTGATGGTAACCTGAATCACAAAAAGGATGGTTTGAGATAGTGTAATGATAGATAATATCCATTTATAACAGCCTTGCACTTGAATCACGTTGTCCTCAAAATAAACTTAATGAAACAACCCTATATGCTTCATTGAGATATGTCTTTTGACTTTTTTATTCTTTTACCCAAGATACTGGTTCTCATGAAAAAATTGCAATACGTATCGTTTGAAAATTGTATTGCAGTATACCAGTCCTAATATAGACCTATCTAGCATTCCCTAGGAGGATACAAAACGGCATCATTATACAAGACCAACGTTTGGTATAACAAGTGTGTCAACATTGATTACTGGCGTCAAAGCACTCTTCAAACATTGGGTGAAGAAGTCAGTTGAGTCCTTGACTTTAACCCAGTTGACTATTGTAATATCTCACATAGGCAGGTCGTAATCCTGGGTACTGCTTCTGATAACATCCAGCCAGAGCTAACTATTCTCAAATGTAATTCAGTCGGTCCATATATACATAATTACATTCATTGCCAAAGTGTGGATGCTTTCAGAACCCCTAACCAATAGGAACGGCTAGACATTACGGTAACATATCTCAATAAAATCTCCAACAACTCTGGCTTAGGATGTCTATGGAAAGTAATCAGAAAATTGTCTTCATCTACAATTGTTAGTCTAGTTACTGAACCAGCAACTGGGACCTTTCCTTAGATGAAACTGATTTTATTCCTGGAACTTAATAGATGTCTCGAGATTCCACAAACCCAATCTTCTGTGCTAATGTTCGTTGAAATGAGGCTCGGTTTAGTAAATAACTCTCCTTCTTGGTAGCTCAGAGCATCAGAATGCTGCCTCATAAATTGTGCAATGATTAGTTATGAACGCATGATTACCAACTTGCCAGAGATTGTCTATGCGGAAAATTTGTCATCAGCTGGTGAAGTGCCTGTTATTAGATTGTGGACATAATGATAAGGTTAAAGTCATATGCAGAAAAGTCTCAAGAGATGAAAGTGTGATTTGTTATCCTATCTATCTGTTTTCTTTCAGGAAGTAAAAAAATATGCACGCAAATTGGCCATCACATGAAAACTTTTATCCCACTATCTCATTTCTGGTGATTAGAACATGGATGACCTTGAAAATGGTTTGAATGATTTGTAAGAAGTTCATATTAATTAGCATCACATGCTCATAGTTCTGTTTTATTTTGCAGATTTGGATGCTTCCTGCAGTACACAAGTGACTGAACTGTGATACATTTGCCAATCTACATCGTTGCTCAACTATGAAACACCACCACCATTATCTGCATATCAACACTATTGGATTCAATTTGGTCTTGCCATAAGCCAGAAGATAGAGGTGTCCTTGTTAGTATGAGGTGCTAATTGCATGTGAATCATGATGTTCAGTGCCAAAATGTCACATTACGGAATGTTCCTGTTAAATCTTGTGCTTCTGGCACTGGTCCTACCCAGATGCCTTGGCTTCTCCCTAGATGGTTCAGCAGGGTCTTATGCAAAATTTCCTGGCTGGGAACCATGCTTAAATGGAACTCTTAATTTTGAATTTCAAACAGATCGTCCAAATGCATTGCTATTTTATTTTGACAGTGGCCAAAAGAAGTACTTGGAGCTTAAACTTGTTGACGGGATTGCCAAATTGAAAGTTAATTTTGGCAAAGGACTTGTCATATTATCTGCTGGGTCAAATTTGAATGATAATGCTTGGCACAAAGTAGAGATTATTCGAAATAATTTGGACACTACATTAATGGTGGACTCAATTGAATTCAGAAGAAAATCATTAGGAGTTGATTTCGATTCAGAGAATGTTACTGAAGATAGATTCTTATTCATGGGTGGATTACCTGAAGAATATGATCGTGAACTCTCAAAACTGTCACTTCCATCAGTCCTCTTTGAACCAAAGTTCCGTGGGTCTATTCGGAATGTGTTTTATAGTAATTGTGGTGCTCTACCTGAAAGGCCAGAAATGATCGATTCACAAGGAATTCTGGGTAATGAAGCCGATTTATGCGAGCAAGGGAACCCCTGTTTAAACAGTGGATCCTGTCTGACAACTGATCATGGCCTTGTATGTGACTGTACACGTACAGAGTTTCAAGGAGAGAGATGTGAAATTGGTAAGTTCTGATCAAATTTCAATTGACTTTAAGCTCAAAAAAGGGCTTACATCTGTGGGTGGCTAATGCATCATCCTCAGCAATGGGAGGTCAAGTTAAAAATGTTTTCCACAGACTTCTTTCACATAACTACTGATGGACTCTGAATAAAGTATTTTTTACCAATTTATAGCACAGTAAGGCCATTTACCACATTTGCATGGTCATCTGCATAAGTAGTGCAGCCTCAGACATTGATCATTTGAACTGAGATCTGTTTGACTGGATAAGTTCTTGTCTTGATGTATACTATTCACATTTTGCTAAGGATCAAACCATTGATTCAACAGAAACTATGATGTGGGGTCTAATTTTGTTTAAATATCTAAGCTTATTGTAAGCATGGATCCTAGGTTTCAGTATGTCACTACATCTTGTGGATCCCATACCTGCTATTCACTGGTGTTGTGTACTTGTCAATGACTTGTTCCATGATTTACAAAATGGTTGATTGGCACCATAAAAACATTTTATGGCTACTCATGTATCAAGTACATAAGGTTAGATTAATGTGGCTGTTTGACTAAAGAGGGGTTACCATATCATTATTTATCTAGTTTTAAATGGATACAATTTCAAATTATAAATCTATGTTTAAGTAAAGTTGGGAATTTTTGTGATCCTTAGCAAAGTGTGAGTAGTATATTAGCCTACCTGTACATTCATATTTGGGGCAAAAGTACTAATAACTCTGTCTATTTTAAATATAGTGGATAATGTGTATAAGCATTATTTATCAGGCTGGAATACCACATTTCTAAGTCAGGTGAAGAAAAAGTATTCATGATTAGCCCTTGAAATTCTATGGATAATGCTTCTCTTTCCCTTTTGCGCTTCCTGTTCTGACTTGTAGCATTCTCCTTGATCTGGTGGACATTGTACATGAGATAAAAAGTATTGATCTGATGATGGGTATTTGGATGGATTGCTTCTCATCTCAATACCTGGGTAATCAAGCAAATAGAATTAAGATACATCTCATTTACATGGGAGTGATTCTCAATGCATCGTACACTGACCATGGCAGACAGCAGAATGAGACGGAAAATGTCATAATCACTGATGTAATACCATCCACTCCCGAGTAAATTATGTGCAAAATGCCATCCTTGATATCTAGGGAAACATATAATTTCCAGGCTGTATTAAACACATTTACAACAAATTGTAATCTGATTGAAAACTTGTGATTTAAATAGAACAATCATTATTTCCTTGTTCATCATACTAGAAATAATGACATAAGTGTTCGAAGACTGCTATGGCCGAATCAATCATCTTTGGCTGAGTTTGTCTTGATCGCTCATCAGAAATCTGCGTGTGTTGCGAACACTATCTTTTTATCAATACGTAGACATCCTCACCAACATCCAAGTAGCCCAACGTCTCGAGTGTGTTTACCTTGGTCTTGTGTTGATGCAGTACACATGCTGACGGGTTTGGTATAGATATGTAGAAAGCCATAGGTACCTAATTTGGTTGTTGATGCCTCAGTCAAAGGATTAAGACCGTTACAGATCTCATGTTTGAATCTTTGGGGGGCGGTGGGGTAGCCTAGTTTAAGCGTTTGGTCGTCACACCGAAGACTGGGATTCGATTCCTCACAGGGGTACAATGTGTGAAGTCCATTTCCCGATGTTATTGCTGGGATATTGCTAAAAGCAGTGTAAAACTAAACTCACTCACATTCATTGAATCTTTGGCTCATTTGAGATTTGCAAAATATTCACTTTGATGAGAAAAGTCAGTTTCAATATGACCATGCATTTATTTCTTAGTATTAAATACATATAATATGGATAACAGAACATGTCACACTTTAAGTATTGCAATTGTTTACTGAAATGTCAAGCCTTTTCATGAAAGGAATTATTTAGTAATTGGAAATACATGTCCAAACATTTACTAATTTCTTAAACTCACATGTAAAAGAAGCTTTTGAATAAGTTTAAAGAGTCTTTGAATTTTATCCTATTTTTTGTTATTGAAGTGCAGGTGAGTCGAGTTTAACCTATTATTGTTTATTAATCAAGGTAGTGGTCACCTTGTGATTGGCTACAATACTGATACAATGAGTTCAGCATAGTAAAGCCGGCTAGTTTAAGCATTTTCACAAGGTTAATTTCATCAAGGAATGTTAATAAGTTGTATGTCATGTGCATTTCTCAGTATCCAAGTAATTAGTAGATAGGAATATATTCAGAATTTATTCATGAAGAATGAAACGTAATAGATTCATTTTTATTTATCTGCTGAGATCACAGTGAAACAACACCTAAATTTTGGACTGATTTCTCTTGATTGTGTGAAAGATGTCTTTGATGTTAATGCCAGATGAGGTTTTTGAGCCTTGTGTGTAATAAACACTGGGGAGAATAAGACAAAGTCAACAACAGCAAACATGACAGCAATCTTTACTCAGCCCACCAACCTAATCCAAGGCAAACAGTTGGCTGTTTGCCACACATAAAGGGCTGATGTGTCACCTGCCACAATCCTATGACATACTCTATTGGAATGCATCGATATTTTTGTTTCAACTCTACGGCACAGCAGCAATATAATTTTAAATAATCTCGTTATCTAAGGTCATGGTTGGTACATGCTAATTACTTTGTAGTCCAAGATGCATGTCATAATAGAGCCGCATGAAACGCACCATAAACTTCATTGGAATGGTGAATTGTCCATTAAAATTGATGAGAATCCTTCCTTGAGTTTTTTGTGGTTAGCCACAGTCACTCAATTATTTATAAGGCATGGCTGAAAGGAGTGAGGTATGTTTATTGTGTTGCGGAAATGGACATAGTTTAATCACATCAGAGAAATGGGGAACTTGTTCAAGTGCTTAAAATAAAGTCTAATGTTTTACGCCAGTGGAAAGCCTGTGAAAAGTGTTGGAATTTGGTTAAAATAATGGATTAAACCTTATATTCAATAGCATTGAAAATATTCTTCTTTTTATGATTTCAGGTTATTTATTAATTTTTGGAATTGCATATGCATGTTACACTTGCTATCACCTTAAGAAAGTGTCACAAATTAGTTGAACTGATTAGTAATTTAGGTCCCCATGGAAACATGACACATTGCAAAAATGGGGAAAAAAGAAGAAGATAGATTTTCTATTTCATTACAAGTCTTTTTACATGACAACACATCTGCACATCATATGAACACACCATCTCACTGGACTCATGTTTAAAGCATCTAATAGAGAGCGCAAAAGTCTATGGTTTGTTCCCTGGCCATGTCACACCAGAAATTTTTACCCTGTCACTCAACATGAAGGAAATACATGTAAGAATAGTGTTTTTTTAATGGGGTTATATGTGGTGTGGTGTGCTGTGTCAGTGGGCAAGTTACAGAGCTCAGGGTTTTATGTGATGCACAAATGTGGATCCATTATGCGCAGATGTAGGGAATGAAAGACAGAAAACCCTACAGAGTTCATCCAAAGAGATGCACAAAAATACCCAGAGCTTACCTACAACACATCAAGAGTAGTTGTCTGTTATTTCACCCATCAGTCATGACCACTTTCCACATAATCACTGATTCATTCCAGGATCTGGAGTAATTATCGGAATATACAGTACACTACACCATTTCAGTACCATACAGAACCCTCATATTATCAGCAAGGACCTGTAAAATGTATTGAGGGACGACCCTAGTCTGTCGTACAGACCCTGAAGCAAATATATCCAAGAAAGCCCACTCAAGTCTAGAAAATGTGGTAAGTCTAGATTTCCTCAAAGAAAGTCTCAGGGCTCCTTTTCATTATATTCATTTTTTTATTACTATGAACTTTTTTCAGTAAAGTATGTTCATTTCAGAGACTAGTTGTTAGTCTAGGAGGACCCCCTGTACCCCCACTTTTGTAAGGCAAGGTAAAACCCTGAAACAGACTTAAGTCCAGATCATACAAGCACCACACACATACATGTGCATGTTGGTATACACTGTTAAGAGAAATAATCTTGAACACCAAGTAAAACTTCATTTCACCTTATGTCTGGAGTCAAATTATGCCCTTCATGGTAAATCTTGGAACCACATAATTCAGAATTATGAATATTAATGTCCGCAAGAACACTGTTTGACATTTGGAAAAAGGCAATCTTGAAGAACGTCATATCCAGGTATGTCATATCTTACACTAATTGTTTATGAAAGGTACAAAAGTGTATTCTCTAGTTGGTAACTATGTCCAAATTGCACAACAGGGAATAACTTCATGACTAGTACAAGCAGCCAAACGCAGCCACAGGCAGGCACATAAAGCACTGAGTTAAATTAGGTTTATCAGTTCAGCATATTCTAAGCAGGGCCCTGTTCCTCAAAGCATCGTAGCTACGACAGTCATAAGTCTATGTTAAAGTATGGGAGTTATGACTGTTGTAGCGCTACAGATCACTTTGAGGAACAGGGTCCTGGTCATTGAGTATTATAGAAAATGTCATTGAAGACATGAAATGTATGCATCAAGAAATTCCCATCTACTGCACTATTACAGGTAACAGCTACCACAGCTGACAAGTTAGCTCATGTGTATAACATGTCAATGTATAATTGATGGTGTGATCAACCGAGAAAACATGTTGACAGCAAGAAATAGAAAGGCGATAGCAGCCATGACACAGTGAGTGAGTGAGATTAGTTTTACGCCGCAGTCAGCAATATTCCAGCTATATGGCGGCGGTCTTTAAATAATGGAGTCTGGACCAGACAATCCAGTGATCAACAGCATGAGCATTGATCTTCGTAATTGGGAACCGATGACGTGTCAACCAAGTCAGCGAGTTTGACCACCGAATCCCGTTAGTCGCCTCTTACACCAAGCATGGGTTACTGAAGATCAATTCTAACCTGGACAGCTGGAGGTTGGTACTCAACCTACCAAGTATTATCAAATATGTAAACTAGCCAATGCCAATTTAGTGAGTGAGTTATACAAAAATCTCATCCCTGAAACAAACAATGATTATTATAAAACAGTTGTTAAAAAATGATAGGAGAGACTAGGAGTGAATGAATTTGCTTTTACACTACTATAAAACGAGTGTAAGTGAGTTTAGTTCTATGTTACTTTTAGCAATATTGCAGCAGTATCATGATGGGCGACACCAAAAATGGGCTTCACACATTGTACCCATGTGGGGAATCAAACCCGAGTCTTCAGCATTACAAGTGAACACTTTAACCACTAGGCTACCCCACAGCCCCTACTGTGAAATGTAAATGAGTTATAGCACAGCATGAAATAGGATACAGGTACAGGTTCAAGATGTTTATCTCACCTGAAACCAGTGAACACTGGCATTGTGCTGACAATCTATGAATCGGAAGCTGGACATGTCTTGGACTCGAACCAGTGGATCTTGTCACGCCTATCAAACATGTCTAATTTAGATATCTTATCTGACAAGCATCGTATAGAAGGAGACCTAGTTTGCCCGTAATCCCAAGAAAGCAGATTAAGGTGTCGTTAACGATGGTCATCAGTATCGGCTGGTAACTAGCCTGGTCTCTGTTTACAACATTCTACAACAAATTGCCTCATTATCTAGGGAAATAATCATGTTAAATGATTCATAGGATATTTTAACAACCCCAAGTATCAATCGCCACACTGTTCATTAGTGTTATGCAAATAAAGAAAATATAAATAACACCTAATTTGATTAAGAATGGAGTTAATGTATCTCTACCACCAGCTAGCTGATGACGTGTAAACACAGACGGTCGCCATCGACATGTTTTTGGTGTCAGGAAAGTGACCAAAATGGCACAGTCACTTCCTGTTCAGCAATTCCCTTCTTGAAATTATGGTTGCGGTGCTATCAAGGACAATTAAGGACCAGGTTTAATTTGTTCAGAGACGTCTAATCAGTGTAAAGTTTCAGTATCCATGCTCAAAGCTGTCACCATGTTTCATTCCTCTTGATTTACTTTGCTATAAATACAAACAATATCACTGTTTATGTATGATTGTGCATGCTTGCAATGGGATTAGTCTCAGAACTTATCTTACACATGCACAGCCACAGCAGGAAATAATCTCTCCTTGGCAGAAATGTAATTAAGCCTGTATGGAATAGATCATGGGATAGGTCTTTCAATGAGAAAAAGAAGCAGTGCCAGCAGGTGGTTTTATGTGTTTATTAAACATATGAAAAGATAGTATTCAGGGTGGTGTGTATTATACAGTAAATTGACTCAGTAAAATTCCTTTCACTTCCACTAACCAAAGGGAGAAAGTGCGTTGACATTCCATCAATATCAAAGCAGGAGACAGTTGAATAGGCTCTATACTTTGTACCCATGTTGGGTTGGTGGGGTTGGTTGGTTGGTGTGTTGTTTAATGCTGCACTCATCAATATTCCAGCTATATGGCGGCGGTCTGTAAATAATCGAATCTGGACCAGACAAACCTGTAATTAACATCATGAACATTGATTTACGCAAATAGGATACAAAGACATGTGATCCCATCTGATCCCGTTAGTCATCTCTTACGACAAGCATGGGTGACTAAAGACCAATTCTAACCAGGATCTTCATGGGTCACCCATGTTGGGAATCAAACCTAATCCTTTGGCATGAAGGTTGAATGCCTAACCACAAGGCTACCACACCATGCTCCCCAACCATATTCCACTCATTACATGTGTGTTGTGCATCTGATTATGTTTTATTTGGATTTCAAAGCGTTCCTGACAAGTATGATGCCAGATTTTTCCCTCTGTAGCTTAACTGGAACTTCAATATAACTATGAAATTTGCACAGCATTTTTGTTGATTAGGGTAAAGGAAATATTTGTTGTTATGTGTAAACAGGTATGCTTCAATTCTTAATCTTAACCTCAGTATTCTTGACTTTACAAAAACGTACACACATTGTATCCACATTGGTAGAAAATTGTTTTAAGACCAGTTCAATTCTATGGTAAACATTCTTTCTCAAAAAGGAATTAGTTCAAGGTCACATTCCAAAAGAGCAAAATGAACTTGAACATGTCCTTGATGATTGTTCATTTAATTCATGATATCACAGGAATGGCAAGCCAGTTGAGCACAAATCCAGAAGGATTTCTGGTATTTAATATTTGATAAATCAAATTTATCAGACATGGTATTTCTCTTTAATCAAATGCCGTATCTGTTTTCTCCATTTCATCATGCCGATTTTAACCTCAGAATGTTTATTTATGATGGCACCAAACTAAGGCTGTGACACCCATGGAATAAAACTATTTCATACCATGCATGGCTTCATTGCATGGCCAAACTGGTTTTTGATAATTCCAAATCTGAAAATAAAGATTTATCGGCTAACAATCCACGGCTTGAAATGGCATGTCAGTGTTGTGTCTTCCTTCATCAGGTTACTTCAAAGGATATCCCCTCTTAACGAGGCCATTTCTAAATGCCAGGCCACAAATTAGTGAAATCAAGATGTAAAAATTATAATGGAGCATGCTTGTATTTTTAAGCATAAAGCTTGACAGCTCCACTCAGTCATGTAGTCTCTTTACGATTCTATTGATGAAAAAGAATACAAAATCTTTGCAGTAGCACAAATAAAAAGTTGCTTTCATGTTCATTAGAGAAAGTTGGCAACCAAATTTGCAATTCATTTTTTATCTGGAATGGGTAAAAAGGTTAATGTCCTATCAATTTGCTTGACATTTTACGTCAAATTCTGACTTGAAATATAGTTTTAAGTCAAGCCAGTTTCAGGTGGATAGCATAAAGTCATCAATATTTCCTCACAGGGTATTAAGTTACAACAACACTAGTAAAAAACCAACTCAGTTGCTTAGTGTTCAAATGACCATTATCATCTTATGTTCTCAACATTGCCCCTCAAACTACAAGATGTTAAGCCAAAATTTTGTATTGAAGTTAAGATTCCCTATAAAGGGTGCAAAGGGAATCCTATTGAATTCTGTTTACTTTTTAGATCCCCAAACCCATTTTTGTATGTATCTGTGTTAATTTTGACATGCAGAAGGGCAATGATTAATGCTTTGATGATATTGGTACATATGTACATTGACCCGTGAAGATCCGGGGGTAGAATAGGTCTTCAGCAACCCATGCTTGCCGCAAAAGGCGACTATGCTTGTCGTAAGAGGCGAGTAACGGGATCGGGTGGTCAGGCTCGCTGACTTGGTTGACACATGTCATCGGTTCCCAATTGCGCAGATCAATGCTCATGCTGTTGATCACTGGATTGTCTGGTCCAGACTCGACTAATTACAGACCGCCGCCATATAGCTGGAATGCGGCGTAAAACTAAACTCACTCACTCACTCACCATCAGCTGCCATGAAGCTGGAATACTGCTGAATGCGGCTTAAAGCTAAACTCACTCACTTATTCACCATGGTGGTGCTTTTTTGTTTCGGGCAGTAGTGAGGGAAGTTACGTCATGGCAGGGAACACTAACACTAATGTTCTACAGTTCTCTCATGGTTGTAGGACCATGAACATTTATATGAATTTCCTGGCTACACAACCTTGAGGTTTACATAATGTGCTGTCTTCCAGCGGTGATGGACCTAATGCATTGATGTGCATGAAAGGTAATACTAAGTGAATATAGCATTCTAGGTAATGGAATACATTAAATGTATATATGTTATGTAGACAATCTCAAATTCTGTTGTAGCTGTTAACTTGCTTATGATGAAACTATAATCTGCAGTAAATAGCAGAAGAAAGAATAGGTTTTATGAAATATTCCAGGCACCACATTGAATATTGCTGAGTGTGGGGTAAAACTAAACTCACTCACTCACTCACTCACATATGTACATTTATCTTGACCTAGTTATGACACATCTCAGTATCAGTGTTTGCATTGGATGACTGACCCCAGCTAAAACAAATAATCCTCTTATCTGAGTAATATCTGTTCCGTTCCATACCAGTCCTGATACCCGACCAATCATCTGAATTGGACACTTCCATTTATTGTCCATTCATGATATAACTGAAGACCTAACTTACAAAAAAACTCTCGTTCTTCGTTCTTTCCTGTGATTATCAAAACAGGATATACAACATTGAAGCAATGTTTAGCACACTCATGAAGACAGCAAGAATTTTTTTGCCAGCAATACTTTTTACCAAAATAGCTAGCAGTACTTTTTACCAAAGCTCCAACTATCGATGATTTACATGATAAAAAAGGAATTGATTCTAAATCTTCATTGATATTGACATGGAGATTTTTGTGTTGGCACTTCAGATATGTGGTTAATCCCATAATGGTTAACTATGGATGTTTAGTTTTCGAAGCTTTGATGAATTGTTTTTCTCGGAGCACAACTATGTTTTTTACATTCTAATGGTTTTGCTCTGCAATGGATACAGATAGTTAACTTTGTTAGACCTCAACTTGCTAGTATTGAAGCATTAATGTGGAAATTGTGCTAAGCATTTTTACTGACAAAGAAAGAAAGAAAGTTTTTTCAATATAGAAAAAATGATAGCGACACATCTTGTAATAAAAATAATAATGATAATAATGGCATCTGTATTGCACTGTCTCAACGCCATGAAGGTATCAAAGCGCATTAACACATAACCCAAGCTGCCTGTTGGGCACTAGAAGGTTATAGTCATATAACTTATCCCACTGGGTACCCATTTTCTGCTGGGTGAACAGAGGCAGTTTTGAACAAACTCACTTGCCTAAGGTGAGACCACATCTATCACATGTGCTTCGTTGTGTGTCCTAGAAACTCTCAGGAGTCAAGCTGCCATACATGGTCACCCATCCAAGGACTCTCTGTGCCCAACATTGCTTAACTTCAACTGATTGTGACCTGAGCCCTATGCACAGAACCACACACCATCTTCTAAAGTCAAAACTATTTGGTTATTTAAGTACATGATATTTTCAAGATGTTCAGAAAAATGCTGACTTTCAAGAAATACAAAAATACAGCTGGTGTAATGTTAACTGTAATTTGCTTGATTTTTCTAAGCTAAAATCTAAATAATTAATACACAATGCCTTTACTGAGAAAGTGTAATCCCAAATACAGCACATCTTAAAAACTAAACTAAGATCAACAGACACATAGTGTGAAAGCAAATGTTTAATGATAGATGAGAGATTAGTTAAAGCAGCTAGGTAACTGCATGCAAGTACATGTGAAATGGAGGGTGTTTACAAAAGTCAAAGGTTTCTGTTACAGCTTTTCAAGAAATCAGGAAAGTAACATAAACATCCTCACAGCCCCAGATACAGAGGCTGACAATAAATATTCCTAATGAGTGTTCATTACCAGGAAATCAGATGAATGGGGACAATGTTTTGGACTTACTAATCCTAAGTCAGAAGTTATCCTTGTTTGCTTGATCTACAAACAAGTACAAAAGACTTTGATGAAGCTGCACATTGATCAGGGTAAAAAATCAATGCTTCAGCAACTTGCAGGGGTGATTTCTCAACTCAGCGGAATGTCTTTGATGTTACAGTTAGGATAGTGCTTGTTGTGCTCTGTGATATCATACAACTTATCATCCACGATTGATGACCTTACTAAGAGACATAATCATGTTTCTGACATTTGACAAATGGAGGTTGTGGAAGTCTGTTGGACAGGGAAGGAAATGTTTTCCAGATTAATACGCATCGATACCTTTGTATGCTTAGTGCTCAGGTATTATAGAGTAATATGTCACAGGTAGCAATTGAGTAATATGTTATAAATATCAATTTTGTCTTAATGTCTCAGCGTTTTACTAAGCTGAAACAATATCAGCTTTCCTTTCAAGACCTTCCTTGCACAAACCTACAGATGAATGTGTAAAATTAGGGATAAATCATAGGACAGATTTTGTTTGTGAAAAATTAGAAGATTTCTTTTCAAATGGATAATCCCAAATTTAACATTTGTTGCATATGACCACTTCCAAAAGGCTGTGTATTTGCAGTCTTCAGTCATGGAACCATGCCAGTAAGAATACAACTTAGTGTGACTTCCTTTTCTGTGGAAGCCTAAGTGGCTCAGTGTGTCATATCATTGACCTTGTGTGCTGGTGATCAGGTGCCCCTCTCTGAGAGTGTCTGTTTGAAACCCAGATGGGACACAAGCACCTCTCTTTCTCCATCCCCCAACAACCGCCTCCATGGTGTAGTGGTTAGAGCGTCTGCCCGGAGAGCGGAAGGTCGCGGGTTTGACCCCTGACCACGTCATACCAAAAGACGTTAAAATATGGTACTCGTTGGTCCCTGCCTGGCGTTCGGCATTAATGGGTACAACAAGGACTGGTCAGCTCGGAGTCAGTGTCTGAGTGGGGTATTCATGCTTCACTGCGGCATGGTATCTCAGTGGGCTAGCACTATAAAACCAGTTTAAGTCTGGGCTAGTACAAGCAGCTGCACATACACATACACACGCATGCACGTCATCATATGAGCGAAATATTCTCAAGCACAACGTTAAACCCAATTTCACCTCACCTCCATCACCCAACAAAAGGTTTAGAATTCATACTTCTCTAGGTAAGTATGATACTAATTATGATATTTTGATGAATGCTGAAGAATTCTTGGGCAAAATCTGCCCCCAGTGGCCCATTCATTAGAGACCCCTAATGGAGAATGAGTGGTTACATTGAGGAATCAAGCTCATTATTTGTCATATTTGACCAAAGGTGCAGGTCGATGTTCATGTTATCAACTGGCTGGCATGGTCCACACTTGATTATTCCCATTCTGCTGGAATATACCTGAAATATTGCTGACTGTGGAATGAAACAGGCAGCTACTGGATCAGAATGACCTGTCATTATGTGCAGGCCTTGGGCTGCAGTGGCCCCTGCACTGCAGACAGAGCTGACACAATGAATAGATATCAGTAGTTTTGTAGCGGTATGGAAGTCATTACTGTGATGACTTGGACAAAGAGTGAAGATAACAAGCAACTTCACAGACAGCAGTACTTATCATCATGTCTCTGTCTGGCTGTAGCTTGATCTGCATGATGGCTTGTCCTAGATTTTCTATGTATATCACCAGAACTGTCTTGAAGATTTCCTGTATATATCCTCTTGTCAGTTTGGCTGTCTAGATACACTTGCTCTTATCAAGTTTGTGTAGCAGTTCAAAGTCTGCCTTGTCAGACTCCAATGAATGCACAATATACAATTTTTGCAGTAAATTTATTAATCTACTACCAGTGTTAAGAGTTGTGAGTATGTGAAGTTTCATGTATCTTTTGTACTCAGGCAAATATTATCTTGGTTGTAAGAGTCACGGCAGCTAATGCTTCATCCACTCATGTGATAAATTGCAGCTAAGAATCGCAATGGATGTCTGATCAGCCAGGAATCTTTGTAATTGTAATACATCTACAACATAGAGGTTCAGAAATACCAGGAACATACTTATACATTTAACAGGATAAGAAATGTATTTCATTTTGAGTGTTCCTTAAGGCACCTGGACAGATGCCCTTGTGTGGCCTTGGAATTTTGTTTGTGTGTCAAAAAGAATACTTTTGGGAGATAAACATCATGTGTTGGCCAATTTCCGGGTGTTATTGAGTATTTGAAGCACAGGAATTCATTTGGAACCGACGACATGAGCTGGAGGTTTCAAATTATATATATTCCCGGGCTTGAAATACTCAATAACACCCGGAAATTGGCCAACACATGATGTTTATCTCCATTGTAAACTCAAAAGTTAACCAAAAGGTCCACACGCGTTTTTGTGTCTGCACTCATTGACATCGAGTGCGGGTACAACAGTGAAGTGTCATCAGCCAGCTGTTTTGGCTGTCTCCCATAGTAGCATCTGGAACTGCTCATTTGTGACGTCATTCTGTCTTTACGTCACAATATGATTTGAATGACGTCACCACTGCTAACGATGTAACAATACAATGATGTGTGCGATGTTTGTATGTACCAATACGCAGCAAATGGTCTTGCAATTTCCGGGAATCAAATACCATTCGATCATGTTTTTCAACCAATCAGATTAAAGAACACAAATACTTTTGGTTTACAATTATCAGTAGTGTTATTTGATACTGTGTTTGCATGGTCATCATTTTTAAATTTAAAGGCAGGAACCATGCATTTGGCACTGTCATACAAGGCATTTCAAACCCTGCATAAGAAGTGAATAGATATGTGTCAGGTGTCAAGGAAGAAATATGAAACTGTTGTGCAGTTCAGTCTTGCTTCTAGTATGCCATCCAACTCATAACTTATATTTAAAAACAGGAAGCTGTTTTCTTTAAAACAAGATTTGTATTTGTGTCTGTATAATGAACATAGATTCTCTTACAGATACATCAGCAATGTAAGACTAGTAATGTATTTGACCAAATATCTAGATCTTATTCTTATATTCTTTTCATTTTCTTTTTTCAGTATTTTGTTTATATAAGCGCTATATAAACATAAAACAAAACTTTACAAACATGTTTTGATGAGTAAGATTCTGCCCCACCTGCAAAGAGTGTGGCTCTTAATAGCTATATTAATACTGACATGGGGCTCCTGATATAATGAGATAATACAATAATGTGGTACCTCACACAGTGAAGTAATTAGATTGCACCGTATGTCTTGGCACTACAGCTTTTTTATATGAGATACTTACTCGTTAGAGTTTATCAAAGGTTACAGACAAGGATCATTAGTTCCCAGAAGGACCATTTACAATGAAGTATTTGTTCAAGTTTTATCATAGAAAGATTGTATAATGTTTTAGGAACATTGTTTGATTATATGATTTAGGGCCTTTGAATGGCATAATAGATTAAAGAGTTTAGTTGCTCATTATGTAATGAACTTGGTAAATTATTATCCAAGACAAATATTATAGTCTATATTTTTTTTAATTATTTTTTTTTAGTCTATATTTTATGATTATGAGATGTTAGCTTTGAACATAGATTTGAACCATGTAATTTCATTTTGAAACTTGTGTGTTGTTTAATGCTTCACTGAACAATATCTCAGTCTGGCAGTCGACGTCTGTACATCAATCAAAGCTGGAACAGACAATCCACTGTTTGACATCATGAGCACTGGTATTCAAAATAAATATGCAATGACATGCATCAAGTCTGACTCCTCAATTCTGTTAGTCAACTCTTACAACAAGCATGAGTTGCTGAAGACCCTTATAACCTGTAGGGTCAGTGGCATAGCCTAATGGCTAAAGTGTCCGCTCATCACGCTGAAGACCCGGATTCAATTCCCCACATGGGTAGAATGTGTGAATAATTTCTGGTGTCCCCTGCCATGATATTGCTGGAATATTGCTAAAAGCGGCATAAAAACAAACTCACTCACTCACTAATAACCTGTGATCCTAATGGGTGATTTCGAAACAAGATGCATTAGTCAGAAGACAGAGATAAATAGTTAAATTTCAAACTCGACAAACTTGCTGTTACATTGTGTATTTCATTCCTGTTACTTTGCCAGGACAAGGTAAATTTCAACATTTTGGCAATGTAAAAAGTGACAGATACTGTACGTGGTTAAGGTAATATAGGCAATGCATTAGAATTCTGGAATCTAAAACAGTAATGTTTATTTAGCTATTCAAAAATGCTTTAGAATTATGTATCTAATTATTAAGTGGCTGGTATTCTATATGTCAGGCAATATACATCTCCTACTATGTGTTTTCATTGAAATTGATTGGTAGTGAATTAAATAAGGCATTTAATTTTACTCATAGGTCGTCAGAGTAATGTGAGAATGACAGCACTGACAAAGGATTGTTTCACTCAAAGGCCTGCAATACAATAGTCCAATCCCTAAGCACTGAACGTAAGCAAATGAGAGGACAAAAGGAGCACAAACAGTGTGTGACTCTGTTTCAAAGCAGGCAATACATTTACCTTAATTGGAAATAGATGTAAATTAGGTTGACGTGAACCTAGCATTACAAGCCAGGAACCAGCTGCTACTACAATGAAAATTCATCAGCAACATACGTAAAAAAAACTCCCCGAACATGGTGTTTATCCACCAGGGGAAATCAAGCTCAACCTTTCACTGACAGTAACATGAAATAAAGTGATAGGTACACAGGCCCAGCTTATGTTGGAGACTGTTACCCAGTAACACATTAACTGATTACTATGGTAACAGTTCAGCTCAGAGCACTGCCAAATGTAACGTAATAGAATCAACTGTCAAAGCCCAACCTTATGTCATGGCCTTTATGCATTAACTTGTGCATCAATACTAACTTAAGAGGAATCTCTCGCTCAGGAACCTGTTGTAGTACAACAATGTCCATCCTATTTTGACATTGGAAGTCTTGTTCCTATTCATTGTAGCAATATCTCCTTGGATTTCATCCATGCAGTATCTCACGGAAGTCTGGTGTTTGGGATGATAACTGGAGAGCTTTACAACCTATCCGATTTTTTTGCCAGAGATAACCATAACAGTATTGACTTCATTGAAATAAAATAGTGACAAATTACATCTTAAGCTTGTTTCATTAGAAGTCAAGTTATCGCTCAAAGTAATGAATCTCCATGGTCCTGGCAGAATCCTTATTAGCTCATGTCCTGATTGTGGCACTTCTGATATTAATGTTTGGAAGTACAGATGACTCGCTAACATTTCAGTTCAAAGTTAACATGTATTCACTGTTTATTAAGTTGCAGTCTGTTGTTGTGACTGTTGTTCAAGATAGATTTAATTATGAAAGTATCATGGACATGGACTTGGAGCATTTGGCCACTCACTGTTTTTGCTGGTTGAGTAACACAGGCCTCTTGCTGATTCACAGCAATTTGCAGAAACGTTGTAATAAATAGTGAACAGTGCTCACCCGGACCAATCAAACAATTAAGCAATTAGTGCTTCATTAATGGGTAGTTTATTGTTTGCTTTATGTCAAAAGTAGATCAGTCATAATTATCGATAAGCGTTATGCCCAGTTACGCATTTAGACACATCAACACAATCAGTGTTTTATCAGTCTGTAATTTGGTAAATATCTTAGCCATAATGATTTGAGAAATCTTTGATTGATTTTAGAAGTACATTGTTAATATGGGACCACATCATTCTGTATGTCAGTGGGTGAGTTTAGTTTTATGCCATTTTTAGCAATATTCCAGCAATATCACAGTGGGGACACAAGGTAGAGCTGGAGGCAACATACAACAATGGTAATCAAGTAGAGACAATGTACAGCAATGATAATGAACTTGACGCAACATACAGCAATGGTAATGAAGTAGAGACAATGGACAGCAATGCTAATCAAGTAGCGGTAATGTACAGAATGGTAATGAAGTAGAGGCAATGTAAAGCAATGGTAATCATGAAAAGGCAATGTAATGAATGGTAATCAAGTAGAGGCAACATATAACAATTGTAATCAAGTAGAGGCATCAAACAACAATGTTAATGAGGTAAAGGCAATAAACAACAATGATAATCAAGTAGAGGTAACAAACAGACAATGGTAATCAAGTAGAGGCAACAAACAACAATGGTAATCAAGTAGAGGCAACAGACAATGGTAATCAAGTAGAGGCAACAGACAATGGTAATCAAGTAGAGGCAACAAACAATTGTAATCAAATAGAGGCAACACACAGCAATGGTAATCAAGTAGAGGCAACAAACAATGGTAATCACGAAGAGGCAACACACAACAATGGTAATGAAGTAGAGGCAACAAACAATGGTAATCAAATAGAGACAACACACAGCAATGGTAATGAAGTAGAGGCAACAAACAATGGTAATCAAGTAGAGGCAACAAACAACAATGGTAATCAAGTAGAGGCAACATACAGCAATCGTAATGAAGTAGAGGCAACAAACAATGGTAATCAAGTAGAGGCAACACACAGCAATGGTAATCAAGTAGAGGCAACAAACAATGGTAATCAAGTAGAGGCAACAAACAGCAATGGTAATGAAGTAGAGGCAACAAACAATGGTAATCAAGTAGAGGCAACATACAGCAATGGTAATCAAGTAGGGGCAACAAACAATGGTAATTAAGTAGAGGCAACACACAGCAATGGTAATGAAGTAGAGGCAAAAAACAATGGTAATCAAGTAGAGGCAACAAACAACAATGGTAATCACGTAGAGGCACCATACAGCAATGGTAATGAAGTAGAGGCAACAAACAATGGTAATCAAGTAGCAGCAACACACAGCAATGGTAATCAAGTAGAGGCAACAAACAATGGTAATCACGTAGAGGCAACACACAACAATGGTAATCAAGTAGAGGCAACACACAGCAATGGTAATAAATTAGAAGCAACAGACAATGGTAATAAAGTAGAGGCAACAGACAATGGTAATCAAGTAGAGGCAACAGACAATGGTAATCAAGTAGAGGCAACAGACAATGGTAATCAAGTAGAAGCAACAGGCAAAGGTAATCAAGTAGAGGCAACAGGCAATGGTAATCAAGTCGAGGCAACAGACAATGGTAATCAAGTAGAGGCAACAGGTAATGGTAATGAAGTAAAGGCAACAGGCAATGGTAATCAAGTAGAGGCAACAGACAATGGTAATCAAGTAGAGGCAACAGACAATGGTAATCAAGCAGAGGTCTGTTCTAGCATTGGGGTATTTTTTGGCTTCAATCAAGAATTAAATTTACCTGAAGTATAAAAGAAATGAACCCAATGTTATCAACATTAACTATACCATGAAATAAAGGGCGTAAGATTGTATATGTGTGTCTATTGTTACCATTGGATACTGGTTGAAATGTTGGAAACATTGGCTCTGGAATATTTATATTTCCCTTATCAGAAATAGCCGCTTCCCAAACTTTTGATAAATAAATCTGGCTGGCTCAATCGGTCTATACCTGTGACACTATGTATGCATAGTTTTGACATATATGGAGATTTCATTGTTATTCTATTTGATCGAATTCTGAATTTGTAAGTCTATGAATAATAAACCAGTAGGATTTAAATGTTAATCATGATCAAATGTTTGAGCTTTACTGATTCTATGGATGATTATGAGTCTTTGGATGCCTAATGGCAGAGGTTAGGATGACATCAGATCTGATGGATCAAAGTGCACTCATCTTCAAACAACTCATATGAGCTGTTTATCCCTCATTAACAATAAATTACCACATACATTCTTGAAGCAAACATCTGAAAGCTTTTGCCTGTGATGATTTCGTATTATCAGTGGCAGAAATATGATAGAGACATGCAAATTTTAACCTGCATTGACATGAGTAATTGTAATGCTCTTTTATCAAATTATTTTACCCAAAGAAAGGATTGCAGTGACTCTTTTTGATAGTAATTCTGTCTTTTCAGCTCAGATCAATAACAAGCGTCATCCTGAAAGATTTATTCCTCTCTTGCTTCATTAGTCATGAGTCATATGTGAAATGGATGCTAATAATTCATTTCTGTTGGTTCCCTTGATGATCTATGGTGGGAGTAATCAAGTAAAGAAAAATGACAGTGTGAAAAGATGCACATTAAATTTCTATTCAGTAGTTGGAGGAATGATATGGTTTATATATGGCCACATAAATATCTTGGAAAAACTGAAGACATTTTGAAAAGGGATTGACAAACAGCAAACTTTCTGAGTTGTTTTTTGGATCAATTACGTAGAACATATTTTTTAATCTGATCCTCATCATTGCCATACTAAATCATACCTTCTGATGAAGTCATACTGCATTTTTGTAGTGCTAATTAGATCACTGGATGCTGAAAGTATTCTGCACTATTTTTTATTTTCTTAGCCTGGCATGACTTCAAACACACGTTTTCTGGTTGGATCTGATATAACTAAACTGATTGGAGAAGCTACCCAATCATCCAGGGCAGATGTTTTGGGTGCACTAACAAACAGAGAATAATGATCCCCCCCTCTTTATTTGGATGATCCTTCCGATGTCAAAGAACATTTTTTCAAGGACCTCACTGAAAAGACAAAACCAAAACAACATTGTATGTTATTATAAACTGTCCATGTTTTCCTGGCATAATAGAAAAAGGCATCTCCTTCAGCAAGAAAAAGTCCTTTACTGAAGTTCATTGTTTGGAACACTACACATCACAAAGCCTTCTTTTTCAACTTGATATCCTAATAAATTATTCATCAGCACCTTTTTTCAACACATTCATAGAAGCATGAGTATCAACGAAAGCTGTGTCTCAAGGTCTAAGACCTATTTGTGTAGCTTTCACCGTCAATATGCATGACGTCTGCTTCACAGAGAGAGTGTCAGAGTACTCAACAATAAGTGCTTTGAAATAGGTCTGTATTATACTGTAGGAGTCATGTTGCATAGTAGCAGTGCAAGTCAGAGCAGCAGTTGTCTGTCTCCTGCCAGTGTGGGACGTCTTCACCATCACAATTCTCCTGCTGCCTGTACATTGGTAAATAGAATAACCTCCTTGATGTACACAAGATTGCCTTTTTTATGACATCACTGTGGAAGTTACAATGCCCTCTCCCTATGCATAGGTTAGGCCTAAATCTTATCCATTATTCAGGCCCTGTGTCCTTTTATTGTTCCCACCTGACAACATCGCTAGATTGCCATGGATGTGTAATTTCATGAATGAGGAAAAAGAGCTGAGGCCGCGACCAGAAAACAAGTGCCTACAATCAATAGGGGGAGATTTTTGTTACGTGTTAGAGTTAAGGCGTTTAGAGTTGTCACAGTTGTTGAGGACCAGTGTGGTGTGTTGGATACTTCTTAAAGATTTATGCTATTTGGGCTTGGTGGTTCTGAATGATTTCATTTGGGAGAACATTTGTCAATTGTTTCACCGTGTCATGAAAGGAAATTGGATTTGTTCAGTTTGAAAAGATGGAGCTGTGGTAGGGAGAAACATAATACTCGTTTATCAGTAGGTGGATTTGATGCAAGTGGTCACAAATTATTTTAGCAATACGAGACATTTACTGTGAGTGAAAGTGTGGAAGTCTTTGCCGCTGTAAGCAATATTGCAGGTGTGCCAAAGTCGGCAGGTGCCTGGAACAGACATCACAAATTGTACCCATTTGGGGAATTAATGTCTGCACTTGTACATGACTAGAACTAATAACTAGGCTGACCTTGTGTCACAAATAAACCCTGAAATGTTCATTATGTTACAAGCGTGGCAAGACATCACTCAGGGAACGATTTCCATGTTTGTAAAAGTGATTAAGTAAACATGGATAACATCCCGATTCCCTGCCCAAGCATATGTTCCATTAGGATGGCTTCCAGTGTTACAACCTGGGATGCTTGAGCTATATGGCATTACAGTATTTAGGCTACCCACCAGAACCAATGCATACCTAAGTAAGGGTAGAGCGCATCAAGTGAATGTGTGAGAATCACTTTGGACACTGTCATTATGTCACAGATAGTCTCCACTGATGGGGTAATCAGAGGCCTCTCGGGAAGGGGCCTGGGGAAAAATGCCATCAAATGAGGGGGTCTTTGTCAATCATGATGTTAGTTTCTTGCAACTCCTTTTTATGGTTTTGGTTCTTTTCGGGAAAAAACCTGTAAGCCTTGTCAACAGTGGGTTATTTAGAGATAGAAAAATCAGTAATTTTCTTAATGTCTTTTCTTATGTATTTGCCATCACATGTTACGTTGACTGAATGTTTTTCCTTAACATTTACTGTTGTCTATTTCAGCTACATTATTTCAATTTATTTTTGGAAAATGTTCTGATTGCTGAAGTTCCTACCACTGGCTCTGTTCTAACAACCAAAGGTTCTGCATCTGGTAGTGTTGCCAGTACCACATGTGCCATCACTGGTATCCTAATAATTAGTGTAACTCCTGCTATCAACAACCTCCACCACGTTAACTAGCATCACATTGATCAATACCAAAAGCCTCTACAAGCACAACTACTGTTATAATGAGCTATGGGTGTACAGATGTTCACTCACTGTGCAGATTTGTGTCCCATAGTTGCTGGACATAACATTTAGTCTTTGACTCAGTTGCTGTTCCTTGTCACCATATTGTTAGTTGTTTCTGATCTTCATCACTATGAAGTCATCGACTACATTCAGCTACCATGCCATAAGGTACCTGAGGGTTGAAAGTTGTTTTAACCTAACTTGATCACTACAGAAATGACCTGCTATCAGTCAGGCAGTGGCACTTGTACTGTCACTGCATATCTCTCTCTACATAAGTTGAACAACTATTAACACCACCGGTTCCCAGTATTTACAACCAGGTTAACATTGGTCTTCAGCAACCCTAGTAAGAGGTAACTAACAGGATCAGTTGGTCAGGCTCACTGACTTTGGTGAAGGGGCGGTGGGGTAGCCTAGTGGTTAAAGCGCTCGCGATCGTCACGCAGAAGACCCGGGTTTGATTCCCCACATGGGTACAATGTGTGAAGCCCATTTCTGGTGTCCCCCGCCATAATATTGCTGGAATATTGCTAAAAGCGGCGTAAAATTAAACATGTCTACATATCCCAACTGTGTAGATCAATGCTCATGATGTTGATCACTGGATTGTCTAGTCCAGACTCGATTATGTACTGGCTGCTGCTATATACCTTGAAGTGCAGCCTTAAACAGCAAACAAACAAACCCAGTATGTCCTAAAAAGTAACGTTAATACAGAAATATATGATCATGGCTTGTCTGTCAAACCAGAATGTATATATACCTTGGGGAAGCTTGAAACTGATGATATGTGTCACATTACAATATAGTTCAAGGTAACTTATTCCAGTCATAACAGCTATGCTGTCTCTGGAAGTTGCCTTTAGGTAATTGTAAAATTATTACAAATGTTGAAATACCTTTTTTGTATGATTTGACATTTGAGCTTTTGAAACCTAAGCAAAATTATTGCATTGTCTGTTAGGCTTATAGATCATCATATATTATTTACACAAATTTAATAAGTTTATCTCCAAAGGATGTGTGTATGTGTGAATGTTTTGAAAATTATTGAGTTAGGCTCATCTGTTAAAGCCAGACCTTGTATATATACTGAGGGAAACAAATAAGGGAACACCACGTCATGAAAGTGTTCTTTATTTATTGTAAGATTTCCTCTTGCAGCGCTATTCAAAGCTGGTGATGTAAACTGGAGAATATTAAAGGAACGCTTGAATTTTCCTGTGTTCCTTTATTTGTTTATCTCAGTATATCTTCTTCCTCAAATTTTCCTGCAAGAATGTCTATGCATGAATCAGTTGGGTACCCATTCTACTTAATTGTCTTGTAATCATTCTTTCATACTTTTGTGAAAAGTAAGGCGAGATGTATAAGCATACCAAAGATATGATCATGCTACCCATTACCATGTACAGTTACTGCAAGGAACTGGTGGGGGTGCCAATGCTATGTATTACCAGATTATGTAGCTGTTACGCTTTGGGTGCATGTTCCAGTAATGATCATTGTCAAGGAGACGAACACTGATACAACTATACTGACACACCTGCACTCACTGTGGTGAGTGTTTCTCTGTAGCATACACAAAATGCACTCATTGTCTTCACATCACAAGAAGATTGTGTGATGATTGTAATTTTTGTGTTTAATCCCAGCAGTGTATTGATTGAAGGCAAGGTGTGTCAATGTAGTAATTAAGGCAGTTCATCACCCTCTTGGGACCATATCGGCAAATAATTTCGATCGCCGTCCTTGGTGTGCCTTTGATGTCCAACCAAATGACGTGTTGGGTGTACAGTTACCATCCTCAACATTGTTGGATGATCACCTTCTTATCATGGTCTTACTCCATCATGGTCTGTACTGGATTCTAGCTCATCATTAGGGGATTGTTTTCACTGAGTAGAGTACTATCCTGTTGCTGTTGCCACTGACTAGAGCATTATCCTGTTTCAGTTTATGTCACTATAAACTAATTGCTTACAAAACGTCCATGATCAGATTTGATACCTTAGCATACAACTGTTGATGACATGATAAAACAGACGATCCTTTATCGATCAATTGTGTTGATATTACAGTTGTAATTATAAACATCACAATATGATGTAGGCAGGGAACATTTGATACACAACAGAGATAATCTTCTCCAATCATTTGTATAATCAAGCAAATTAAAATGATGAGATGGGTTACAGGGTTACTTACCAAATCTCAAATAACTGCTGTAGGAGATATCAACCCTGGCAGTCTACCAGTACAAAATATTTGCCCTTGTAACTGACTAAGTATTGTAAGAGACTTCGTTGCAATAAATCTTGACAAAATCACTAACATTTGTGGACATTTGATGGTATGAACAACACCTCCAAATGTGGATCAGGCTCCCAAAATCTACAAATCAAATCAAGTGTCTCCAGTAGACGTATCCTTTCCCTCAAGGCCCCGTGTTTACATGAAATAACATACCTTTGTTTCCAGACCTTTCAATATCTGCCCTGCAAGTCCATTATTTTATGTTGTAAATAGCAATAGAACAAATTCTGAAATAAAACAGGGGTGACAGTGTTGTGTAATAACACCTCTGGACTGGCATGGCCTGTTCTGCACAATTCCTTACTGAGATTGATCAGAATAATCTTGATCATCAAGGATGCCTAGCTATTTGTTTCAATGTTTTTGGTTATGTCATTGATTGAAACAACTGGATGTTAGTCTGTAAGTGATAAAGTTTCATAGTATAGTAATGGCCTCTGTGACACCATTAATAATTTGTATGTTTGTGAAATATTTTGATACATAATTGAATTGTTTGGTCATAGTTTGATATATCTGGGCATTGGTTTGGAAGCTGGAATCTAGGTGACAGCTTATATTACTGACCACCTTTCCATCACAATGTACAGAATTTGTCATGGGATTTACAAATCAGGAGAGGTAGAAAATCTACTCCTCACATTGTCTTGTGACATAAAGAAAGCGAAGGCTGGCTGTTTGACCACTGTCCATGTGATTCCAAAAGACATTACAAAAGTTGCTTGTTGTTACCCTGGTTGAGTACCTTACCAAGCACTTGGCATAACGAGGATAAAACTAGGACTGTAAGATTTATACAATGTTTGTGTGAATACTAAGGGTGTGATACGATACATATCTTGAAGCTATATTGTCGTGATACCATATGTATCTCAGAATAATAGTTATGACAGTTGAATAAAACTTGATGACATTTTTCATGTCTTCAGATCTCACAAGGTCAGGTTTTGTAACTAATTTCTGAAGTCATTTTTAACCACCTTTGTGATTTGGAGGAAACTGCATCTGTTGGTGGTTGGTGGTTCTGTGCCTTTGCTGTGTGACAAAAGATATTAAATAGATAAGACATGTTGTTATCCTGCCTGGTGTTAGTATTATTGGCTAAACAGTAGGGTATCAGTGTTGTTCTCAGGCATGTTACTTCAGTAGGCTAGCCCTATAACATGGGTGTAAGTTCATCCTAGTACAAGCAACCACATTCATGAAGATACACATTGCCGTATTACGTGTGTAATCTTGATTGTGACGTTAACCCCATTTCAAACTCTCTTCTGTTATGTTCTTCATGCTAGATTGTGGACTGACTGACTGAGTTTGGTTTTACGCCGCTTTTAGCAATATTCCAGCAACATCACGGTGAGGGACACCAGAAATGGGCTTCACACATTGTACCCATGTGGGGATTCGAACCGGGTCTTCGGCATGAGTGACGAGCCAACGCTTTAACCACTAGGCTACCCCACCGCCCCCTAGATTGTGGAACCACATAATTCAAAATGATATGTGTATGGAAATACCAGAAAATAGCAGAAGAATTTTTATGAATTTGTCCATGGCACTAGACCGTAAATGACAGGTACAATGGTGAGTTGTACACAAGTTTGTTAATAACTGCATGTCAACATTGTGCAGGAGGAAAATCCTTCGTAACTCTGCTTGTGTCCTTAAGTTGAAATATCTACTTAGAATTTTTATCCTGTTGTAATTGCTGTCCTTTATAATACTGCATCTGAACATGGACTTGGTCGTATCCAATCTAAAAGTATGACATTCTCAAATTAAATGTCCTCATAGGATGAGAGCTATTTTCCTCAGATTTCCCATGGGGCATCTTAGGAGCCCATAGATTTAATTTTGGTATGTCAGAAGCGAGGATCTTATGGTAGAAGAATGGTCATTCAGTTCGGCACAGATTGTTTCTAGGATAAGTATTAGTTCAAGGGGATTGGGCAAAGATTCCTGCTAACTTCATAAGATGGCTGTTGATTAACCAAGCCATATCGTGTGATGGACATTTTCATGAAATAGTTATTGATTGTCATCACTCATGTGTATATAGTAGCTGTAGTGGATCAACTTAATTCTAGGTAAGGGTATTCAAACTTTAAAACTGATAGAAAATTGATGTGTCAGTGAGTGAGTGAGGAGGGTTTAATGCTGCTTTTCCATTACATCATGACGTGAGGTAGAAAGGCCCAACTTAATTCCAGGTCAGGGTATTCCAACTTCAAAACATGATAGAAAACTCATAAAACTGGTAAAAAGGTCCAATGTGATGCATATCAAAGATGGTGCTGAGCAGGGATACGGTCATGACTAACTTGGAAACATATCCAGGCCATACAGAGGTTCAAAAGAAATGGGGGCTGTGGGGTAGCCTAGTGGTTAAAGCGTTGGCTTGTCACGCCGAAGACCCGGGTTCGAATCCCCACATGGGTACAATGTGTGAAGCCCATTTCTTGTGTCCCCCACCGTGATGTTGCTGGAACATTGCTAAAAGCGGCATAAAACCATACTCAGTCAGTCAGTCAGTCAGTCAAAAGAAATGTGTTCAATGAACATATTAGAGCAAAGTCATCACATGTCACCTCCTAATTTAAGAACAGGAACAGCAAAGGACAGTCCAAAGATCTCTGTCTGGCAAAATAGGATTCCTGTTTTGAAATGTGGTAGCAATAACTGCATAGCAGAGCAATCAATTAGTGTTTTTATGAGTACTGAAACATTCACTAAAATCACAAACCCTAGCAAATGAATCCTATCATTCAACCATGCTATTTTCTGAGAACCTGAAATACATTTGATAATGATCATGTCATAAAATACACAGCTATGCTGAATGTGGACAGAAAGTGAAGAAAGGAAATTGAAAGATATCCATCATGATGTTTCCCAGACTGGTAAAGAGGAGCACATATTGCTGCCAAGACTCCTGACGTCATCTTGAAGATAGGGTTCGGTAGTTTGGTGACATTTGGCAGAGTATCCAAGATGCATCCCTTGAGCTTTATTTCATAACCATTACGATATATTGATTCACTCTGGCCGGACACTATATTCATTTGGGAGTCTACATGATATGTGCTAGGTCCCTTCATAATACTGGATGGAAGGCTTTTGTATCTTTTTAAATTTTTGAAATGCATTGAGTTTGCAATCTTTTTTGTGTGGAATTTGTGGATTTTAATTAATTTGTATAATCTTCCCCATCTCCAACAAGCTACCAGATTATAGTGAAGAATCAAGATGGTAGATAACTACCTTGTATTGTGTTTTGGTTGGAAAGGAGAAAGGAAATATCAAAATATATTTCAGTCCATAAAGTGCCATGAGACAGACGGATGTTGATTTGAGGTAAAAAAGCAACTTTTTCTATTCAATTCAGTGAATTGCTGCAGGGTTCTCAGGAAAGTGTGATATTGCTTGTTGACAACACTTTGGCTGTAAGAGGCTTTCAAAACTGATAAGTTGAAGAGGATTTGGCATGGATCCTTTGAAGTTTCAAAAAACAATTTTATATCCAATGTTATGATAGAAGCGTCATCATCATGTTCAGAGATAATATAACAATACCCCAGGCAATTCCGTAGGTGTAAACTGCAAATCGCTTTCAACACAAAGGTGACATGCAGGTCAGCTAATCAATATCAGATAATAACTTCCCACATTGATATGCCCTGTGAGAATGGAAAATGATGATTTAGATGTTTCCAACCAGTGTTTAAATGCCCATTGTATTTGAGGGCATATGGTGAAACAGTTGGAATCCTAGTCTGATAAAGTGATTATATGTCCTTGATTGATGGCTAGCTCTTAAGGTGTGATGAGAAGGCAGCAGTGGTTCTTCAGGGCTTTCTCGATTCAAAGCTTCATTGAAAGAGAAGATACAATTCACATTGGTATCTATCAAGCATTTCCTAATTGTTGATGGGTCATTCAGTTAATGCTGACTGGGACAGTTTATATCTGGGAGGTTTTTAGAAATGCTTGAAGAAAAACTGAAATCTTCGCAAATGAGATATTGAATTGGACCAGTGACATAAAGGGATATTGAGTAGACTTGTGACTTACCTCAGTTGCTGCAATAGCTTGTCAATGTCAGTTCATCAAGCGGTCATTCTTTGATGATTTGTAGTCTTTAAGATGTTAAGATAGTAAGGACAGGGATTGAAGAAGGAACAAGACCATATACAATATGTATTATTGTGTAAGGAGTATCCTTATAAGGATTGTAGGACATGGCTAATGCTGGTTTGAAGAAACAATTCCTTTGAAACACATTTCTTAGTTTTGAGGCATAGACATATAACGGTGTTTACTTGTGCCTGTCCTTTGACAATTATTACAATAAGTGAATACATTTTTTATTCTTGATTTTCAGTTTTTGAAGATGTGATTGCTGCCAATAAATCAGGAATGTTGCCAAAAAACTTGGTTACTTAGTTAAATGTGGTTCTACAAACTATGCATACTTTGGGCACATCATAGTCTGCAGACATGAAAGTAGTCCTTTCGATTAAAAAGTGACTTTATTGACTGCTAAATGGATTTTTCACATATTCTGCTATTACCAACTGTCAAAGCAATTAACAGAATGTAAATTTGAAATGAGAGATCATGTTTGACATCTGTGCAGAAACTTGACTTAAAGCAGAGATTTCCTTTAAGTCCTGAATTTGAACTATTTTGGTTACATTAAGCATTGCCTGTATTGACATAGGCATTACTCTGAGGTGTTGGCTTAAAGAGATAAAAGTGTCTAGAGGTACTTGTATGAGTGATAAAAGTTGCTGAAACCGTATGAATATGACCATCTCTTACTTCCGAGATTACCAAACATGGCAGTATTTGCAGGCTGGTGTCTGGAAAGCCTTGGGGTATATGTTCATGTTTGCCTAAACCCAGTCCAAAGTCAGATAGCACCATGACAGCGCCTCAAAATGGTTTTCTGAGCCAGGAATACCACAAGGGCTTTTTCGAATGTCAAGGTCATTGCTGGCTCATGTTTTATTATATGTGGGAACGATTCTGTCATTAACCTTGCTTGCATCATTACGAAAATTGTAAAAATCATCCGTGTACGTTGTGAAGCGCAGGCTGTAATATTCAAACCACATTGATCTTGCTGTTGTTATGGCACTCGTTGCTTGCGGAATCTGTTCAGTGTGGAAAGGAAAGATGGAGGGAGTGGGGTGATGCATGGGAAATCAATACTGTTTCACTACCGCTGATCCCATGTTGGAATTGCTCCACGAGCCGTGGGAAGACCACACTCCCAGTTACATCAGTTCGCTGATTGGGACACTGCCTTCAGTAATGTTTGGTGATCAGTGCCTATAATCATAGTCGATGGTTCCACAATGAAATTGCTTAGCTCCTTTGGCCACTGTATGGGCTTCTGATAATGTTGATATGAAAGTGCACAGGTATTAATTGTACTCTTGAGACATTCTCATATGTAGTTAGGGGGCATTTGTCCTAAAATGATGCCACTCATTTTCAGAATTTTTTGTTTTATTTGAAGGATGAGATGTGCGCAGGGTTAATACAGATAAAATAGAAGATACACATCACTTGTTCCAAAAAGAGTCTCATCCTAATGTGTATTTCAAGGTGGAGACTAAAATTCTGTTTTCGAGGACATTTTTGTTCCCATGGCAGTCTTTAAGTAGAAAAGCTACGGAAACAGATAACCATGTCATGACAATATGAAGGGTCCTTAACAAAAATGTTTAATTACAGGCCTTGAGGTCAAATCACTTGCTACTAACCAATAACACACCAGTAAACTTGGTTTTCTAATGCAACTTGTTGTTGGGTATTGATCATAGAATTCCCTCCTGCTTGTACAGTATTAAAAAGCTTAAGACAATATTGACCACAAAGTTGGTGCAGTCGTTATATCAAATGAAAATTGAATGAAAATTCCAATACATGCTTTGGCATGAAGGTACCAGGGATTGCGTTCATGTATGTTTGAGGTTGGCTAAGCCAATCAGATAGTGTTAGTGTAGTCAAGTGTTGTTGCCTAGCTAAGTTTTGAAGCCTTTGTTTGATTTCTAAGATAAAAAGACTGGCTAATGCCTTTGGGTGCTATTTTAGAAATTGAAAAGCAGTTTAAGAGTTTGGGCTAACAAAATTGAATTTGTGGAAATGTTTTTTGTTAAAGATAATTGAAGGTTTTGAATGATCAGATAATTATTTTAAATGAACTAAGGTTGTGGAAATGCTGTTCCAGTACCTTATAATCATGGTATAAATGATTTTATGTGTACCGATAAGTCTCCGTATTCCCCAGACATTACCATACAGGTGTGGAGGAAGGAAGTAAGGCTGATACTATCTGTTATTCACTAACATTAAAGCAAAAATGCTGCTTCTGTTCAATTATTTATACCATATGCTACTCAAGATTCAGTAGTCATTACAATGTGCATTCAAACATTCAAAACAAGAATTACAGTTCTTTTGTTGCTTGTCTGTGTTAGAAATCCAGTTCAATGCTGATTTTAGTACTCACCAAACCAACCAATAACAACCTTCAAATAAACTTGTATAGTTACGAGACTAACACATAATACTAATTGACAGGTTTCTTTGTATAAACAGAGACCATATATCTATATTGGTATATGGTCTGGTGTACTTGTATGTTATGTCTGAGACAGCCAGTTGTGGCTGATACTGTTCACTAATAATAACTCTGTAATGACGTTAATGACACTGATCTCAGTAATTATCCTGATATATTTGCTGTGTATGACACAGCACATTAATAACGCGATGCCTTGATGAATCATATGGAGTAATGGAAGGTCATTATTCTCAGGTACTTAGACATGTCGGTATTAGCCTGTCACTCATTTTGTGGTCATGGAAATATTTGTGTAACCATGGTGATGACAAACTGTAGATGATGTTTCCTTATTTACAACTAATCATTGGCCTTTATATTTCAAGGTTACTAGCCTTGAACCTTGAATGTATTGAAAAATGGCTCCATAAACTGTAGATTATTCATTAGCAAATATTGACATGAGAAAACAGTAATGTATTATTATAGGATATTTATATAGCGCACATATCCAGGCAACTAGTGCATGCTCAAGGCGCTGGTATTTTCCCCTCGATCATTGGATGTCAATCTCAACGGCACATCGTATTATCAATCTCAACTCCCTGGGGAGTATACAACTCTTGCAGCCACTAGGCGCACCGAGTTATTGTGGCTTTCTCATCCTAACGAGGTACCCATTCACAGCTGGGTGGACTGGGACACATAGTCACAGTACTTTGTCCAAGTTCACTGCACGTTGCTGTACCCGCAATGTATATCTGGAAAGAACTAAAGAACACTTAATTCTTCAATACCACTAGAGTTCATCTGTCTAGGTGCTGACTGACTATAGTGATATGAAAGAACAGAGGGTCTTTAACTTCTTTTGATTAGTATATGTTTCATATTTTTTCAAGATTTCATTACGATCATGTCTATAAAAGGTTTCAAATTAATGTTCCAAATGAAATGACATATGGAGATGCCTTTATGTATGTAAACCTCATGGGAATTTATCTCAATTGTTTTGGTATCTTTTAACAAGAGTGATTCAATTTTTCCCAATGAATAATGAGTTTGGCATTTGAAGTTCAGATTTTGTACAACTGTGGCTATAGTTAGTCATTTCTTTTTCAGAGAAGATTCCATCGGATGCCACATTCCTGGGAGCACAGTATTTTAGTTATGAGCTAGTTAGTAGAGGTGACCCCATTGTCAGCAACAGTGATGAATTGCAGTTGGATTTTAGGACAAAACAAGTCAATGGAATACTGTTTTTCACAGGTAAGTAACATATTGATTGTATTTTAATCCTCATTTTGTCCCAGTCATCTGACAACTTATTCATCAGTGACAAGTGTTAATACTATACCAGTGAGACTGTTATTAGGAGGCTGCAGATAAAGACTCTTCTGTGTTCTCAACTTTACTGCATGGAGTAAATTATGTATAATTATTTCTGAAGTTGTTGTTGAATAGATCTATATTGGCATTAGTTTGTATGCCACTTAATAAATACTGGTTTAGAACTTGATCTTATTGTTACGAATGTCGTAACTCCCAAACCATGAAAAAGATGTGATGACTGTTTTTTCACTACGAAGCCCTGAAATGGTTGGAGCATTCTGAGGCACTTGCAGTAACCCAGTGATTAAGATCCTTGGATGAACCATTCCTATGGTATTTTTGGCAAAGTCAGTCAGAACTAGTCGGATGGACAAACTGACTAAAAGAAAATATTCTTCAATGAAACCGTAATTCAAAATATATATACTTATAATAACCAAGAATCTATGATATATAAGTAAGTCCTAATTTATTTCTTTTCACCTCTTTCGTGTTTTGGGGGCGGTGGGGTAGCCTAATGGTTAAAGCGTTGGCTCATCACACAGAAGACCCGGGTTCGAATCCCCACATGGGTACAATGTGTGAAGCCCATTTCTGGTGTTCCCCGCCGTGATGTTGCTGGAATATTGCTAAAAGCGGCGTCAAACCAAACTCAGTCAGTCAGTCTTTCGTGTTTTGATGTCAGATCCTAGGCTGCAAGGAAGCGAGTTCTCTAACAAGTTGTATTTTTAAAAATCACAAATATTGCCTTAAGGCCGTTTTTAACTACAACTAAGTACAAGTGTGATGCCTCCCAACTTGCATTTAAAATTAATTCCATTCAGTGCTTCATTATTAAATTGAAAACCACAAAAATGCTTAGAACAAAACAGAAATAAAGAACAAGATTTCATTCAGTAATTCATAATTTGGTATTAGCAGCAGTGTCACCTTAGGGCAATAGTATCAAAATCTAGTGAAAAGGTTATCGAAGTTTCAATTACTCGACTTGTTTTTCAGGTGATCTAAAAGATTACTTGAATGTAGCCGTACGAGATGGTGGAATAATTGTTACAATCAATCTGGGCTCAGGGGCTTACGAAGCTGAAGTCCGACCAAGTCATGTGCGCTTTGATGATGGCCGCTGGCACCACCTCGTGGTCAGAAGAGAAGCAAGGGAGGTAATGCTGACATTCATAATCCCATGGTGTCAATAATCTATTATCTATATACTCCAGTCCAGTGATACATTTATACTACCCTATATTATATATGCCTATTGCACAAACCTGCACCTCCTTAGTTAAATGAATAACAGCGCATGGAGATATTTGTTTGAAGAAATTGATTATATACACTTAGATGTTTACACTTTGTTGAATGAGATAGTTTGTTATCTTTGTTTTGAAATGGAACTTGGTTGTTCCCGTAAACGGGATTTAAACCCTGATGGTAAAATCAGACTCCCCGTAGTCGCCAGAATATGTTTATTTGCCTGCATGGAATGTTAGCAGAATGTAAGAATTGGTTTGACATTTTTATTTTAGAATGATGTGAAGTTTTCGAATGTGATCAATTTTTCTTGAAATGAACCAAGTTTTTAGATCATTTTTCCATGACGAGTTTTTGACACAGGCAAGCAAATACCATAGTATGCACAGAGAGTGATACGTTAACAATTTGTCACATGATTTTCATAATTTGTCTTTATTTGTTGCAATCTTTTTTTTCCAATTTTGTAATATCAGCTTACTAGGGACAAAGGGGTTTGCTTTGTAAGTAATTTTGCATGTCCCGGGCATGCTAGTAGATAGGTATAGCCCCCCTTTTCACCCGCCTTGTCCTGTATGTTTACCCCTCCTATTGTAATCAACAACTATCTTTCTATATTGTGCTGGTTTATGGGGGTTCGTCTTGTTCAGATTGACATCGTCAAGAACTGCAAGTATCACATACATTTCAAGGAACTTTTGACATTTGGGAAATGTTGAAGATTTGTATGATGTTTCTTGTTAAATGTTTTATGGATTAACTCAATGTAATTTTTTTTATTTCAGCTTTTTTGGAAAAAGAATCTGAAAAGCAAATTGCAAGATTGTTTGATAAGATATTGATATGTTTGAAATAAACTGAATTGTGTGAATTTGTCAGTGGTCATAAGTGAAAGTTGAAATCAGTGGGAAAAAATCCTCTAAAGTCTGAAGTTATCATCTTTGCTTACTGATGCTTACATTAGTTTGTATGTTTCATGTAGTTATGCTATTGTGAAAACATCTTTTCAAATAAAACTTTAAATGTGCTTTTGGTGGCAATAAAAAAAGTAGATAAATCAATTCATTTTTACATAAACACTTTTGAAGAACATATACCTTGATTCTGTACATCTTCTGCACTGGTAAACAAAATAATAAAAAAGGCTTTTGATTCAGTATATTTTTTTCAAAACATGCACCAATTTTCTTCTTTGTGAATTTCATTGAAGCCATAAATGAATTGAATTTTTTTAAATGCCGATGTAGGAAAAAAGTGGTGCCAATCTTACTTATGGCAAGTCCTGCTTATAGAGTGTGTGGCACTTTCCAGAACAAAATTAATTGTTGTAATATTGTCTTACAGAAGTCCTTAACATTACCACAAAAATATTTGTCAATTTCAGTGATTTATATGATTTTACCAGGGAAATAATTACAGTACATTAATAATTATCAAGTGCATTATAGTGAAAATGAAAATGAATAGAAATCTTTGAAAGAAAACACAGGATGTGATTAAACTTTCTTTTAAATTTAAAAGTAAATAATGAAACAAGTATTGGTATGTGTATGGTGTTTCATAACGGATTCATGTATGTGCAGCATCTTGAAGGGTCACCTAGGTTTTGTTTGTTGTTTAATGCAGTATTCAGCAGTATGCTATTTTAGTGATGGTGTCAGTAAATAACCCAGTGAATGACATCATGAGCATCGATCTGCTCAGTTAGGATACAGTGACATGTAACTACCAGGTCAGTGAGCTTGACGGACCACCTGGTGCCAATTGATCAGCCTTCACCTCAGGCTAAGTTGTCTCTTACTACATACATGTGTGGCTGAAGAATTCTAATCTGCATTTTCAGGGGTCAGTCAACTAGGGTGAGTGATTGAGTTTAGTTTTATGCTACACTCAGCAATATTCCAGCTATGTGGCTATGATCTGTAAATAATCAAGTCTGGACCTGACAATTCAGTAATCAACGTCATGAGCATCAATCTACGCAATTGGGATACGATAACATGTGTCAACCAAGATAGTGAGCCTGACCATCCTGTTAGTTGCCTCTTACGACAAGCATGGGTTACTGAAGACCAATTCTAACCCGGATCTTCCCGGGTCAGTCAACTACAGTAGTTATGCAAGATGCCCATTAGAAACATCAGCAAGCATATCGTCACAGCTTGTTAACAGTTGAAAGATATTTTGTTGATGTTTAAGTTCCACTATTGGATATTTTTTTTAAAACTGGGAAAATGGACAACTACTATTAAGACCGATGAAAGTGCAAGTATAAGGTGCTAGAAATAGCTTCCCCTAATACCCCTGAAAGCTCATACACCTGTAAAACATGACCTATAACAGTCAATGTGTGCATAACATGATTCATTCCATATGCCACTCAACTGCACTCTTGGAAGCTGAAAATGCAGTGGGTCATTTTCAATACTAATATGTCCTAATATTTGCTAGACCCATTGGTATTAGGACGCTCAGTATATACTGTGAAAAACAATAAACTGTCCATATATATACTTTATGTTATGGATCTCTTGAATTTTCATTAATGATAACAGCCACATCCATAATTAAGTGCCTCACGTGGTATTATTGGTTGAGTGTCATTTACTTTGAAGTAAAGATAGGTTCTGAAACTGAAATCTACACTAGTTGAATGTTGTAATTGTTGGTCCTTGACCATGCTTGTTGAGACCTCTAATGCTGGATATCCCCTCTGATACCTCTTTGTGTATGGATGACAGTCTTTCTTCAATCAAAAGTTATGTTTAGCATATAGTAATAATGTTCTTCCCTATCAAAGTTGTATTCTGTGCATATATTTAACCTCTTTAATGATTTTACTGACAGAAATTTGCAAGAAATTTGTTAAGGAAAACCAAGTTCTATACAAGGATTGATAACGGTGTTAGTACCTACACCGAAACGCTGCACTCATTGCAATAAACAAGTTGACTATCCATAGAACTTGGTTTTCCTTCACCTATACAACTTCTAAAATACCTCTCAACGAAGAAATTTGTTGTTAAGTGATCAAACTAATGGGACTGTTAGGGTGTGTTTCATAATTGTTCATATGTTAAACCCAATTCTACAAATGAATGTATGCAGGTATGAACATTTCTCAATTGTTTACTTAACAACCTTGTTCATTGTTTTGAGCCTTTGCCTACTGTTTTGAAGGCAAGAGAGTAGCATACAGTATCTGTGATAACAATAATCAGTAACCTTTTAAAACACAGAGACTGTAATTGTAGAACTGGGAGGGGACACTTAATGGTATTAGAAAAAAACAGCTTCCTCGTTTAAATGGTACATAAAATGTCATAGTGATTAAACCTTTGAGTAATTTGGTATTTGGTATTCTTAAATGTCATCGCATAATGTTACATAATAATTGTATTGTATTTAAGGAGCTATCTGTGATGAAAAACTTGCACAATTTTATGCTGTACTGAATAGTTTTGATATTACTGGAGAAAAAAACCTTAATAGTAAAAAAATAATTAACAATATTCATCAGTAGTTATACATTCTTACAAGATACAGTCACACACATATTAATGAAATGTTTACAAACATACTATTTGCTCTGTGATCACATACGATCTGAATACAGTACTGCATGGTATTGGAAAAACTAAATGTTTCTCAATCTTATATAGATTAATGTATAATGTCCCAACATATTTAGTGAGATTAAATGGGTTATGGATATACCTAAAATAGATATTATGAAATATTGTTGTTGATAATATTCATGTACCTGATGGGATGTATGCAGTCATATGATCCTGCCAAGAAATATTCATCTTGTTGATAAATGTGGGACGGCATTGATCAGAATTGATGTAATCAGGTAAGGTATATTGTTACTATATAATGATAGGATTGAAAATAATGTTGATAATTAAAATTGCGCTTGATTCTCTGTGTAGTAAATGTCAAGTGTAAATATTGAATTAATGTCTTGAGTTGAACGATTGAATACAAAAAGGGAGGAAATGTTAGACTTGAAATTTGATATATTGCTTCTATTAAACTAAATCACTGGGTAATACAGTTCTCTACATCAAAGACAAGCATTATATATTTATGGTTGTATTTGTACTATAGCCTATTGTATCACATAGAACAAATTCCAATCTTCATACAATGCTAAGTAGTACTGCTAATGTATATTGATGTGAGAAATAAGCGATGAACCTATATTGAATCAGTAATGAGTTTGTCAGTGATGGTAGTTACAGTGATGGTACCAACTACCTAACTTGGTGGACTGTTTGATGTTTGGAGAAAGCACACGATACTGAATACCTAAATCACCCTGGGCAGCTTTATGAAGCACTGTTCTTTCAAGTTAATTATAAAAATGTAATTAAAAGACATAAAGATGTGATTTTGCTCTCAAAAAGAAGAACATTATTACATTTTTGTTGTGTTCTGCCTTTGTTTCATTAGTTGGTAATCAGTGAAATTAGTTTTTCTAGTGAATGAATGTTTTTCTCATTTTCTCCCCTTTTCATCAAAACGGAGGCCAGTACAAATGCATGAAATATATACACACATAGGCCATTAGCATTGTTGAGGTGTCAATAATACATTCAGTGTGATAAAGTCTTCTTTGTCCTATCCTACCAGTTGGTATGGCAGTTTATATGTTTCCTCATCTTCCTTGTAGCATGTGAAAACCACATGGTAACATAACAAATGTCCGTGTTAGATTGCATTACACCTAGGTAAGCAAACATTACAGCAGTAGCTTGATATGAATTAGAAACTTTAGGAGACCACAGCTGCATTATATTGATCTGAGTGAGTGAATGAGAATGGTTTTCTGCCGCTTTGAGCATTATTTCAGCAACAACACAGCAGGGAACACCTGAAATGGGCTGTACACATAGATATTAATATGGTGTATCAGTAAATTCTATGGATCATGTAGGATTAATTTCTGTTTGAAAGGATAAACGTATCGTGTGTATGTAATGATTTATGTTGCACCACTGACAGGATCTGAAGATGAATTAGCTTCATTTATGGATTCATCCTCAACAGTGATGAACAAATGTATTGGAAGTATAGAATGACACAACCACCCTCCTGGGACACCCAGCACTGGTTGATGGATGTTTGGCATGATATCCATACACAGGAAGAAGGAAAGTGAGCTAGGTTTCAGTTCACAGAGGTCAAGGATTCAGCAGCCTCCATGCGAAACATGTTCAGAGATGAGATGGTTTCAGACAGATCGTTATCTGCATGGTACATGAATTACAAGTCTAGATTGATTAGGAAATACAATGGTGATCTTTCATGATTGTTTTCTGTCAACCTAGATGACTTTGGTTGTAATCATTTTATGATCATTTCAGCCATAGACAAATACTTTTGTTGAGGTCAAACTTTATGCAGCCGTTTAAGACAGGTCTTTTACAACAGGGGTTGTAATTGTGTATGTGGTGGAATGTCTAGGTTCTAAGTTTCCAGAACATGTATGACTGAAAGAGAGAGATGAACATGTTGTAGATGCTAGCAGATACATGTACATGTACTCAGGCAGGGGCGGATACAGCTTTTTGAGAAAGGGGGTGCACAGTTCATTTTCACCCATTTTCATGAGAGTCTCAATGGTCATTTAACAAACTTTCAGGACAAAAGGGGGTGGCGCGCGCACGCACGCACACACACACACACACACACACACACACACAAGAATGATGTGGGATGTCATATTTATCAGCTTTTGTGTTAGATGACATGCCATAATCTGAATATGGTTGCTATGAATAGAGAGGGGTTTTGATGGAAGACCATATCAGTATTGCTCAAACAGGGGATAATTTTGTGACTTCAATTTGTATTAGTTTCACTCATAAAGATTTGTTAAAATTAAGTCACAGAAAGAGTCAGCATATTTCATGGTCTCAGATAAACTTTAATTTGCTCATATCATTACTCTGTCCTTTATGATAAATAGGGTCACATACAACAATGCAATTAGCACCCAGGTGATCATAACTCCCATACCTTAACATAGACTTTCAATAGTAGCACTATGATTGCATGTGACAAGGTTGATTTGATAACAATACAAAATTTGCACAGTACTTGTTTTTCATCCTAGTTTTATTGTTTGGCGTGACACAGTCGTAGTATAGGGACATTTTGGTCAGTACTGTATATGAATCATGGCCTTCCATGTTAGGAAACATAAATCGACCTCTCTGACATGTTCTGCCTCCTTTCTTCTCCTTTTCATTTATGTTGACAACCGTTTATTTTGAGCCAATGTTTTGTCCTGTTTTGTCCACAAATGGCTATATGTGTGTAGCCATGTCCATCGTTATTTAAAGGAGGACTGTATTTTTGTTGGCGGGCTTGCCCTGTATTAAGTAGATGACTCTTCATGCTTCCGGTGATAATACCTCATACTCTACAGCAGTGTTGTCATCTATGTATAGTCTCTTGCTGTCAGTCAATGTTGTACATTTCATTTGGCTGACAGTGATTGCCTTCTCAAACAATACTACATAGATGTGTCTACGTTGTTTAGAACATTACATATTGTTGCATGAAGTACAAGTAAGCAAATTGGACATATGTTCTGTGACCTAAATTTACATTAGTTTCTTTATTCAATATTAAAAGAAATATAATGAGTATCAGTCATTTCTCTACTGTATCATAAGAGTGGATATGTCTTGTTCAAGGTTCTCATTTTGAGAGATAGTTTCAAGAAATAACATTGATAAAAATAACAAATATTGTGAACGATGTAACTGATGCATGAAAAATTGTTGTCTGTCATGATATACGTAATTATATTGTAAAAATATTAAACATATTCTGAAATGACGTTGCAGGTAAGATGAGGAAGATTAGATTTATGTATAATAAAATTGTACCTTTGTACATGTCAGGTTTAAACTTCTGTAATTATAAATGATGTTTGTCTGATCAGACAAATTCAATTTTCATTGCAGTTGGGTGGGTTAAAAATAGGAATATTGCCAAATATATTTTCGTTATTCAACTGTTATGATAGCAAAGTAGAAATATGTATTTGAACTATTTTGTGTCCTAGCTTGCTGAAATTGATTTTATGAAACACAAAATACTTACCTGAGAGTGTTTGACTATGTCAGTACAGCTATCTTTGCATGGACACATGGTCTATTAAACTTCCTATCTCTATTGACCTCAGGGTGTTCTGTTTCAAATTCACTGTCTAATGTTTGACAATTAAAACTTTCATCAGGTCCTTTTACTATCTTTCGGGATGGTTTAATGGTTATTGTTTATTGATTGGGGATACTGATCTTATTCTATTATTTCAACTGGGTATTTGTTTTCATGGTTATTGCATGAGAAAACTGGGCACTTTTTCATTTGCATGTCAGAATGAGGCATGTTTATTGCATGCATTTATGTTGTGAATTCATCACCATAATTCCAAGGTATAAGTTATGTATAAATAAGATAACAGTTGCACTTTCATTTTCATTTTCCCCCTGTAAATTGTTCCTTTGACATACACAGCTTTTAAAAATATTTGTAAGAAAAAACAACAACATAAATATAATATAATCATGTTAGCCACTATCCACACATGAATGATAACACAAGCTGATAGAATATAGAAGGAACTTAGCTGCTCTTGCTTGATGCGATAAATGAATTATCATCCTAGGAATCATCTTCATACATCATTTTTATATGGTACCATTTTCTAAAGTGGTAGATCCACATCACCCTGTTATAATTTCTGGAAAGGGGTGATGCTTTAGAAAATGGTTCCATATTTTGTTGTTTCTTCTGTCAATATTTGAAAAAAATAAGTTTCTCGGCTCCAAAGCTAAATGTCTTGAGTAAAACTTTGTCAATCAAAATTCAGTTGTTGAACTTGCAGGAACAATTGAAGATAGTATTACAGATGCTGAACTTTCAATAAAAAAAGAGGGTTAAGATCACCCAACAATGCCGTGCCTAATGTTAATATGGGTTGGAATCTGCATTTTCAATGAAGTAAGAATTATGGAATCATTATTATCCTAATTTTCACTCAAATCTGTTTTGCTTGTAAGATCTCAGTTGAAGTGGATGGTGTCCATAGAAAGTCCGGCAGCACAACTGGCCAGTTCACCTTATTGTCCAGCAGTCTCCTCTATGTTGGAGGGAGCCCCAACACTGCCACGCTGGTCGGCTCAAGGGTCACCCAGAACTTCAAAGGATGTATGCGAAAGGTTAGTATATATCTTTTAACAGCTTATGCTTTGGAAATCTGTTACAAAAAAACCAAAATGTATGGACTTACTGTTCCACACTGAACACTATACAAATAATTTCTGGGGCAAGAATGAAATCAGTTTCATTAGAATATGGACTAATTGATATGTTTTAGAAGATCAAGACATGCAGGATCTAATTAAGTCAAAATGACCCAATTAGGCAAGACTGACTCATTGACAAGGACATACCTCTGCATAGAAGACCAAGATGTACTGGATGTGTGTTCCTTGAAGAACTATCACTGCTTTGAAGTCCAGGATGTACAGGGACTATCTTTGCCTTGAAGATCAACTTACGTTAGATGTGTATCTGCCTTGAAGATTAAGATGTACAGGGTTTGTCTGTAGTAAAGTCTAAGATGAACTGGCTATTCTTCTGCCTAGAAGATGAAGATGTAATGGATGTGTCTGTCTGGAGACCAATATGTACTGGGTCCTTCTCCTGACCTTGACGTCCAAGATGAACTGGGTGTATCTCTGCTTTGAGGACTAAGATGAACAGGGTCTGATGGCAGTGAAGTCTAAAATGAACTGGTTATGCCTCTGGCTAGAAGATGAATATGCACTGGATGTGTCTCTGCCTGGAATGTGAGTGAATCAAAGTTTTGAAGACCAAGATGTACCTGGTCTATCTCGTCCTGGAAGTTTTAGATGAACTGGATGTCTCACTGCATGGAGACCAGTATTTACTGGATATGTCTGCCTAGATGACCGATATATCCATGGTTCTGCCCAGAAAATCATTTTCATATGCAGGACATACCACTGATGGGAGGACAAATAAACATGTGCACCACTAATGTTTGTCAAAATGACTGATATGTTGGATATTTTACTGATTATCTGACCTAGCTATGGAGAACCTGCATTTTAAAAAAATCAGGACGATCTAATTGACTTGGTCATCCAAAACCTTCTCATCTGTAAACTTGAGTTTGATAATCTAGTTCAAACTGGTAATAACATTACACGCTCATCAGTTGCTGCTACCAAAAGAAGACTTTCATTAACAGTCTAGACAAAGATTTGACAAAGTTACCAGACCATGAAGATTACCCTTCAGTTAATGTTTTCTGTGAGCAAACTGTTCTGAGGACTCCTTGCTATTGGATATTTTATCATTTGATACTCAGATTCTAACAAGTGCATTCAAATGGAACTATTTGAAACACTAATGCCAGGAATGAGATGGATGAAGACTCTTCTGAAAGGTGAAATAGGTCAAGATCCTTCACAGAATAAACATTTTCTTTGCTTGCTTCTCTGAATATAATTCAAAGCAAAGTCAACTGAATTGAGTGTTTACATGAACTTAAACAATTCAAACACTATTGAACAATTCAAAATCTGCATGGAATCGGCAGAATTCTGTTGATTATTCACATTCACTGAATGACAAGATTGTGAAAGCAGCACAGCTTGAAAATATTCCTGTTATTTGCAAATGGAAGTTGCTGTTCAGCGTCATATTTGTATGAATATTGTTTGAATTCATTTGAGAGAAATTATGTTATAAGTAAGCAAGGAAAATATGGTGGTATATTTAATGTCCAATAGTCTTCAAATATATTCTGTAGATATTATGTATTACCCTCAGTTACAAAAAGGTCCTTAAAATTATATATTTTGTCAGAGTATGAGGATTGATAAGAAAAAATATAGTTTTGATTTGAAAAAAAGTTAAGGCAAGTTGTTCAATAAGTAATATATGAATAAGAAACAAAGCCCTATTCCAAACTTGATTTTAATATGAATACACAGTTTTTAATATTGTGAAAATCGTATTTTAAAAGTAAAAATGTTTTCGATGAAAATTATTGATCTGTAATTTATCTTGACACTGACTTAATAGTTGTGTATCACAAAGCTTTTCATCACCCTCACCAGTGAGCCAGCAGAGATAGCCCAGATGACAAGGTCGTAGGGTTCACTGTTTTATCCTGGAACAGAAGCCAATTATTGTTTGTTGACTGAGAGGTTGCACGGTGACCAGATTGGTTCTGGCAGCTAAGTAGCCACGAACCATAATCCAAAACTTATTGTTTCCTTCTCATTGGATTTGCTCTCGAGATAGAAGGAGTAATTGTTCATTACTGGTATCAAGCATAGACCAGAAGGAAGTCTATGAAGGTAATGGGATGTAGTGTAATTGTCGGACCATTTATGTGATATTATTCAGGGAAATTAGTGCAACAAGACCTTTTCAAGTGAAGATGATTAAAACTGGCAAATTTCTGTCTGATCCTGCAACAAAAGCTTTTCTAATTCAGTTTAGTGTGCCTTCAAGATTATCAATTACAAATAAGAGCTGCCATTGATAATTTGACAGGAAAAATATAATTGTTTGTCATGTGACTGCTTGGAAATAATTGTGGTTTATTAATCTTGGAATACCAAGAATGTTTGAAGATGTTTTGATCAGGAACACAGAGTGGATGAAAACGAAGACCTGCATTGTTGATAAACTGATATTCGTATGAAACAAACTTGTTTGAGTCTTGTGTTCTGGCTTGCTTCAAAAGGAGAAATTGCATGGATAGGAATGGTGTGTAGATTTTCCCCCGATATATTCTGTTAGATGATGTGGGGTATTTATACAGACCTAATTTATGTTCTTACCATGTAATACTGATTACAGGTATTAAAGAGGGTTTGCATATTTATACAGACCTAATTCAACATATTTTAGTTCTGTTCTTCATGTTTGAGTTAAGGAATGACTTTCTAATCGTAAAGTCACAAAATCAATCAGAACCTCAGTAATAGTTAGGGACTAATTACCAATTTCTAATTTGTCATTCTTTTCCATAGTAATTGAGCCATATTACCAATTTCTTGGTCCTTCTTTTCCATAGTAATTGAGCCATATTACCAATTTCTTGGTCATTCTTTTCCATAGTAATTGAGCCATATTACCAATTTCTTGGTCCTTCTTTTCCATAGTAATTGAGCCATATTACCAATTTCCATAGTAGTTTGGTCTTGGTCCTTCTTTTCCATAGTATTTGTTGGTCATTCTTTTCCATATTACCAATTTCTTGGTCAATTTCTTTCATTCTTTTCCATAGCCATATTACCAATTTCTTGGTCATTCTTTTTAGTAGTTGAGCCATATTACCAATTTCTTGGTCATTCTTTTCCATAGTATTTCTTGGTCATTCTTTTTGAGTGAGCCATATTACCAATTTCTTGGTCATTCTTTTTAGTAGTTGAGTCATTTCTTGGTCATTTTTCCATAGTAATTGAGCCTTCTTTTCCATTACCAATTTCTTGGTCATTCTTTTCCATAGTAATTGAGCCATATTATAATACCAATTTCTTGGTCTTGGTCATTCTTTTCCATAGTAATTGAGCCATATTACTAATTTCTTGGTCATTCTTTTCCATAGTAGTTGAGCCATATTACCAATTTCTTGGTCCTTCTTTTCCATAGTAATTGAGCTATATTACTAATTTCTTGGTCCTTCTTTTCCATAGTAATTGAGCCATATTACCAATTTCTTGGTCTTTCTTTTCCTTAGTAGTTGAGCCATATTACCAATTTCTTGGACCTTCTTTTCCATAGTAATTGAGCCATATTACCAATTTCTTGGTCATTCTTTTCCATAGTAATTGAGCCATATTACCAATTTCTTGGTCCTTCTTTTCCATAGTAGTTGAGCCATATTACCAATTTCTTGGTCATTCTTTTCCATAGTAGTTGAGCTATATTACCAATTTCTTGGTCATTCTTTTCCTTAGTAGTTGAGCCATATTACAGATGCTCCAGTTTTTGGTGTCATCATAACTTTTGGGGTACAATCATCATACCATAACTGGTCAAAAGATCAGGGCTACATCATTCAAGGTCTAGAGCTTTTGAAAGGTTTTATGATAGATATGTTGAGGAATTTTCTGTTTTTCATGAATCGGTGATGCAAAATAATGCCTTATGGAATTTCATTTTCTTAACCTGCTTCGTATGTATGTGGACTTACTACTATTCAGGTGTAATCATAACTTGCCACTGCATGTGTTAGTGATGGTGCAGCAGGATATGCTCACACTTTTGTGAAAACCTGTTTATCATCACTATTTGACACATATCCTTATGACTAAGACTCAGTTGAACTGATTGCTTTTAGCATACCCCAGTAGTAGTTTTGATTGTCACAGATGTGACATTTTAGCGATAGGCTCTTGCTTCACTACGTATAGAGAATGTTCTGAAAATAGGAATAAAAACCCCAACAGCTTAAAGGTGACATAATGTGGGATCCATATTTGAAAGTCTGATAGAGGATGACTGAAGAGACACAAGGAACAGTAAAGAGAGTGAACACAGTATTCCACAATGAAGATGACAGCCTGACATGTCAGTAAATGTGTGGAGGCAAATCAGTTCATATGTTGTCTCTCAAGTCAAACGAACCTGAGTGTAGTTGTCAGTTTGTTCAATTTTTATGATAAATCACATTTGACTAAAGTTAAAAATAAGATATCATTTTTAAGCTTCCAAACTACAAATGTTTATGACACTGTGAACTGTAAATTACTTGACTGGGACTAATTATTTGATCATATGTTGCCACATTCAGTGAGATATTTCTTGTCTTGTTATTTTCAGGTACGATACAAGGCCGACACTATCGACCTTGACCTTACAGAGCTGGCCAAAACAGACCATGGACTAATAACAGTTCATGGTGGTGTCATCTTCAACAAGTGTCAGGAGCTGGTGGAATCACATCCAATAACCTTCACATCACCAAACTCAATCCTCACGCTCCCTACATGGGACGTCAGGGACAGGAGAGGCTCCATTGCCTTCCAGTTCCAGACAACAGAATCCAATGGTGTGATCATGTTCAATCCTGGCCCTGATGGACATACAGACTTCTTTGCTGTGGAGATGCTGGATGGTCACTTGTATATGATTGTTGACCTTGGATCTGGATCAAAGAAGGTCAAGGCCAGTCGGAATCCAGTCAGTGATGGCAATCCACATGAAGTTTACATTGATTATCAGGGTCCACAAGGGTACATAACTCTTGACGGACAGAAGGAGTCCTATTACGCTGATGGGAAAGATGTTGATTTGACCTTGTCTGGAATATTCTACTTAGGTGGAATAAGCAGAAACCATGATTCAACCAAACTACCACATTCCATGTGGGCAGGCATGCTTCGGCATGGCTTTGTTGGATGTCTCCAAGATTTGGTTATCAATGGTAACAAAGTTGACCTGGTCGCGAAGGCAAGAGCTCAGCGTGCGCAGGGAATTGCTGAATACTGTCACCGTATGGAGCCTCAGTGTGCCAGTCATCCATGTATGCATCGAGGAAAGTGTCTGGAAGGATGGAACAGATTCGTCTGTGACTGTAGATCTACAGGCTTCAATGGAGATGTCTGCCAGATAGGTTTGTACCAAACCTTATATGTCCCTTTTACACATAATGTATATGTCAGGGTAGAGACTGCAATCTGGTAGAATCGGGGATTGCAATCTCTACTAGTAGGATCGGAGATTATACCAGTAGAGACTCCGATCGCAATCTCTACTGGTAGAGACTCCGATCGCAATCTCTACTGGTAGAATCTCTGATTCTACCAGATCGCAGTCTCTACCCTGATACATATACATGTGTTTCATTGCTGAAAAGGTGCAATTTTAGGGTATGTAAGAAACAGATTACTCTGCTCATGTCTGCCATACGTACCATTTATCTTTCAACTTGTTTACAAATATATAATCAATATATAACTCATTCGATAAAAGTATTTGAAAGACATTCTATGACTACTGTTATAAAAACTAGATACCAGTATTTCCGATCATTTATCAATGTTCATATCAACAATCATACCTACCACAAAAGTACCTAGCAGCATTAAGTTATTGTTGGTATATATTAAACTCTTAATGTATTGAGATCAAAATTACTGCCCGTCTACTACTAGAGCCAGACTGGTGGTTGACGGATGTGAAAGGCTGCCAATGCCAAATCACCACTCATATGACAACTGAAGTAACAACTGACATCTCTTATTGATATCAACATCACTCACCTTCTCAACACATAATTTTTATCCCCTTTTAAGGATGAAAAAATTAAGTCTGCATTTCATTGGGACTGTTTCCATTTGCTTCTGTAATCTGTGAGTAGCTGATAGCAGCAACTATCAATTATTTTGGCTGTGTTTTATTTGCTCATAGATGATGTATTGTCTGGCTGATAGATTTATTCAACTATTCAAATACTGACCAGACTGTTACCTGTCAATACAACTTGTCCTAGGGCATGTATTTGAGAAAATTGGTCTGGAGGGAATTGAACAGCATTTCTCCTTCCCCATCTTGTGGCCTCTGTTACAGAGGCTTGATTGGCAGTTTAGGTCAAAAGTGAATACGTTAACTTCATTGACATGACTACTAAATTTGTATTGGACAAGACAAGGCACGTTTTTCATGGTTCTACTTGTTCTGTCACACAGTTAGCCTAGGAGCTGGATGTTTTTAGTACAGTACAGGTTGTAGCTGTCAGGAGACTTTTTTTAAAAATCATAATAAATGTTTGGAATGTTATTATTAAACGTTGAGTAGAATGCCAACATGCTTATCGCAGTGATTTTATTAAAGATATATGATTAGCTGTCTATTACATCTGGAAATCACCTCAATAAGCATTACCATTACTGAAAAATTGCAAATTTGAAATCCAATTTGAAAGTTTTTACCTTCAAGTGAGTGAAATGACACCATTCAGTCATTGGAATTATCAGATTGATGTAAATGTTTTTCAGTGAAAATATGTCCAATCTGATGTGACGCTTATGACTGTATATGTGGCTTTTAGGATTATACAAACTGAAAGCATGTATACATATGTCCACACATCTGTTTATCTGCACTTTGTATAGAATCCTGCCATTATCCTCACATCTGCTAAGTGCAGCGTAAAACTACCGGTAAACTCACTCACTTACAGAAATCCTTGATCTCACTTGTTTCTTTTGAATGCAGCCTCTTGCTGCTAAGTCTTGCTCTTCCTCTTTATGAAAAGGAAGTGACAGACAGAATGCTAGCAAGTTACTATTAGCATGTCTAGAGTTTTACTGACACCCTGAAGGAGCTTGTTGAGTTCATTTTGCTATCCAGGAGACAAAAATCTTGCTTAGAAAGAAGAGAGTTGCTTAATTATGTTCATATTGTCTCAAATCATTCATCAGTCTCCAAGATGGAGTGTTAGTTATGCCATGAGTAAACAGTGTTCCTCATTGTGTGCAAGGAGAAAAACACTGTCATCAATCTTTGCTGGCAATTTTACAATTTTTGTTCAGTCAAGGCGAATAGCAAACTTGCATTATTTTTCCTCCTTTTTTTAAATGAATATCGAACAAATAATGGAATGGAAGCTGACTCTATTATCAAGGTTTTACCGTGACTGCAATGTATTGTTTCTGGTCCAAAATGAATTTAGCTTCGGTGACAGTTTTCTGTATGGGGAGATCCATGGGAATGTACATATAAATTGCTCCTTGCTCTACCAAGTGCCGGCCAGACAGTATTTTATGGTATTTCCTATCAAAAATGACATTGAATTAAATTGACTTTGTTCACATTTTCCCAGATGCGTTGTAAATCTTTGCTTGCATTAAGTTATATTGCCAGACATTTTAGTGTTAGGAGCTTGTTGTGGAAGTTTCTGTTTGATCGATGCTTTGATTCTTTATTGAAGATTTATTGTTAAAAAGTAGTGTTGGATGGTCATAATGGCTCATGTGCATGTAAAGTACATATATGGAAGCTAAAACCTACACCAAGCCGTGGTTCAGTGTGTTTTCTATCAGGATAGCGTCCACTATTTTAACACCTCACAAGCCGTGGGTCAGTGTGTTTTCTATCAGGATAGCGCCCACTATTTTAACACCTCACAAGCCGTGGTTCAGTGTGTTTTCTATCAGGATAGCGCCCACTATTTTAACACCTCACAAGCCGTGGTTCAGTGTGTGTTTTCTATCAGGATAAGCCCACTATTTTAACACCTCACAAGCTGTGGTTCAGTGTGTTTTCTATCAGGATAGCGCCCACTATTTTAACACCTCACAAGCTGTGGTTCAGTGTGTTTTCTATCAGGATAGCGCCCACTATTTTAACACCTCACAAGCTGTGGTTCAGTGTGTTTTCTATCAGGATAGCGCCCACTATTTTAACACCTCACAAGCTGTGGTTCAGTGTGTTTTCTATCAGGATAGCGCCCACTATTTTAACACCTCACAAGCTGTGGTTCAGTGTGTTTTCTATCAGGATAGCGCCCACTATTTTAACACCTCACAAGCTGTGGTTCAGTGTGTTTTCTATCAGGATAGCGCCCACTATTTTAACACCTCACAAGCTGTGGTTCAGTGTGTTTTCTATCAGGATAGCGCCCACTATTTTAACACCCCACAAGCTGTGGTTCAGTGTGTTTTCTATCAGGATAGAGCCCACTATTTTAACACCCCACAAGCTGTGGTTCAGTGTGTTTTCTATCAGGATAGCCCACTATTTTAACACCCACAAGCTGTGGTTCAGTGTGTTTTCTATCAGGATAGCGCCCACTATTTTAACACCTCACAAGCTGTGGTTCAGTGTGTTTTCTATCAGGATAGCGCCCACTATTTTAACACCTCACAAGCTGTGGTTCAGTGTGTTTTCTATCAGGATAGCGCCCACTATTTTAACACCCCACAAGCACAAGCGTGGTTCAGTGTGTTTTCTATCAGGATAGCGCCCACTATTTTAACACCTCACAAGCTGTGGTTCAGTGTGTTTTCTATCAGGATAAGCCCACTATTTTAACACCCCACAAGCTGTGGTTCAGTGTGTTTTCTATCAGGATAGAGCCCACTATTTTAACACCCCACAAGCTGTGGTTCAGTGTGTTTTCTATCAGGATAGCGCCCACTATTTTAACACCTCACAAGCTGTGGTTCAGTGTGTTTTCTATCAGGCTAGCGCCCACTATTTTAACACCCCACAAGCTGTGGTTCAGTGTGTTTTCTATCAGGATAGCGCCCACTATTTTAACACCCCACAAGCTGTGGTTCAGTGTGTTTTCTATCAGGATAGCCCACTATTTTAACACCCCACTGGCTGTGGTTCAGTGTGTTTTCTATCAGGATAGCCCACTATTTTAACACCCCACAAGCTGTGGTTCAGTGTGTTTTCTATCAGGCTAGCGCCCACTATTTTAACACCCCACAAGCTGTGGTTCAGTGTGTTTTCTATCAGGATAGCACCCACTATTTTAACACCTCACAAGCCGTGGTTCAGTGTGTTTTCTATCAGGATAGCCCAGTATTTTAACACCTCACAAGCTGTGGTTCAGTGTGTTTTCTATCAGGATAGCGCCCACTATTTTAACACCCCACAAGCTGTGGTTCAGTGTGTTTTCTATCAGGATAGCACCCAGTATTTTAACACCCCACAAGCTGTGGTTCAGTGTGTTTTCTATCAGGATAGCGCCCACTATTTTAACACCCCACAAGCTGTGGTTCAGTGTGTTTTCTATCAGGATAGCGCCCACTATTTTAACACCCTTCAACAGGGCTATTATGTCTTCAGGATGATCATTTGCTGACACTGTGAACAATGGTTTATTGTGTGTAGATGTCTCTATTATCATGCTACAATATTACTGACTTCTAAATAGGCTAGGTGGTTGGTTTAAGTGTTCATTTGTCATATGGGAGGCTTATGTGTTAGTTCCAAACATAAGTACATTGTTTGGACCTCATTTTTTATGTCCCATACCTTGATATTCCTTAATATTCCCTCGTAAGAGGCGACTAATGGAATCGGGTGGTCAGGCTTGCTGGCTTGGTTGACACATGTCATCGGTTCCCAATTGCGCAGATAGATGCTTATGCTGTTGATCACTGGATTGTCTGGTGCAGACTCGATTATATACAGACCGCTGCCATATAGCTGGAATATTGCTGAGTGTGGCGTAAAACTAAGCTCACTCACTCACCTTAATATTCCTTACAAACATAATCACTCACTCACTCTAATCAGGCCTATATACCCTTTTCCAAAAAATGTAACTTTGGACATCTGATCACTATATTTGTTGCTTTTAAGGTCAAGCATGTTAATAGCAATACATTTAACATTTATATCAATATTTTCATATTTGATTAGTATGGCAAGATGTTGTAAAACCTATTGATGCATTGATATAGCTGTGTGTATCATGTTGCTACCGTGTAAAAATCCTTTTACCCTCGACATCAAAGAAACAAGTATGTTTGAATATTGACTGAGAAATGCAGTCAATTTCTCACCAAGCATAGCCTAGATCCAGTCGATGGTTCCTGGTAATCTGGTTTGTTGGGTTTTTAGGTTTACGTTGAGACCATTAAAGTGAATTAGTTCATATGATAATTGAAGTCTGTGATTTTCATCAAGTTATTCCTGAAATCAAACCGGGCAACTTGTCACTGTCAGTCAGTGCTTGGATTGAAGGCCAGTGAGGATCTAGGTCCAGTCTGAATGTCTATTAATGTCACTCGTCAAACGGTTTTCTCAAATCCTTATTGGCGGTGATCTACTTTCATCAATAGCAATCACATTTCAAATTAACAAGTGTTATGTACTGAGACACTTTGACAACAATTTGATCTCATCTGAAATATATCACCCTCCTATCTTTTACTGTAGACTAATGTTCCTTAATGGAATCACTTTCTGTTAGTTTTGAGAGACATTAAGTGACATGGGGAATTTTGAGACTTTGCTCAAGACCTATGTTTAACGTGGATTGACTTTCTTTCCAGACATGAAGTAAGTTTAATGAAATCGTGGGTATTTCTGATATACTCTGTGTTGTAAGTTGTAACAGAGTAATCTGTTCAAGTACGTCAGCTTGGTAGAAATAGTTTACTGAAAAGTACTGAAATAATCAGTTTCTATAATACACTTGAGAAAATGATAACAGAACGTTCATCTTTACTTGCACTATGGTTAACTTTAGTGATAGGGAATATAAACCAAATGAGTGATTATTGTATGTGTCAAATGGTAGGAATGAAATATGTATTGTATAATCATTATTCAAAGATTTATGACATTTAATTAGAAAAACACTCAAGAGTAATAATTTCTTCATCATAATAATCCCCATAACATAATTATGTTTTGTATGTAATTTCACAAAATGAAGGTTTACTAACCTGACTGCAGTTTTTGCTTGAACAACACACGATTGATTACCTGCAGGTATGTCGGTAGCCATGTTACATCACATTTTGAAACATCTATGTAACCATATTTGGTATGTTAATAATAAATAATAATAGTGCATATTTATAATGCGCTCATTTCCATGTTTGCAGCATGCTCAAGGTGCATGTTCAGTGTTGGTCAATAGTTTATTGAAGATGAAAACATCACATTGAAGTAGGGACTTTGTAAGGTGTTTCTGATAGGCAACCTCATTCGCATATTTATCTAATCATGATACGAAGTTTATCAGATTGGTTTGTCACATCAAAAACAGGAGTATTTATTTACTGAAATGTGAAAATTTCAACAATTTAGAACTGTAATAGACTTACACATATCTGGAATATGTCTTTTTTTATCACTCAAACTATATTACCGAGACAGGGAGATGTGCAAGTTGCTGATTTTGCCAGAGCTCTTCAGAAAATAATCAATTTCAGAGTTTGCTATGCAAGCAGAATGTTACAAAAAAACCACATTATTCCAGGAAATTATTCTTAAAAACTAGCTGTTATTGTAACACAGACTCTTTTCTGGAGGTAATATGTATAAGTTTTAATATGATAAAAAAGACAGAAGAATCTCAAGTTTGGTCCCAGGACAAAACCTGAGCAGTTTGACCTGTTCTAGAAGTCTTTGGGCTGCCATTCTTCATGTTTTTTGATACTGTTGATGTTCTTTCACACAGAGCCCATTTTGTTCGTGAGACTTTTGATTGTGTTAGAACCTCCTAAACATATTTTACTACTTACTTAATTAGTGTTGTACTTACAACCAGGAAACTGACTTAGTATTTTCTTATGCACCAGTGTATCTTGTAAATCCTTGTAGTGAGTTAGTTTAGCTTTACACCCCTTTCAGCAATATTCCAGCAAAATCACGGCGGGGGACACCAGAAATGGGCTTCACATATTGTACCCATGTGCGGAATCTAAGCCGGGTGTATGGCATGAGGAGTGAATCTATATGGGGAATCGAACCCGAGTGTACGGTATGATGAGCCTGTGTGGAATGTTTCAGTGCGTTACTACTGGATTACCTACATCAGTGTTTACAACACACAGCCACAATTAGTGGGCTGCGTGAGGAAGGCTGAACCATCGTGGACCCGATCAACAAAGCCTTCTTAGTGCAGTGATATTCACAAGTCTGTGTTGAAGTATGGTGATCTGATCACCATAGAGCTATCATTACTTTGTGGAATGGGTCCCTGGACTAATAACATGTGTTTGCTGTCATTTTGATAACTTTATCTGAAGGGAAATTAGATATTTGAGGTCCCAACTGTCGTCCTGTTATGACATCCATCTATATATTAAGTGAGTGAATGAGTATGGTTTTATGCGGCTTTTAGCAATATTCCAGCAATATCACAGCAAGGGGCCTGGAAATGGGCTTCACACACTGTGAGGAATCGAACCCAGGCCTTTGGCGTGATGAGCAAACGCTTTAACCACTAGGCTACCCCACTGTCCCAATAAAACTACTAACTAAAGCTACAAGATCCTGCTGCTGTTTGTCTGTGACATTTTATGTCATATTTCATGAAATTTCAGGGAACATTGTGCCCATATTGGAAATATTTATTAAGTCGGTAAATTTCTTTATAGTAACCAAAGTGTGAGACATACACACATAAGGGGGCGGTGAGGTAGCCTAGTGGTTAAAACGTCGCTCATCACACCGAAGACCTGGGTTCGATTCCCCACATGGGTGCAATGTGTGAAGCCCATTTCTGGTGTCCCCCATCCCCAGGAATATTGCTAAAAAGCGGCGTGAAACTAAACTCACTCACTCACTCATAAGGGTGAGGATGGATGTTTCAAGACAGTGGGTTTATGTTCTTAAATGATTCTGTCAGCACTAATACAGCTGTATCCCACCAGCCCATTAGTTCAACAGCACTCCGTCGTTTTCGTAAGAGCTTACTAAAATAGGCATTGCAAAGAGCGATTGCGTGTCATCGATTGATGTCACTGGTTTGATTACTTGCAGGATACTGTGATATTGCTCACTTGGTCATTGTACCTTTTAAATGCACACACCGCTGGTACTTCCTGGTTTGATATGTGTTATACATGTTTTGAAGTGAGTGTATAAATGGAAACTGATATTCCAAATACAATGCAGTTATGTGATAATGTATGCAGTGTATTGGGTATATTGTAATTGGAACTGCTAGTTTCTGCAACAGAGTGGATGTGACAAAGTGATTCTGCTAAAAGTTGGTACTGTTGGTGTGATTGAGTAACACTATGCAAATAAATTAAATAACCTAGACATAATGTCTATAATATCTACAGACTTATATTTTAGAGACAATAAATTATATTCAACCAATATTATGGCAGTAGATACCATGATTGCAGTTTTATTGAGATTTCAAAATTATGTTTTGAAAACATTAGGGTTGATGAAGATGATGTTCAGTTGAATATAAACTATTTATGTCACATGTTTATTTTTCACTTAAGCAGCCTTCATGTTGTCAAACTCGGGTTTGAGAGTGTGAACATTGCCACCAACACCAATTTCAGAGTTGTCAAACTGTTGTGGAGAAATAGGATCGGTCTCTATTCCCACCAACTTTCCATCAAACTATCAGTGTTGTCAAACTCATGTTTGACGTCTGAAATGTTGTCAAACTCTTGTTGTTCAGAAACAACCAATTGTAGTCAAAGAAATTGTCATGTGATGTGACGTGGTGCTCAAATGACACAAAAGTTTGATAATATGTGTTTGATGTGTGAAAACGCGAGTTTGACAACTTTTAATATTTTAACAAACATGTGTTGTCAAACTTTAGTTTGCCGTGTGAAGGCCGCTTGAGCTATATTCTGACATTGCCTCACACGATAGAGAAAAATACAAGGAACATGGAATGGATGGAACCAAACATGGATCTTTCTGTGACTCTCAGGGACTCTTTGTTTCAGCTGCCACTAGTCTGCGCTTTGATGGCACTCAGTATGTCAAGGTCAAGTTCCCAGAAGAGTCATCAACAGAAGCTGAAGACATTTCGATGCGATTCCACACAATGCATCCCAATGGACTGCTGTTCATGACGACCTCAGACAAAACATCAGACAGGATGGAGCTATACCTTGAGGCTGGGGCTCTGGAACTAAGGGTTGATGTTGGCAGTGGCACTAAGGTTAGTTAGCAAACTGAGACCAAGCTTTGGAAGGAAGGGGTGAATGTTGGCAGTGGAGATATGTTAGTGTGGGTCGACGTCTAGAACTAAGGTTAATGTTGGCAGTGGTAGTATGGTTGGTTAGCAAACTGAGACAAAGCTCTGGAAGGAAGGGGTGAATGTTGGCAGTGGAGATATGTGGCAGTGGTAGTAAGGTTGGTTAACAAACTGAGACAAAGCTCTGGAAGGAAAGGGTGAATGTTGGCAGTGGAACTAAGGTTAATTTAGAACTAAGGTTAATGTTGGCAGTGGTAGTAAGGTTGGTTAACAAACTGAGACAAAGCTCTGGAAGGAAAGGGTGAATGTTGGCAGTGGAGATATATTAGTGTGGGTCGACATTTAGAACTAAGGTTAATGTTGGCAGTGGTAGTAAGGTTGGTTAACAAACTGAGACAAAGCTCTGGAAGGAAGGGGTGAATGTTGGCAGTGGAGATATGTTAGTGTGGGTCGCATCGCGTCTAGAACTAAGGTTAATGTTGGCAGTGGTAGTAAGGTTGGTTAACAAACTGAGACAAAGCTCTGGAAGGAAGGGGTGAATGTTGGCAGTGGAGATATGTTAGTGTGGGTCGACGTCTAGAACTAAGGTTAATGTTGGCAGTGGTAGTAAGGTTGGTTAACAAACTGAGACAAAGCTCTGGAAGGAAGGGGTGAATGTTGGCAGTGGACCGGAGATAAGTTAGTGTGGGTGGACATCTTGAACTAAGGTTAATGTTGGCAGGGGACTAAGTGTAGTAAAGTGAAACAGAGCTTTAAATAGTAATGGTCAGGGCTTGCAGAGACATGGAGGTCAGTGAGTGACTTCAGTATTGAGAGTTAATGTTGACAGAGGTACTTCGGTAAGTGAGAGAGTTCAGGGTGAAATAAATATGGGTTGATGTTGGCAGGTGTCTCTTAAAGGTTACTCTTGCATTTTGCGGGATATGGCTACACAACTGATAGTGACTGTATAATGTTTACATTTGAGCTTACTTTGGTATTTAGAGGAAGTGGCTTTAAAACCTTAGTGTAATGTTGACAGTGACAACAAGATGAGGTTTGTACCTGGAGGCTAAGTATATCATGTGGTGGATTAATGGTGTTATACATTAGAGTGAGTGAGTGAGTGAGTTTGGTTTTACGCCGCTTTTAGCAATATTCCAGCAATATCACGGCGGGGGACACCAGAAATGGGCTTAACACATTGTGCCCATGTGGGGAATCGAACCCGGGTCTTCGGCGTGACGAGGGAACGCCTTAACCACTAGACTACCCCATCGCCCCTTATACATTAGATGAGAATAATGCACTAAAACTAATGGCACCTTAATGCAGCAGAACTGGGGATGCTTGTTGACTGGTTGCTGTCATGTCGCATATTGAAGTTAATGTTATCTAGGCCAAACTTAGATTTGCACTTTGACACAGGGAGCACTAGATTGTTCACATGTGCAGTGTACTTCACTTTCATTTTATCCTTCTGTCACTGACCCTGCAAGGTGCTCTGACCAAGCGGTCCGATCTTCAGCTGATAGCTCATGTGGAATGTTCCATGGTTGTGTTAAATGTTACTGTGACACTTACAGGTGGTTATCAAGTGCAGTCTTTACATTTTGGTTGATACTTGTGTATGGACAGTACTTCTTTCATCTAAACAATCATATATCTCTTGTTATGTTGGAAATCAGCCCTTCCAGGTCAGTTTGTTGCTATTAATTGTTGAGACAAATATGTGTATTTTATAACTATATTGTGCATAGCTCTCAACCCCTGAGAGTTCCAATTAGTGAGAAGCTGGGATCCAGGGGATGCAGGCCCTGGTTGGGTTCAGGGCGATGCCCTGGTGGGGGGGTTGAGGGTTGAAAACATATTTTTTTTAGGTTATTTAAAGATGATTTTTATGTCATTTGATGCTATTTTTTAAAAATTGCCAATAATGTGTGAGTTTAGAGAGGTAATGTGTGAGTGCGTGACTTTGAGGGAAAATGTGCGAGTCTCATGCATGATGCATGAGAGTTGACAGGTATGGTTTATGAGCATGAATATAATAATATTGTAAAACAGTGGTTCAAATGGTGTACAAATGTTCAATATCTTACAGCAGTTTAAATGAGGGGTCAATAATGAAGCGTTATTTTAAAGCTTGGTTCTGTATTCCACAGCTCTATATTCCACAGCAAACATAGAGCTAACAGCTGTGTACAAATTGACAGGTTTGACAGTCTCATTTCAAAAATGAGTTATCACCCTTTGGGACACACGTATCACCCGTTTGCCTCCAGGATTAGTGTTGATTGGATGCTAAGGCAGGATTACAATGTCCTTTATTCTGATTATTTATCTCATTTTGGAAGTCCTATTACTTGGAAGAAATAATGTGTATAATGTTACTTTAATCACTACTACTATTTCACAGGAACTGACAGTTGGAAGTGTACTGAACGATGACCGTTGGCATACTGTTGTCATCAAACGTCGAGCTCAGACTATTGAACTTGGTATTGACGCTCACAGACCAGTTACAGGTAAAGGGAGACAACTATCTAGGATATTTTACGTCACTTCAATGAATTGGTACTTTACTTTACATAAAAAGCCTCACATCTCAGGTCATCTTAACTAAAGACCAAAGTCATCATTATGAGTCAAAGACTGTATCTAGCATCTGTCATCAGAACCCACAGCAGGTGTACAGTTTATGACAGCACTAATATTTGTTGAAATAAGTGATGATATCTCACTGAATTAGAGTATTTCTGTCATGGTTTTCATTCATTTCATTTTAAAGACTTAAAACCACCGAAAAACCACTGAAGTGTGGTCATTGTTTTTAGCAACTGACCAAAAAATTAATCAGTTTGAATTAACGTTCCTGTTACGACTGAAAAGTTTGTGGCAGAATTTCTGACTGTATTTCCTGTCTTTTGTCATATCATTTACAAAGGACAATACGCGTGAAGATCCGGATTGGAATTGATCTTCAGCAACCCATGCTGGCATTTGGAAGCTGGTATTGGGTAGACAACGTCTTTATTGCAACAGATGTGACGTTTTGGTGTAGATGCTAACATCGTTGTCAAGCTTGTTTTACCTGAAAACCTGAAAACATCTATTGCAATATGGAGTCTATCCATAAACATTGTTCCTTCTAACCCATACTTCTCGTAAGTAGCAGCTTACAGGATCAGAAGGTCATTCTCACTGACTTGGTTTTCACATGTCATTGTACCCCAACTGTGGAGATCAATGTTTATGATGTTGATCATTGGATTGTCTGGTCAAGACTTGATTAGTTAAATACTGCCGCCATATAGCTGGAATATTGTTGAGTGTGGCGTTAAACAACAAACATGTTTGGCCTAAATGGCTTTTATATGGTACTTAACCTAGTGGAAAGTCTATCAACTTGACATAAAAAAGAAATGAGGTGACCCCCAAGTGTGTATTGTATTTCAGACCAACTCCCAGGACAGGAGACATCCTTAGATTCCAACGTCATTTACATTGGCTCTCTAGAGCCACTTACTGCTGGTATAACACCTACTGTTTGTTGTCCATGGTGTCATGTGTCAGTGTTTTGATTTTGCACTTATCATTTCAAGGGTTTTAGTTGCAGAATTACGACATGACCTTTGACAATTTTTGTTTTATTACTTTAATCTTTCTTTGGTCACCTCTTTGTTTCTTTCTCCAATCCTATAGGGATGAAGAAGGGGCAAGAAGTAGCCCAGAAACGTTGTGTTATACAATAAAGAAGAAGTTGTCATCCATATACTCGTCTTATATACTCAAAACCTTGTTTGAATCAGTCACCTGTAATACTTAGTTGTAAATATTGTCTGTGAAATAATTATGAAATGATGTGTTTCCTAAACATCCGCTTTTTAAATCTAATGGGGAGAAAAACAACAAGCTGTAACTAACAAAGTCAGTTTTCTTATGGTGGAATTACTGGTCATGTGACCTGGAACATGTATGACTACCCTGAAGGTAACTGATTCAGAATATTTATCCATCACTGCATGCTGGTTCTTTGTTGCTTGTACCCATATGTTCATACCGGTGCATTGCTTTTCAGTTCAATCAGTTCATTTTGGAAGTAAAATGCAAATGTAAAATCCACATTGTACCTTCAATTACCTGCATTATTTAAAAAAAATATGTACAGCACATTTCTTGTACCTCATCTTCATATTAAGGTAACTGCATTGAAAGGTGCAGTTAATGGGAGACAACTCTGTCAACCTTTGTGGATTTCCATTTCATATGAGTCATGTGCCTTTCCTTTCGTCTTTTGGCTTTCTCATTACAGTCAGTCAAGTGAACTTTGACATATTAGTGCTCTGATCCAATAAACTCCCTATGTTTTGAATTATCTCCAAGATTAAGATAGGTAGAGCTCCTTCATCAGAATAATTTACCTTTTCTGTATTATAGCAAAGTGTCTAGGTGGGTAACTAAGTTTTCAAACAAGGATGAATGAATTATTTTCTATCCTGGACTTTATACTGTACATTGGCATCACATGATAGATGTTGTAATTTTTGAAAACATACGTAAAGTTAAATTATAAAGTATTTATAATTGCGTATTAACAAGTAAATTGTGAAGAGACATCAATTCTAACCAACAACGTATGCTATGATATTTTGTCATGCAATACTCATGCCTTACTTCATCAAACATTGTATCATTTATCTCTGAAGTGACTATTTTGACAAAATATTTAACCTTGTATCATTTATCTCTGAATGTGACAATTTTGATAGAAATATCAAACATTGTATCATTTATCTCTGAAAGTTACTATTTCGATAGAAATATCAAACATTGTATCATTTATCTCTGAAGGTGACCATTTCAACAAAAATATTAAAGACTGTATTTATGATGTTGCAGCTGACATGGGGGGAAGAGTTCAGGATCTAGACTTCCGCAGCATCAAGATCGGCCACATGATGCTGGACGACAACTCCCTCGGGGACTACTCGGGCTTCATCGGATCTATGCAACAATTCCTCTTTAACAAGAATGCATTCTTTGAGCTTGCTAAAATAGGAGATATAGAAAACATTGTAGTGACGGCTAGGTTTAGCACTGACGACTATGTTGTGAGGGACCCCGGTGACCTTCAAATCCGCATCTGCATTTGCAACCTTAAATCAGCTTCAAGCGTATGAGGATTTTTCATTGTCATTTCAATTCAAAACAACTGAAGCCTATGGATTATTGTTTTATAATTCTGGCAGAGGGCAGGATTTCTTTGCCATAGAAATGTCTGAAGGATATCTGTATTATGTGTACAATATGGGTGATGGTTCCGAACGGATACGGGCGAACTCCAAGTCGGTGTTGAATGACAACAAATGGCATGAGGTGAAGTTGTTGAGGCCACAAACATACAAGCAGCTGATCAGGGTGGACGACAATACCCCAACTGTGGATAACCTACAAGGAGCCCATGCTGTTAACTTCAATTTGGAAGGACATTTGTACGTGGGTGGAGTTAGGAAGACAATGTACCACTCTCTGCCGAAAAATATCAAGTCTCGCCATGGATTCCTCGGATGTTTAGGTTCTTTAGATTTGAACAGTTACTTGCCGCAGTTGGTGAAGGAGGCAGACACTATACATGAGTCTGTGGTAGAAGGATGCAAAGGTGAGGAGATTTCAGCTTCATAAGTTTGTGGAATGTAATAAATAACAGTTCCCCTTTTCACAAAGCTGTTGTATCTCTACGATTGCCGTAACTCCCATAGTTTGACATGGTCGTCTGATAGCGATAAGATTGCTTCATGAAATTTGGCCTACTGGGTAGATAGAAGATTACCATTTGTCTTATTGTGTGGTTTCTCTTGGACTTTTACCAATATCATTTATTGTCATGGGTGTTTTTATTGACTGAAATTAAGCTTTATGTATTTGTTTTATGCAATAATGTTGTTTTTTGTGGAAAAAAAGAGTCCTGTTCCTGTGCTAAAAACAATCATTTCTAAGTGTCTGGAATAATCACACAACAAACAAACAAAGCAAATACTGTCTTGTGTCTCTTGTTGATTATGCTTCTACTGTTTCCTTCTGTCCTTGCAGGCCCCACGACCCAGTGTCAGACTGACTCATGCTCCAACTACGGCCGCTGTGTCCAGCAGTGGAACTCCTACAACTAATCTGCAGGGTGACTGTGACAATTAAGATTGGAAAGTCAACCCAGTGTACGTGGGCACATGACAATTGCCTACAGTATATAGTATCCTACTGATTAACTAACACAATCACATTAACAGGGGTGGAAATAACTTTAAAACTGCTAGTGTATTCCGGTACAGTGGCACAACACAATTTTTCCACTATACCAGCAGTTTTCTTTGTTGATTGTTCGATCCTTTTTTACATAAACAACACAATTAAGATTGGAAAGTCAACTGGACATCACAGTGTGATATACAAATTGCTCAACCCGCGATTTCCAGTTGAAATCCTGTCTGGAGATCAGAAAAACACTGGACTCAGGCGTCGGGCAATGGGTTATTTCCACCCCTGATCTGCTCCACACCCTACCAGAATTCATGAAGTGAATTGTAAGATATTGATATTACACCACTTGTGATGTTATAAATGAATGTAACAAATAGCATGAAGGCAGTGAACTATGGTTGTTCTGAACCACAGATTATGGCAATATAACCTTTTTTGTTGTACATATTTCGACTGAAACATGCAACAAATGGCTGGGACGAAAAAACAACAATTTGTGTTTGTTATAAACAGTTTTCTGTATATCACTAGTACAATTAAAATAGTAGTGATCGTTTAAACTGAAGTAATGTAGCTATTTAATTCTATTGCAAAGAATGAGTGATAGAAAAGTGTTATGTGTCAGAAAAGGTTCATACAGGCTTGAAAATGGAATTGGTCATTCTTGAAAAGTCATAAAATCACCAAAATAGCTTGAAAAGCCTTGAAGTTTTACAATATGATGTATACTTGTTAATGAAAGTATTAAAGTTCATAACAGGTTTAATCTGACTTTATTTGGTGGTTGTGAAAATATGCCTTGTTTTGATACAAATTTGTGATGTAATACTGCTATTTAAAACTTAAAGCTAAGATGTAGAATCCTGGATTTTAAAATTGGTATACAGACTGGGGCTATTAATCAAGCTAAAGAAGACTTGAATTTAAGTGTTCCATATTTGCCTGAACTTGGAAGAAAAAATGTATGGAAGGACATGTTTGGACAAGCAGGCAAAAAGGTGATGGCACAGGCTGATAAGAGGCTGCTGCTGGTTAGTGTTGGGAATCGGAAACCAAATCCACTATCGATTATCGGAGGATTAATATTGTGGTGAACGATTATCAATTATAATCGAAGTATATACATTTTTAATGTTATCACCAATTTCAAGGGTTTTTCCTCAGTTTTTTTTCTGATGAATGTTTTTTTATAACTAATACTGTCAGGCAATGAAATACACACAGGCAAGAAAGACACTGGAATTGTAATTAAACAATAAAAGTGGTTAAAATGTTACAGTGTGTATAGCTTTACGCTGTTGAGTGCATGTTTGTTCGTGATTATTTGTCAAATTTAATTTTTACTTTACTTCATTCAAGTGTGTTATACTAAAACAACAAAATTCTGATTAATTGGAAATAGTTTTTTACAATCGATAATCATTTTTAATCCTTCTTTCGATCAATTTTCGATTATCGATCATCGGAACACCACTAGTACTGATCAATGTATAGGTCATCATATGATGTGTGTTTGTTTGCAGAGAGCACGTCCTATGAGTTTGGTCCTAACGGTGGCATGGTGATCTTGTCCCACCCTCCTGGAAAACATCCTAATGCAATCCGGGACAACTTAGCCCTGGGCTTCAGAACACGGTCAAAGGATGCTGTGCTCGTCAGAATAAACAGTGGAAACTATGATGATTACCTAGAACTGGAACTGGTAAGGAAACACTCAAATCTTGGAATACTTTAAACATCTCAAAGATATCAAGAGCTTACTTGACTGTCAATGAAGGAAAACCAAGTTCTATGGATAGTCAACTTCTTTATTGCAATGAGTGTGATTTCAAGCGTAGTACTCATAACACCGCTATCAAGCAAGTGATATTTGATTATTATTCTTGCTTGATAACAGTGTTAATACCTACAACCGAAATGTCGCGACTCATTGCAATAAAGCAGTTGACTATCCATAGAACTTGGTTTTCCTTCATCTTCACAACTTCTAAAATGCCTCTCAAAGAACTTGACTGTCAATGTTTGGGGGGACTGCTTTCTGCTTAGTCTCACTGGAGAGGCGGTGTAGTGGTTTTGCCCAAGCGCGGAAGGTGTTTACCGTCTCACTGGAGACTCAGTCAGATGTGTCTGAGTGGGGTATTCATGAGGCATGGTATCTCAGTGGGTAGCAGCTTAATAGAGCAGCAATACACATTGCCATCATATGAGTGAAATATTCTCAAGCACGACGTTAAACCTAATTCCACCCCCACCACCACTCTAGTGAATGGAATGATAGATAGAATATTAATTTTATCAAGTAAATTATGGAGTATGGATATGTTTCCTTTCTAGTACATGAGATTGCCTTGAATAGCGAAAAGGATGTTTCCTTTCTACTAAATGAAGATTGTTTCCTTTCTAGTAAATGATAGCAAAAGCATTAAATACTTGAATATATTTTTAGCATTAAACAATATTTTACTCACTCACTGAGGTAATGATAGAAAATTACATAGGTTTCCTGGAAAGGAGAGTGTTATTTCAGGAGCTTGACTTCATATTTTTTTTAAATATTATTTGAATGTGAGTGTTTAAAGAGGTTGAGGGCCTCTTCTCCAGTTTTCAAAGCCTTTGCCTGAGCACATGTTTGCTTTTTCGTTAACAATTATGGTCCATTTTCCAGGTAAATGGAAATGTGTTCGTGGTGTACAACATGGGGACATCAGACCATCCAATAGGAGAACTGTTTGAGAGTGTAAATGATGGAAAATATCACATAGTCAGGTTTACAAGAAATGGCGCCAACTCGACCATCCAAGTTGATAATGCCATGATGCAGACAAAGAACCCCCGAGGTAGGTGGCCCTTAGAGGTAGTAACATTAACTGCATGATTGAAATCTCTAAGTATATAGTGACAATGTTGACATCTGTGACAAGTCTCTGTGGAGCATGGATGCATGTTGACAGAGAATTGCTTTACCTATTGACATCAACCGATTCCTGTAGACAGTGATATTGACGTGCTATATTGTACAGTCTCACTTGCATGAGAATGAAGAGCTAGAGAGGATACTAACACAATGCAGTGTCATGGTAAACTTGTAAATGTGCTATAATAGCTATAACATACTTGTCAGGAAACATATCATGCTGAGGTTATGTGAATGTAACAGGTTTTATTCTTCTACTGTTTGTTTTATATTTATTCAATATGTATGTATGAAATAACAAACTTCTAATGCTATTTTTCTTTGACTTTGTGATTACTTTGCTGACCGGGAGTTTTTGTCATGTGCTTTGTATCAACTGGAAAGTTATTTCATTACAATAACCACATAATCTTGTTTCCATAATTTAAAAGTAAAATGTTCGTGAAAGACATTTTTGGGTTTAATATTTGTTGGTACCAAATGGAACATTTAGACAGTGTGGTTATTTCAATGAAATAACTAACTTTTTGCTGGACAAATATTGAATTGTAAACCAAAATCAGGATAATTGTTGTCATGTTCAGTTAAGAAAGTATGACATGGGAGACAACTCTTTGTGCACTAATAGTTTAACTCAAATAAATGGTTTGTAGTCTCACATGGGATGTTGATTGTCACTTTTGAAGCAGATTGAAAGTATTCAGACGTTAAGTCCTTTAAGAATCGATTGTGGCTTTGATATTTCAGAAAAAAATATTTAAATTTATTCCTGCCATATCAGTTGAACACAAGAAGTGGCTTATAGACTAAGTTTTCTCTTAGGATTTAAACTTAGATCTTCAGCATGATTAGCCAATACTTTCTCCACATGGTCATCCAAGTGCCCCTCCGTCATAATGGTGATCTGCCAGTTGTAAAATATTTTCATTTTACACATAATGCATTGATACAATGAATTCGACACACAAGATAAAACAAACTGCATTAAACTGTCTGTAAAATGGCAGGATGTAGTTCAAAAGAAAGATTAAACAGGGGTTAGCAATTTTCAAGCTCTCTAAAAGACAGTCTGCTGTGGGTGTATGTTAAGTAAGTAGAAACTGAGACATAGGATTTTAGTAAGTTGCAAAACGGATAGTGGTCAAATGAGGCATGGGTGACCTTTTTCTATGCAGAATTGTGTCCCTTTGGCTTGCCAGAATCCTGTGACAGTGGATTTGACTACCAGATTGTCCTGATTGATTCTTGGTAGCAGTGCTAGCATGTTCCATAAAGTGGTGAACTGCCCAGACCTGCATCACTTCATGCTTTCCACCCACGCCCAGCTGCCTCATCACGATATAACTGGAATACTGTTGAACAGCCAGTAAATCTTTGAGACACATTGCTTTTTGCAGTAACAACTTTCCTAAATGTCAACTAATGATGATATCAAAATAATCAGAATACATTAAGCAGCAGGTTAGGATTGATATTTAGACAGCCATGCTTGTTGTAAAAGACGACTTACAGGATCAGACGGTCTGACTTGCTGACTGGGTTAATGCATGTCGTCATGTCCCACCTGGGTCGGTTCACTGGATGACAATCACTGGAGTGTCTGGTCCAGTCCTGATAGTTTATAGACCTTCTATAGCTGGAATGTTGCTTAAAACAGCATTAAACAATAAACAAACCAATTTTAAGCAGTTATATTCACAAACTAGACCAAAATAAATATGGTTAAGAACAGCTGCATACATTGAATAGTAAATTTTCTCTCCCTTCTTAGATTAAATTTGTAAGTAGGAACATGATTCCTTGTACGTTTTGTGTTAGCGTTTCAATATTATCCTGATTTTGGTAATCTGTGATGGTAGTTGGGAATTTTGTATGATAAAAATGTGACTACATGTGTGTTTATTATTACTACTGCAGTTACCAGTGCATTCTGGGATAGCTAATGATTAACCCATTTCCAATGTTATTTCAGTCACACATTTTCCAATTGGCATGTTGGTGGACATTATGATCTGTTTGATTCTTATGCATTATGAATATCTTCTTTATTATCAGCTCAATGGTGACTTTTCATTTGTAAAACATATGTCTGGACAATTAAAAAAACAGCATTAATGATCAATATGAATATAAAATTATGTAGATTATGCCGCTATGTAGCAAACAATGTATGCTTGTCATAAGACAAAAAATTAGATCAGGAGGCCAGCTTTGGTGACTTGGTGGATTTATTTGCTCATTGCTCAACACTGCTCATCTTTTCAATCTCTAGACTGTCGGGGCAGTGGGATAGCCTAGTGGTTAAAGCGTTCACTCGTCACGCCAATGGCCTAGGTTCAATTCCCCACATGGGTACATCGTGTGAAGCCCATTTACGGTGTTTCCTGCTGTAATATTGCAGGAATATTGCTAAACGTGGTGTAAAACCATACTCCCTCACTCTAGATTGCCTTCATTACATACAGGCTTCCATGGCTGAAATATTGCTGATTGTGACGTAAAACACAAGTCATAGAAGGATGAGCATTGTAAGCATGACCTTTGTTGCTGGTGCTTCCAAAGAAGTTTAGGAAAGTATAGATGTAATGTGAATTTCCTAAAACACATGTACCGGTATACAATCACTTAGCCTTTAGGCAGTATTTAGGTTTTATGTTATTCTATTTTAAAACTCAGACATACTTTATTTATTTATATCAATGCTATTCCCAAATAAGGCTATAGCAGACTGAATTGTGTTATTTCTTGCAACAAATTCAACATGGTTGTTCTGCTTTGACAGCATGAATTTTTAATACTGCTTCTATTCCTGTATTGATTTTAACATGGTAATCCTCTGTGGGCTTCACTACACATTGCAGTAAGATTATCCTGCCCTCTCAGATGTTATGCTATTTCTCTGAATGTTTTCTTAATACAAGCTGTGTACTTGTATGTTTTTTTTAAAAAAACAGTAACTATTTTTTGCGGTATACTTGCATTAATCTGCAATTTGATAGTTTTGCAGCAAGGTTGGTACAACTTTACATGTATCCAAATGATTCTGAGGTTTAAAAACAGGCCGTGTTATGATTACCGTATTCATTGTATTGAGTACCCTTCACCAGAAAGTGCTCCTGACCTACTTCCATACTGATCCGTAAATGATTTTTATAAATATATTTGGCTAGCAACTTTTATTGCAACATTTTTTTATAATTTTCCATTGATGTTTGTACTAATGTTTTCGTGGCTCATCTATCTCTGACGATAGATTTAACTCATTTGTGGTTTACATATGTCAAATTCCATGTTGCCAGTGTGCATATTAGGGCGAATACATTACGGTGTAAATCATGTTATTAAATATGGCACTGAGTACAGTGTATGGTCTTTCTTCATCATTATTACTGTAATTTTTACGTCAATCACTTTTTAATCTGACATGCTAATTTGTTCATGTTTTATGGTTGAAATGATGCGCAAAGTAGGGATGGGACTCATTTCACTGACGCCACCACAACATAATACCGATCGCATTTCGCAAATGCCGGATAGAAACTGTTTTCGAAACGGAATGAACTGTAGAACGGGACTTACAAACGGTTTTGACGGTTCTCGAAGTCAAAGAACACTACTCGGCCACAAAGTCTGTTGATTTACGAACGGATGCTACCTATTATTCGTGGCCGACAGTTGGTTTGTCAATCCCTGCGTTTTCGTGGCTGTTATTATCCTGGATCCAGCTCGCCGATACGGACACGATACGGCGTAAATCCTGACCTCCGATCACCGGTGTTCAATTCTCGCTGTTATCATCGCCAGAATTTCGTGCGCTTCCATTTCTTCTAAGAGATGGGACCATTTGTTCGCGCGCCATTGCATCGCGAAATGCAGAAAGTCGACAAGACTTCGCTATATCGGAAGAAAAGTGACCAAAAGAAAACCATGGAACGGGCGGCTGCAATATTCCAGCGTTCCTCTTGACGGGTCGACACCGAAATGAACTACCTGTTAACGGTGAAAGCGCGAGAACAAAACACCATCGCCGGCATGGCAAATGCTCGCCCGCGAATACACAAACCTCATGGAAGGAACTTGACCAGGCCTCCCTCATTATAAACGAAAGCTCCAGCGAATGATTCGCTGAAGTGGAAAGTGAAGGGCGAAAAGCTTCAAACTGGATTCATCGAAACGGTTGCCGACTGAAGAAAAAGAAGATCGGTGGCGTTGCTTTCAACTGCTCAATCGAAAGTCGCTATTGCATTTCATTCTATGTTTATTCTTTATAAATCCAGCTGAAACAAATATGGGTTCATCGGGCCAATGGTGGATTCTAATTCGACTTGAACAATTTTACTCATGAAAGGCGCGATGAACACAACCAGTTCAAAAGATCTTCGAATGCATAAGAAAATCTGGTTTGAATACCGCATGGGATACCCTCGTGAGCTTCCATTTCGATAAATCACAACTCACCGATCAATTCGCCAGATCATGCGCAAAATCAGGGTGCTCATCTACTAATCAACCTCACCCCATTGAAGAAATTTTAGGGCCGAAACGAATATTTCCGCCCATGATCTCAATTCCCTTCCATAGTTGAAACCCGACCATAATGGGGACCGTAGCCGACTGATGCATCTCATTCAATGAAATGAATGGCCGTATTGACGACGAATACCGTTTATTGTGAACGTTGAGTATACCCCTCATTTACATGTACGAGCCTTCATAAGGATGACTATAAACCGCCAGGAGGCAGGAGCAGGCTTAGGCTGAGGGTTGGCATTTTGTTACCACCAGGGCTGCCAAGGAAAACCGAGGATGTTTCGATTCGGTTCGTTGAAATTCTTGGAATGAGAAACAACCTCAATGCTCTCAGGAATCGTACCAACCACTGGTATAGTCGCGAAAATCAGACACCCAATACCGAGTAATCTGACTCAAAGTGTCACTCTCAATATCACTATTCCGTGATAATTCGAAGCATGATCGATATAAAGTTACTGCTTTATAAGCGGATAACTTTCAATCACAGATGTTCACAAAGACAAAAGCATATTATATCATATTGTTGAATTTGAACAAGGCTAATTGAAGCTATTCAATCAATTCAATCAATGCGCTAATTTGAAAAGTCGTTCATGGCTAAAGGTAACAAAACGCTGAATGGAATGGAAGATTACTACCCGAAGATCCCAGGTATCCGGTTGCCGTTTCATTTTGGTCGGTATCCTTCAAATCAGGCAGGAAGCGGGCGTTTGCCATCCATCGATGAGTTTGTTCAAGATGAACTGGTTGAATTGTGCATCAATGGCATGCGACTTCTGCAGGCAGCTCGCAGGGGAAATGGGTGCTGTGATTGCTAACTTCATGAAGCTATTACCCTAGGGAATAACGGAAGATGTTGAAAAATGATTGTTTATCATTTAAGCAGGATAACAAAAGCGTTCAACAGGATTCATTTGCAGACGCAGATCGACGATCAACAATGGGACTGCCGGGTTCGGAAAATCAATACCAATTCAGCAAACGTTGATCGTGCATGAACATTGGCAAATGAATGTTGCATTTATTCCTTCTGGAGCTGGGGGATACCATTCCCGTAAGGGACGTTCCATTTTCACCCTCGCACTTCCGATCTTCAACGGACCAAATTAATTTGAACGATGACATTTCATGCGGGTTTTATGACCCTTTGGTTACGCGTTTCATTGTTTGGGTTCCATGACTTCAATGTTTAAACGAAACGCTGAACTTCGTTGCATGATACCGATCACTTCGAACTTTTGGGATTACTTGGCTCTGCGATGGTTCAATCGACTACTCGAGTGACGGTTTTGTTGAAAGTAACGGCTTTAAAATTCAGGCTGACGATTGAACGGTTGATTTCCGGAATATTGGGTTGACCGGTTTTGAACGATTCGACGATTCTGCCGATGGTGAAACAACGCTATCTATTAGGGGATCGATCGCGGTTTCTCAAACTCCTGTTTGCCTTTGTTCGTTTGAATCCGGCTTTATACATGACATGAAATGTTTTCTCTGATTCTTGGATCGGCGCGACTCGGAATCTCTTTCGAAGGATCATTGAAAATGTTTGCTGAATCTGGTCAACTTTCAAAAATTCGCCGCCGCACCATTCCACCTCTTCGAGATAATAAATTCGGTAATCATTACTGAGATGATCTGGCGAATCTTCATATGTTCGAAATCAAAACCGTTCCATTTCGATATCAAAACTCTTTCCCGACCATAGAACCTATTATTCCGTAGATATTCTAACATACAGTGACACTCCGCCGAACAGACATGGTGTATGACTCTATATCTGGTACTCGAACGAAACCTAGGTATCCCATAAATCCATAAAGAGTGGAGTCCTCATAGTATTTGCGCGCTTCTCACCAAACCACTATCATATGATCATCAAAATTCACCAGTAGAATCATGCATAGCGCAGATGGAACCTCATCATTCTATCATTGTCGTTAATATTTAGGGAAACCGACCTTTAAAACCGGAATCGAGGATATTTTACCGTTTTTGATCGAGAATCTATTTCTTTTAAAGGCTTAGAACTCAACAACCATTCCATAAAATTTCTTCATCCGGATCGAAATTACCGTGGGCACTTTCTTCACCAACGTAACCGAACCGGTTTCATAAGAAGACTATTCACTCCTTATTTCGCTAAATTTTGCGGGGCGAAAAGCATTCCCTTCTGGCGCAACAAATGATATCATTTTATGGCTATAGCACTCTTCTATTGATTCTACCATGGCGAATTTATTACGCCTGAACACCGAGATTCTTTATTGACTGTTTGCTTTGAAAGATGGATCGAATCAATACATCGATACGATCAGTAATGAAGGATAACGGCAAATCAACAAAGCTTACTCAGGAAACTGCTATGAAGGTAATCACCCTAGTTTTCTCTTTGCGTGTTCATTTCCTTTTCTTGAAACTTAACACTTCATCATTCAAATGAATCAACTTCATTCCATTTCGCGGACGCGATTATACTACGCAGCGCAACACTACATTGGCCGTTGATTGAAGTCTGAATAAAATATGATTCAAATACAGAGCAATGGTTGAACTGAATGGACTAGCTAATGATTATTTAATTTACGATATCGTAAAACTGGCTCAACTAAATAAATCTGAACACTAAGTATGTCTCATTTCGCCGACACTTAATTGTTATCAAAGGCGCGTTACATTATTCATTAACGGTATATAACTGCGCAACTACTTCTGTCGCTGACAGCTTTGTGACCAGTTTACGATGCTCGTTAGCTGATTTGAAATGCGCTGAAGACGGTATCCGCCATTCCACCGGTTGATACCAACAGATCTGCATTTGCTGTTTCATGAAAAGGTATAGGCTGTAGAGCCCTTGTCACATAAAGTGAATGTGGGCGGTGTGTGGTATGCCTTAATGGTTCACAAGCATTAGCTATCGCCATGCCAGGGCAGGTTCGATTTCTGACATGGGTACATCCGTGTACACCAGCTTCTGGTGTTCCCCACCGTGGTATCCATTGCTGGAATATTGCTTCAAAGAGCAGCGTGAGAGCCATATCTCCTCACATGAAGTGAATGATGTTTATGCCAGTCAGCAATGATCCCCTATTTCATGGCAGCCTTTACATATTGAAATCCAGTACAAGGATAACTCAGGACAAAGAGATTAGCAGGATGCGTGGATCAGGCTCGCTAAAACTCTTCGAGATTTGACACATGTCATCGCATATCTTCAATTGAGTGGATGATCGCCTTATGCTGTTGATACCTGACCATTGTCTGGTTAGGACTTAATTATTTGCAGGCAGCGCCATACTAGCTTCGATATTGCTGATAGCGAAGCATTACCAGCTCGCTTTCACTCGGCATCACTTACCCAGAACGCAAAGCGTTAATATCTTTTTACTTTACAGAAAGCAGTTTATAAATTACATTACTGTGTGTGTTTTTAAGTGTTCTCAATATATAGATTTTAAATCAGTACGCTACCTTTTTTCTCTGAAATATGATTAACTTTGTGTTCATGATTTGTGTCATGAAACTGTATCCATTATTCCCCAAGTTTTCCATTGTCTTTGCTGTATTCAGATTTTACTGATTGTTTTTTGCTATGTGGTTTATGTACACATGTTTGTGAAGAATGTAACTTCATCATCCCCGTTTCTTTTGACTAATCAGGCACTCAGCTTGGAAGTGTTCAGCGACTGGGGACGATAAGGTGGAAAAGCGAGACAAAGATGGAAACGCTTATCAAATCCTTTGAAGGCACAATATCAGGTAAGATTTTCCGGAACTGATAATGTAATGAAAACACCAAGACACAACCTTAGTCAGCAGCACGACAGAGGCTTGTGACTCCAGGGTGCAAAGGCTGTGGCATTTGTTACATGGGAAATATTGCCATTTTGTGATTGGTCAAAGTACCTGTTGGTTTCCCTCTTGCTGGGTGCAGGTCAGGTCATGATTGGTTGGTTATATATAGCGACTACATTGCAAACTGACTGGAAGTAGGCCGGATAGTGGATACAAACTGTGGAGTATTGATGGTGATTACAAATGAATTTTTAAAACTCTCCATGACTGTTGTTTTACATTCTCCTGATTCCTTGGACCTACTGGGACCATATTTAGTTGTCCACAAGTCATGAATGACCGATCAATTAGTTCCATAGTATCCTGAAACTGGCACTGCCATTGTAGCTTAGAACTGGAAAAGTGGTGCCATTGTGGCTTGGAACTGGCACAGCGGTGCCATTGTGGCATGGAACTGGCACAGCGGTGGCATTGTAGCTTGGATCTGACACAGAGGTGCCATTGTAGCTTGGAACTGGCACAGAGGTGCCATTGTAGCTATGAACTGGCACAGTGGTGCCATTGTAGCTTGGAACTGGCACAGAGGTGCCATTGTAGCTTGGAACTGGCACAGAGGTGCCATTGTAGCTTGGAACTGGCACAGCGGTGCCATTGTGGCTTGGAACTGGCACAGTGGTGCCATTGTGGCTTGGAACTGGCACAGTGGTGCCATTGTGGCTTGGAACTGGCACAGCGGTGCCATTGTGGCTTGGAACTGGCACAGCGGTGCCATTGTGGCTTGGAACTGGCACAGTGGTGCCATTGTGGCTTGGAACTGGCACAGCGGTGCCATTGTGGCTTGGAACTGGCACAGCGGTGCCATTGTGGCTTGGAACTGGCACAGCGAACTGCACATGGGTGCCATTGTGGCTTGGAACTGGCACAGCGGTGCCATTGTGGCTTGGAACTGGCACAGCGGTGCCATTGTGGCTTGGAACTGGCACAGCGGTGTCATTGTGGCTTGGAACTGGCACAGTGGTGTCATTGTGGCTTGGAACTGGCACAGCGGTGCCATTGTGGCTTGGAACTGGCACAGCGGTGCCATTGTGGCTTGGAACTGGCACAGAGGTGCCATTGTGGCTTGGAACTGGCACAGCGGTGCCATTGTGGCTTGGAACTGGCACAGCGGTGCCATTGTGGCTTGGAACTGGCACAGAGGTGCCATTGTAGCTTGGAACTGGCACAGAGGTGCCATTGTAGCTGGAACTGGCACAGCGGTGCCATTGTGGCTTGGAACTGGCACAGAGGTGCCATTGTATTGGTGGCACAGAGGTGCCATTGAACTGGAACTGGCACAGCGGTAACATTGCTAAGCTGGAACTGGCACAGAGGTGCCATTGTAGCTACTGGAACTGGCACAGAGGTGCCATTAGCTAAGGAACTGGCACGGTGCCATTGTAGCTGGAACTGGCACAGTGGTGCCATTGTAGCTTGGAACTGGCACAGAGGTGCCATTGTAGCTTGGAACTGGCACAGAGGTGCCATTGTAGCTGGAACTGGCACAGCGGTAACATTGTAGCTTGGAACTGGCACAGAGGTGCCATTGTAGCTTGGAACTGGCACAGGCGGTGCCAGGAACTGGCACAGAGGTGCCATTGTAGCTTGGAACTGGCACAGCGGTAACATTGTAGCTTGGAACTGGCACAGCGGTAAAATTGTAGCTAGGAACTGGCACAGCGGTAACATTGTAGCTAGGAACTGGCACAGCAGTAACATTGTAGCTAGGAACTGGCACTGGCACAGAGGTGCCATTGTAGCTAGGAACTGGCACAGCGGTAACATTGTAGCTAGGAACTGGCACAATTTAACATCTTGTAAAGGATCCTTAACTGCAGGAATGAATAAAAACTAAGCTAAGACATATTTAGTAGTTTAGTGTCCAGATTGATATATAGAACAGTAGCTTGAGACCTCTTAAACAAGCTACATACATATGTCACATTTACAATGTATATGTGTATCATTTTGTAACAATATGCGACCTAACAATACTGTTTTCTTCGGGGATGTAACTATACACCTGCTCTCGGGCTGATATTTGACCCCAAGTCTGAAGCAAATGTCAGTAAAGATACCTTAAAGTGTAATAAAAGAAGTTCCCAATTTAGTTAATATAGTTATACCAAATATATGGCTTTGTGGAGCCGACTCATATTTCACGAGGACCAGAGGAAGAGGAATTTTTGTATTAAACGCAACATTGAAATACCACATTAATTATTGATATTGACTTTTATGAAATCCCAATTTTGCACAAAATAAGTTTTTCTCACTTTACCTGCCAAGGGCACTTGGTTTGAAATTCACTGATAAATCCTCGCTCTTACGGGCTCAAGTATAACCTTTACATCCCGGGTTGTTTAATCTGTTATTGTTACTGCCGTTCTGTGATTATTCTCAACTCTGATTATTTAGGAAAGGTTTAGTTTAAACACAAAGAAAAGAATTATAAACTGAACACATACACCCTATCGCCTCATATTTTAGGTCGTGGTATGCTCAAAACTTGTACAATTTTTCAGTCCAGGAAATGGGCCACAAATCAACATGATTAAACCGATATTGATAAAATCAGTTAGATTCATTCACAAATCCTCATTGACCTACTTGCTACTCTTGTTACACGATTCAGTTGAAGGAAATTACAGAACACAAGTGTCCTTCAGTTCCGACAACAAGGTCAAATCAAGATAGTTGAATGTAAAATATATTGATTCCTTCCAAGTATACTTGATGACAGGGACTTGAGTCTGGTTCATAGAGAGAAGTGGGATACATGCTTTCTCTTAGTTCTATACAGTTTTCAGATATTGGCATGTCATGCTGATCAATATGCTAGAAATATCCATGACATGACTGACTGACTGACTGAGTTTGGTTTTACGCCACTTTTAGCAATATTCCAGCAATATCACGGCGGGGGACACCAGAAATGGGCTTCATTCATTGTACCCATGTGGGGATTCGAACCCGGGTCTTCGGCGTGATCCATGACATGACACTTTGGTTGTTTCAAATACTGTATTAGGGGCTTTATTACTGACAAATAATTTTTGTAGCTATATTCAGTCAATTTGTAGAAAGGTTAGCGGCACCTGGTCTTGTCTTTACTGAATTATACATTCACTACACTGGCTACCAGTCAGAGGATCAATTACTTTGTAACACAAAACCATCTGTCTATAGTTTACAGTTATGTTTGAAGATTAAAATAATACATTTAGGTGTGGCTGATAACATGTCTGAAATATCACCAAAATTAACTATCAACCAGGAGCTGTTCAGTTCACAGTGAACATGCAACTTAAAACTGAAAGGTATGTAAGGAACCTTTTTGATAATCTTGACGTATCATATGTGAGGCATTTTTCTTGGTGATATCTGGATAGAAAGGTTTGAAGTTTTGTAAGTGAAAAGCTTACTGGTACAGAAGATTTTGTGTTTATTTGTAAATGTATGACAATTGCAATGCTGAAACAACGCACAGGAATTTTCATGTTTCGAACATCTGGACTTTCAGCAATATTTATAACATTAAGTTATGTACATAAGAACATTACAGTGTTGCTAACATGTTACGAAGTGAAAAGCAAGAAACAAGCACCTGTTGTTACTCTGAAATAGCATGATGTCGCCATTTAGGGAAAGAAATGATATTTTAATGTCTAATATTTGTAAGTACAAGAATTGATCTGAATGTGTTGTATTAACCTGGCAAAATATTTTGTTGATTTGGTGGTTAGCAGTAAAGACAATCATCCAAAATAGCTAAAAATGTAGCAATGCTAAAACAATTTTCTTTAAAATGTTGACAAATTCTGTATAATTTCAAAATTTTATATAACTTCATCCTTAATGTAGTGAAGTATTCTTTCTAATTAATTGCACTGTGAGATAAAAAATATCAATACACATAAGGCATTGACACATTTGATTTATCATGCTTAATGTCAGAGTCTATAGTGAAAGAGATATCCTGTGAGAAAGAATGCCAACTGTTCTGATTTTCCCAGGAGATAGATAGAGAAAAGGGATCTAAAAAGTGGCAGGAAAATATTTTGAAATAACTGATATGACATTATTAATAACATCAAGGCAAATAGAATTAAATTTGGATTATCTCAATGGGTTGTCTTTCATCCCAGAGGATGACCATTTACTTTTTGAATTGACAGAAGTGACAGTGATTCATATGCTCCTTTTTAGCCTCTGTGCACTGTGACAGAGCCAGGCTTAGAGAGGTCTCTGTTACCTCTTCCAAGAAAGTTCATTACTACAGAATAGCTGATACTTGCACATATCTTGAAGTGATTGTTGCTTTAGAATGGCAACTTTTGTTCAGTCTGCAGCTAGAACATGATCCAACATAGTGAAGGTGACAAAAAACCTCCATTACATATTTTGTATCACCCTGGCCTGTCAGGAAACATAGAGCATCCACTGCATCATTGAAGCAGTACAAACTCATCATGAGCCAATTGTGCTATTTCTCATGATAGAGGTCCAAACTGTTGCACAGTTTTCACACTGCCATAAACTGTGATGTAACAAAGTTCCACAAATATCAATAGAATTTTTTATAACATTGGGCAAGGCAGATGCCAGTTGAAGTAAATTGCAAAAATTGAATAACATTATTGATTTATACATTGGCAATTCAAAAGGCCATGGTCTAGTGAAATTTGAAATGAGATTTTTCTACTCTAGTCATATGATTGATGTCAGCAAAGTGCATTGTATGTAATTGGATGTGAGGTTTACAACATTTGGTATGAATTATTTTTCTTTTACTTTGCTGGGCAAAAAATAGTAGAGTGTGATTTGCTGTGAATGATGTGGAATGAAGTTATAATTATCGGTAACTGCCAGTTGTCTTGTGGTCTGAGGTGGTCATGATTAGGACCCCATCTCGGGGGTGTCGGTTTATGCACGAAACATACCATTTTGGTACTGATTTAAAGGGTCAAGTTTGGGGGTCGGCTTATCTATGAGATCAGCTTATCTACAGTAATATACTGTACTTTGTGACTTCTAAATTGTATAAACGAAATCCAGTGTTCAAATCATATGATATTTCACTTTTATACAATTCAAAACCTCTTGTGCAAATAATCGCTGCTGCTGTGCGTGCGGTGTGTGCGTGCGTGCATGCGTGCGTGTGTGGTGTGCACCCGTGAAGGTTCGGGTTAGAATGAACCTTCAGTTACCCATGCTTGTCGTAAGAGGCGACTAACGGGATCGGGTGGTCAGGCTCGCTGACTTGGTTGACATATGTCATCGGATCCCAATTGCGCAGATCGATGTTCATGCTCATGATGTTCCATAGTATCCTGAAACTGGCACAGTGGTGCCATTGTAGCTTACAACTGGGTGGTCAGGTATGCTAACTTCTATATAGCTGAAATATTGCTGAGTGCGGCGTAAAACTAAACACACTCTGTGCGTTGTGTGGTGTGTGTCTCTGTATGTTGTATGTCTCAGTGTGTCGTGTGTCTGTGGTGTGTGTCTATGTTTTGTGGTGTGTGTCTCTGTGTGTCTTGTGTAGTGTGTCTGTGGTGTGTGTCGTGTCTGTGTGGTGTGTGTCTCTGTGTCATGTGGTGTCTCTGTGGTGTGTGTCTCTGTGTGTGTTGTGTGTCTATGTGTGTTGTGTGGTGCATCTCTGTGTGTTGTGTGTCTCTGTGTTGTGTGTCTGTTGTGTATCTCTGTGTGTCGTGTGTGTCTCTGTGTTGTGTGGTGGGTGTCTCTGTTTGTTGTCTGTGTGTGTGTTGTGTGTCACTGTCTCTGTGTGTTCTGTGTCTCTGTGTGTTGTGTGTCTCCATGTCTGTGTGTTGTGTGTGTGTGTGTGTGTCTATGTGTGTTGTGTGCTGCATGTCTCTGTGTTGTGTGTCTGTGGCAGGGCATTACATCAAAACATTTATGTCGGTGTATACCAAGTGATATGTGATTCTTCATATGCAGTGTTTATGTGTGTGCATACATGCACCTTTGTGTTTAGTTTACCCACCCTGTTTGGATGATTCTAAGCATTTATGCATAAGGAAGTGTCATAGATGAGTGAGTGAATGAGTTGGGTTTTAAGCTGCTTTTAGCCATATTTCACCAATAGCATGGCGGGGGACAACAGAAATGGGCTTCACACATTGTACCCATGTGGGGAATTAAACCTGGGTCTTCGGCATGACAAGCGATCATTTTAAACCACTGGGCTCCCCCACCGCCCCTTCATAGATAAAAGTGTATAATGAGGTTAAATGTGTCAAACAGTACCATCACTAAGTCACTTTGAGATAAGTTTTGTCTCAACCGAAAAAGATTATGGGCAATCATTTAAGATTTGCATATTTGTGGTAGCCAATTGCATTCCACTGTTCCCCAAAACTGTATCCATGTTTATTATTCTTTCTAATGAAACTCTGTGTATCAAATTGAGGATGAGACTGCACTGCTTAACCATCTGTAAGTGTCCCAGTAACACCACATGCACTATCACTTAAAGTTGTGGCGTTTGCACACCTTGAAGGTTAGGGAAAGGAAGACAAATTGGAAAAGATAGTCCATTAATCGTTAGGTCAGAGTCTCTTATCTGTTGTCAGATGATCTTTAAAAAAAGACTGTTAAAGAGCGTTGCTTTATTCCTACAGAACTCATATCTTTTCTCATTATCGTGTCATTTGCCAATACAATAATGTGTTCTAATTAGAAAATTGCAGTTTCCTTGTAAGTAAAATCAAACTCTTGAAGCTGGATAATTATCTCCATGGAAACAGTATAGATCAGAGTCAAGTGTGTTTCTCTAATACTCTCTGTGAGAACTGACTCTCTGGATCCGAGAAATGATATGATACATGATGTGTAATCCAATCAGCACCATCATGTTCTTCTGAAATCTTCTTCATTTGCACAAGGAGTGTAAATTTCACTTCCTCACATCCTGTTACTTGATCTTTCTGCTTGTCCATACCTGGCTATTGGTAATGTCTGGATATCTCGGATCCATAGCAAGGAGCTGCTAGGGTCAGTATACTGGTACCTTGCCATACTACCAAGAAGTAGCTGTAATACTGTGGACAGTGGCATAAAACAACATTCAACTCATTATAGATGAAGTATACTGTGGTTCAGCATCAGTAAATTCCGCGATCTTGGTTTAAGCAATGTTATATCTTCAAAATGGATTAGTCGACAGAAGCGATGCCTTTTGATGCCAGACTCGCTGACATGGTTGACACATGTCATCGTATCCCAATTGTATAGATCGATTCTCATGCTGTTGATCACTTGATTGTCTGGTCCAGACTAGATTATTTACAGACTGCCGCCATATAGCTGGAATATTGCTGAGTGGGGCGTTAAACATCAAACCAACCAATCTTTTGATGCATGCATCATCTTCAGTGTAAATGACTTGTGTACCACTGTCACCCGACTTTATTGCATGTCCCATACTTATCATGGTGCACTGTTTGTTCTCCAGGTCTTGTCCTGAATAGTATGAGGATACTTGACCTAGCCAAGGAAGGGAATTCCAGGATTACTATAAAAGGCGATGTGCGGCTTGTGGAGGAAGATAATGAAAGGTGAGAGCTGTCGTCACCAGGAAAAAACTCATGTCACGTACACAATACCCTTGGGTAAGCAAATGACAAGATGACTGGTGACTCATCTGATGCAGGCAGATGGATTAACATACTGTCTGTGTCCTGTTAGGAGAAGCCCTTATGGGCCTTGGGAAGACTTAGCCACTCTGATCAATTTGTACACATGTAAGCAGCTTTTTCTCTAAGCAGGAATTCTTCTGAAATGTGGAAAAAAACTTCAATGTCTGATGTTTCACAGTGATAAGATTGTTAGATCATGAGGTTTGTGCCTTCTAGAGACCGTTTATATATGTTCACTTGGCTAATGGTGTAGGGAGTGGACATTTATATCATACAGATGTGAAATTGAGAGTGGATGGAAGAAGGGTCATGAAAACATACAAGCACAAATGAGAGGGAGTCCCCCAACTATATGTAGTGGAGGATTATGAAAACATGTATGTATTTGAAATGGGGTTTAAGCCATGTAACAATATCACTCCCTAATTATATATCATGGTCAGTCTCCAAGGGGACATGTTTGTTCTGTTGAGGAAATGATTGGTCATCTGGAGATATTGCTCAGACTGGACATTAGCATGGTTAGAGGATGCGATAGTTTGTATGTCCACTTTCATGTTGACTAGATACCCGTGAAGATCCAGGTTAGAATTGGTCTCCAGTAACCCATGCTTGTTGTAAAAGGCAACTAACAGGATGGGGTGGTCAGGCTCGCCGACTTGGTTGACACATGGGGCACGATGTCTTGAGGTGAACCAAACCAGGGACTCTCTTGGAGATGTTCTTACCTGAAAACACTTCTGGTGTAGAATAACTTAATTCAATAATTCCTAAATGTAAATGTTTGTATGTTAATCAGCAATATTATGCTGGCTGAAGGCAACTGCAAAATTGTTGTGAACAGATGAAAAAGTCATGGTTCTATTAATACAATAATAGTTTTTATCTATAATTCCAGTGATTAAAGTTTGGAATCTGAAACAGGGTCATTAGATTGAACTGTCTTTTTGAGAATAACAAGTGTTTTTTTCATGAGTGGACGTGACTTCAGCAGAGAAGTCCTGTTCTCAGATGAATTAAATTATTCATCACCAACTTAATAAAATACCAAATAATGGCATCAAATTGAGACATAATGATGAATTCTATTTCATTATGAATTGCTGTTGAGGCAGCAATGAATAATTGATAAGATTATGGCACAGTGGTTTGGATAACTTCCATAGGATCAGATCAAGCACAGGACCAAATTATTAATCAGGGAGTATGTCATCATTCCTTGACTGTGATTATATTGATAACTGTAGAGACTGTAATTAAAAATTAGCATTCCCATCCATCCATCCACCCACACACTCACTCACTCACATACACACATACATACATACATGTGGTGGTGTTTGGTCCTGTGCATAGAGCTCAGGTCACAATCAGTTGAAGTTAAGCAATGTTGGGCACAGAGAGTCCTTGGACGGGTGACCATGTGTGACAGCTTGACTTCTGAGAGTTTTTAGGACTTCAGTGCTGCCCCACAACGAAGCACATGTGATGCATGTGGTCTCACCTTAGGCAAGTGAATTTGTTTAAAATTGCCTCTGTTCATTCAGCAGAAAAAAATGGGTACCCTGTGAAATGAGTCGTGAGACTATTAACCTTCTAGTGTCTAACAGGCAGTTTGGGTTATCCAGGGTAATAGTGATCAGATTGTGCACTTTAAGCAGAATATCTAGCCTAGAAAACAAACACTCACTCACTCACTCACATACATTGTTTTTGTTAATTCCTCTTTAAGTCATTGTATCAAGTTTATTATCATTAGTAGGGATTTCAAAATTGACCACATATCAAGTTGCACGTTAATTGTTGCAAGTTGAGTTGTATTTTGTATGCGTAGTTTGTAGCAAACAATTGAGATGTTGATTATGGCTTTAAGAACAAGAGTATAGCAGTTTTGAGTTAGGTGAGGCGAAATTGGGTTTTACGTCGTGCTTGAGAATATTTCGCTCATAGGACGACGTGCATGCGTGTGCATGTGTATGTGCGGCTGCTTGTACGAGCCCAGACTGAAGCTGGTTTTATAGTGCTAGCCCACTGAGATACCATGCCACAGTGAAGCATGAGTACCCCACTCAGACACATTATACTGACTCCGAGCCGACCAGTCCTTGTTGTACCCATTAATGCCGAGCGCCAGGCAGGGACCAACAAGTACCATATTTTAATGTCTTTTGGTATGACACGGTCGGGGATCGAACCCGCTACCTTCCGCTCTCTGGGCGGACGCTCTAACCACTACACCACGGAGGCGGTCAGTTTGAGTTAACTTGTCTGATCATATCTTAGAAAATCCAGTAACCATGAAATCATATTGCAAAGACAAAAATTGAAAATATTCTTGAATAATGGAAATGAAATATCTACTGCCCTATATTAGAATGGGTCACAAACAGATTTAGACGTAAATAGGCAGTGTGAAATATGGTAATGAGGAAGTTGGGAGCAGCGGGGAAAAAGACTGCAATCGATAAAGAGTTCCAGACCCTTTTAGAAAAAAACAAGATCCAATTAACACATTCATTCATGTCTTTATCATATGTCCTGAGGTCATCTGTATTTCAATAATGAGTGCTAGCACTTTGAAATGTTTCAATTTCTGCATCGATCTAGAAGTAATTATTGTAAAGCAGTTAAGAATTTATTAAAATAGAAACTCATGGATATTATATAAGCAGCAGAAGTGTGCCTTGATTTGAATATACATGACGGTTTCATGCAACTTTTTCTAAAGTGCTTCTGTGTATGTTTGTATGAGTGAGTTTCCACTGTAGTATAATAGTGTTCAGATGAGATATCCACCTCCACAAGTAATTTATACAGACAAATCAATGGCTAACAGTGGACTCAATGATAATAAAACCCAAAGGCCAGTACCTGTTCCATGTTCATAAGAAATCTCTTCCAAAAGCAGAGAATTGTACAAATCCAAACTATGTTATGAGCATGTGTTCATAAATGAATATCAATTTTAAGTGGTCAAATGGTGATGATACCAGGGTCCAGATTTTCGAAGCTCTCTTAGCACTAAGATAGTCGTAAGTGCCATACATGTACATTAACTTACGACTATCTTAGCACTAAGAGAGCTTCGAAAATCTAGGCCCAGGTGTTCGTAAAAAGGTTAGTGCTATTCCTGACTGGAAGGGAGGCTGTCTGAAAATTAAGTTATACTACTTAGTACTTATACACATTAGATTGCCCAACGTATAAAAATCCTCTGTCTTGACAAATGCACTTCTGCCTGGTGCCAAATAGGATCTGCTTGCTGAACATCTACCATCTGGTTATGATTAGTGTTAATAATGAATTATACTGAATTGTCACATAAATTATTTAACAACCACTCTGCATTATCCTTACTTTACAAGGAGGCCAAGTACAGTTGCATGTGTTCAGGTGGGGTCCTATTTCCAATTCAGTAAAAAGTAAAAAAAATTCTTAATTACCTCCAGTAATTAGGGACCCTTTATAATTTATGGTTTTTTTTCTTTTTTTTTTAGGGGATGATGATTTTAAGGGGGTCACTCATTTTTGTTCTGGAGAGGTAGTGTGTGTGGGGGGCACTAATTTTGTACACATGTACTAGGGGGTCACCAATTTTATATACACAAAATAAGAAAAAAATATGATTATAAATTTGGTGGGGGAGTCATTGATTTTATACATGACATGCAAGGGGGGTTCGCATATTTTGTACATAAATTTTAGGGCGGGTCATTCACATTGTACATGCCTTTCCATGAAAATCATCATATCACACACACACACACACACACACACACACACACACACACACACACACACACACACATATAAATTATGAACGGTCCCTAACATTGTTCACTGTTAGTTTGTTTTATACCAGGCAGACTGGACACACACACATCTGGATGTATTGTTCTTTTCATTGTTTATATGATATATAAATTCAGAATTCAAGAGATTGTCTTGTATGATAAACTTAAAGAAATAGGATTATTCTTTGAAATATTATACACTTCCAATATCCAAGCAATGTTAATCTGGATGAATAGTTACAAGACCTAAGAAATACAAAACCTCAAACAGAATCAAGGGGATCTTACATTATTGTTTGTATTATTGCCTTTAAAACATTATTAAAGTTCAAGACATAGTGTTGAATGTTTAAAGGTTTTAGGCAATGTAACATGTATAGATATGCAGTCAGCTTCATTCAGCTGTTATTCCGACATTGTAAAATCAGACACTTAAGCTGAGGTCTGGTAGTTTGGAGGCATACTCCAATCTAAAATGTTGGATCTGTTTCAAAAGATGTCTTGTTTGCCAAATATTTCTGCATGGATTGATTAATGGACACCACAGAGAAAACTAATCAAATCAAAAGCTTTTTCAAACCAGTCAATAATGTTATGATAAATGGGCCTCCCCTATGGTGGCCTTGGTTTTTATGGTCACTGTCTCCGCTCTAGGAGCTTAATGCATATCATATGATGATGTAAGCATAGCATTACACATATAGTTTGTCTGAAAAATTGAAATGACCTTCTAGACAGAAGGTACAGGTGGAAGGATACGATATATATATTTTCCTATACTGTAGGTGCATGTATCTTGATGTAGCTCTTGTTTTAAAGCTGATATTCCATCTTTTCCCTGGTGATCACAACATTTGTTTTTAGTTTCAGAGCTCAAAGATTGGATATTGTAGTACAGTAACACATAGGCTAGAGGGCACTGTGAATGCATTGATACAGGACATCAGTAAATGCTAGAGAATCTCTGTAAGCTGGTTGTTTGACAGTGTCTGTAATTGTTACATGCTTTTGCAGCACTATTACTTGTTATAGTGATATATCATGAATTTATGTAAGTAGTTTGAGTCATCTACTACCAGGAGTTGCAGTTTTCTGGATGTCCTCAGAGGTATGGTCTCACAGCAAAGTCAGATTTTATATAAGTAGTCCATAGTTATGATGTGAGAAATAAAGAAGTCATACAAATGTAAACATTTGAGTCATGTACTACCAGGATTTGCAGTTTTCTGGACGTCTCAGCGGCAAGGTCTGACGACAATGCTCCATGTGGATCGTCACTTACTTGTCAGTAAGGGTCTCAGCATGTACTTTCATTTGATACAGATGAGAAATAAAGAAGTCATACAAATGTAAGATGTATAGTATGACCAGAAATTATTGAGAATTTTAGGAATATGTTTAATTAGATTTCCAGTATAAACAACCTTGACCAGCTATCAAGTGCTTGGTTTCATTCAAGTGAGACAACTCTGTTAATCCTTTTTCATTAGTTTGTGAAGAGTTATCCCCCTTTGTTTACTTGCTAGCAGATGACATTTTCAGTGATCCTCAGTATGGATGATTGAGAGAAGAAGAAGTTGATTTTAGAGTATTATAACAAGGATATCAGATCAGCTAAAGTGATTTCAAGTAGAACAGGCATCCCTTTGTCAACTGTTTATCGTGTTTTGAAAAATATTGCAAATGGATATGGCATTGAGCACCAGGGAGGCGCAGGTAGGCCCAGAAAATTGACTTCGGTGACAGTTGGCGGCTTGGTATTCTTGTTTCTAAAAACAAACGAAGGAGTTTAGAAAACTTAAGGCTGGATATGATTGATAGAGGAACTGTGGCTGTCTGTAAGGAGACAATTAGAACTGAGCTGCATGCAATGGGTTGGCAGAAAAGTCGAGGAATTCCATCACCGATCATGAAACCTGAACAAAAAGAGCGAAGGTTGAACTGGTGCTTACAGCATAGAAATTTTAACTGGGACAATGTGATTTTCTCAGATGAAAGTTCTGTGTGGCTGTTTCCTAATACACTGAAATTCTGGACCGAACAAACCTGAAAAACCTTTGTATCAGCGTCCAACGTACAGTCCAAAATTTAACGTGTGGGGTGGCATATCTGTGTTAGGGGCAACACCCCTCTGTGTATTTGAAGGGAATATGAACAGTGAGTGGTACATAGATATTCTCCAGGGACATTTACTTCCATCTGCTCATGTGTTCTGTGGAAATTTTTGGATTTTCCAGCAGGACGATGACCCAAAACATCGTTCAAAGCATTCACAGGCCTGGTTTCGTACCCAAAATATGACATTATTAGATTGGCCAAGCTATAGCCCTGACCTAAATCCAATAGAAAATGTTTGGGGACTTATGAAGGGAAGTGTCAATAAGAAAAATCTGACAAATATTGCTGAAATGAAAGAAGAGGTGGTCCGATATTGGGACAGCATGGACCACGACTTTCTAACTTCTTTGATCAGTAGTATGCCCCGCTGCATTGAAGCCTGCATTGCTGCCCATGGTGACTTGACAAAATACTAACTGTTCACCTGTCTTTGAATCTGGAGTTATGTTCTGCTAATATTCACATTTAATACATGAGTAATGAGTGAAAAAAAAAAAAAAAATTACAATCTTTAAATTCTCAATAATTTCTGGTTGTACTGTACAACCAAGAATTGCAGTTCTCTAGACGTCTTCAGAGGTGGGGTCTGATGGTAATGCTCTATGTTGATCATCACTTACTTGTCAATAACATGTACTCTCATTTAATACTGATAGTTTTATAACATTCAAGTTCTCAGTTGTCAAACAGATTGTCTAGAAGATAGCTTGGCTAGTTAGTGAACACTAAACATTAGTGGTGGTCCGATTAATTGAAATAATCGAAGATTGGTCGCAGTGACTAAACGACCAAGCAATCGGACATGATTTCTCATAAAAGAACGCAACCAATCTTGGAACACTTGTTTGCATCAACAATATTTTTCACAAGGTTGCTTTTGTCTGTGTCATTAAATTTACGTTTCATAAGCACAAGCTTGTTCCAAGTCATGATTGAATTTATCTTAAAGAACCAGGAAATCTGTATTCCTAACATACTAATAATCCTTTAAATATGCAAAATTTGCAAATGGATTTTGTTTAATTTGCAAAAAAAACAACCAAATTACTACATGTTTTTCTTTATTGTTTACAAAGACAGCAGGAACATTTGATAAATGACGCTAACCAATTATTTTCGATGATTGATCGGTTGTAATGGACCAATCATCAATTATGAGATTTTAACCAATTCCCAACTCTACTAAACATGGGGAGGACAAGAATATGACATATGGTGAAGTTTGGACCCGAGTTAGGAGTTGACAGCCTCTATTTCCTGTGAGTGGAGCATCTTACTTGGATCAGGTGGCCAGGGTTTGGAGGCTAGGTTGTCATGTATGCTATATAGACTAAAAGACCTATGAAGATTAGGGTTAGAATTTCTCTTCAGCAACCCATGCTTTTCATAACAGGTGACCATGGGGAAACCAGTGAACTTGCTGCTTAATTTGCATGTCATCATATCCCAGTTGTGTAGATCCAGACTCATTTTATAGAGACTGCCATCATATAGCTGGAAAAATGCTCAGTGAGGCATTTAACAACAAACAACACCCTCAAAAGGATACAGTCCAAAATAAGAAATAATGTAATGCTGGCCAGAAGTTACCTTTAAGAAAAGGTCGATATTTCTATTAAAGGTAATACAGTTGTGAAAATAGCAAACATCAGTATGGTCACTTTCTCCAGTCAGAGACACGGATCATGATACATATCTCATAACTCAATTGATAATATTTTCACACTGGTGTTTTTGTTGTTGTTGTTTTGAGTGTTTAATAATGTATTTCGATGTAAAAATGAATTCACTGAATCAGTAAAAATGTCTTAATATATATACGTTTGAAAACACCAGTGAGTATGGCCTTTGGTTTTGCAAGAGTGTTCATTGTCTTGAAAGGTCACAGAAGGTTCTTAAGCTTTTTGCTCACAATGAACCATGATATATATGATTAAAAAAACACAAACAGATGATTCTGGCATAGTTAATTGGCACAAAACCTGCATTAGCTCACTTGGCTCTTGTCTCATGGACCGCCTCCTGTGGTGTAGTGGTTAGAGCGTCCGCCCAGAGAGCGGAAGGTCGCGGGTTCGATCCCCGACAGCGTCATACCAAAAGACGTTAAAATATGGTATTTGTTGGTCCCTGCCTGGCGCTCGGCATTAATGGGTACAACAAGGACTGGTCGGCTCGGAGTCAGTATAATGTGTCTGAGTGGGGTATCCATGCTTCACTGCGGCATGGTATCTCAGTGGGCTAGCACTATAAAACCAGCTTAAGTCTGGGCTAGTTCAAGCAGCCGCACATACACACATAAACACGCATGCACGTCGTCCTATGAGCGAAATATTCTCAAGCACGACGTTAAATCCGATTTCACCTCACCTCACCTTTTCTCATGATGACATTGCAAAACATGTGGCAGACATTTGATGTTTAATAATACATGTAGAATGAACATGCCCTTTGAACAAACATGGCTACAAGATTTTGCAAGTTAATGTCTTGTTCTTGATTCTGTTACATTACATGTGACCCACATCATTAGTTATATGAGTCATTTTAATTTTATTTTAGCACAGTATACACTCTTAAACCTGATTAATAATAAAACCTGTCTATGCATTTCAAGCTTGACTGGAAATGTTGCTACATCCATTTAACATGTGATCTGAACAGGAAAACTCCACTGACAGACAGTATGAGTGTTGTTATACTAAGTGTATCATTAAAGACGAGGAAATTGATCATCAACATGTCTCAGCCGTGGCAGGGAGCTGTGTTCTTACTCACATCCCATCATTCAACTCTGCTGCACATTAGTTGCCCAATGTCAAGGTTGAAGACCTGTAATCTACTTTGTTGTTCATTGCTGGTGGTCTTGATTACTTTATTGATTTCGGGGATCAATATTCTCGTACCATCTGATTGATTTCTTTCAAGTAGACATGTGCTCCTCAACAGATCCTATCGCCTTGGATGTTGCAGTTGTAAATCCTGTTTCTAATACCCTTGGCTGTTATTATATTGGCAGAGCAAAGGATTATTTCAAAATGTGCTTGTGTCAGCTTCTTTGATTTTATTTGGTTTTGTGTTTGAAGCTAAGAAAATACACATTGTTAAAATGAGATAAAAACTGGCTTAAGTATTTGACCTTTAACATAACGGACAGTGTGTTTGAAAACAAATTTAAGGCTTTGGGAACCTGATGCTATCTCAGAGTTTATGAAAGGTCAGCTAAGTCGGTATTAAATAATGTTTGAATGTCAAAGCTGTGTGAGCAGTAATCTGAATTCGAACCATCTTCTTAATTACATATGTGCACAACACTCTGTATAACTTTAAAGGGATTAATGATTTGAGGCCCTGGGATTTATTGTTTTAATTTTGTTGAGACTCTCATACTATTCTTGTGACAGATAGAAATCTGAGTACCTCATATCCACTGATGTCTTAAGTGAATTCAGTATCAATCCTATGATAATATTGCTTGTAAGAATGGCATAGGGAATGGCACAAAGGGTGTATCTGTATTATATATTCCAATGTTGGAAGTGAAACATTTTATGTTCTAGGCCATGTAGCATCAGTTATTTTTTCACCTCATTTCATGTACAGATATTAGTGACAAGAACCATTGTAGTCATGAAAGATTTAGAGGTCTCAAAAAACTTTGATGAATGTGTTTGGGAAGGCAGCAATTGCAAAAGAAAATCAGGTCTCACTTAGGAACACAAAATATATTCAATGATATTTGGGGGAAAACGCATTTTAGTATGATTAATATTCTGACTGTTTGTGCTGGATTCCTGTATTGATACCAAAGAGATACCTCTCTCTTTCCAATGTCAGTGCTGGTACATGAAAACTCTTCGTTTGTTTGCAATTCAGATTCTCCAACACAAACTGTCAGCCTTTTAGAATTTTTATGCCTTTGTATCGGTATATGAGCCACTCCAGGACCTTCAATATAGATATCATATCGTCTGGTTTGAATCGATTTCCTCAGTGTCATTCAACTATATTGTGCCTTGGCCATGTCTTGGAAGGCTATTTGGGCAAAGATTCAATATTACGATCATTGCAAACTCGAGATTTCCTCAATTTATCATGTCCTCAATTCTCGGGGTATTGGAAATGGGTTTGATGCCGCACAACTGAATAAGAGAAAAGGGAATAGATTTTGAAATTGTCTGAATAGAGATATGAGGACCATTTTGGGTTGAGATTTTGCAAAGGCATGAAATGATTTTATACAAAGGCTTGCAGTGCGCATCTTTAATCAATCAACAACTGACTTATGTCAGAGTTTGTAGTTTATGTCCTTGGTACTTATCAATACAAAAACAAATACGAAAAAGCAAATACATACAATGTTTACACATGACTTTGATTTATTCCATGCATCCATATGTTTATTATCCCACGAAGTGGAAGGGGAATATAGTTTTGTAATCCGTCCGTCCATCCGAGATGATGGGGATAGATTTTCTCAGTAACCGTTATAGATAGGGAAACCAAATTTGGTATGTGTTGTTAGGACAAAAATGCCTTCATGGAGTTCGAAAACGGAAACTGTGTTACAATTTGTTACAGAGTTACAGCCCTTGCCATGCATTTCATGACTTAGTGCACGGTTGACCCAATGGGGACAGATTTTCTCAGAAACTGTTATAGATAAAGAAACTAAATGTGGTATGTGTTTTCAGGACATGAATGTCGTGGTGTAGTTAAAAAATAAGAACTAAATAGGAACAAAACACTGGCAGGGGATATTGATGACCATGTCTTCTTGTTAAACCTATGTTGGTATAGAATGAGCGGACATACAGGTGAAGTATGAAGTATGAAGGGATCTACAGTAATACTTTGAGTTAATCAAGGTTTGACACAACCTCACACTAATGACCAAATATGGAGTACACAGGACTAAGTCATTGGTTGGAGACAATTGTAAATTTACACCATCAAATCTTTGTGTTTGTACATGTAATCGGTATTCATGATATTTGAAAATAATTATGCACATTAACATTTATTAGCGGTATTGTTTCTTTTCGAAACAACTATGATATATAATCTATTTTCACATAACCATTTATGCACAGTTACACAACAATAGGCTGAGATTGTGTCTGGCTCTTTTTAACAATAATAAATGTTGATACTACCTCTTGAAAGAGTATTAATCAAGGAAATATATACAGACAACCACCTCCCTATAGAATGGAAACCCTTAGAGAGTTGCTTGTTGCTGCTTCTGTCAACCACAGGTGCTCAGGCCATATTTGATAATTTACAGGCCTGTCTGACATACCTAAAATGTTGCTGACTGTGGTAGAATTCACTTCATTATGGGTCCAAGACCACCTCATTCAGGGTAGAAGAAGGCGTCCATAATACTCTTTCAAAATTAGTGTTTACTAGTTTGATGTCCTTTTGACACTTCAGATGTGTTTGTTGTACAGTAGGTTTTAGTAATTTCAAATTTCGTCTGAGCCACTGACCCATGTAGATAATTGTCTATTACCAGTAACCAACCATGACGTTTGTTTTTTATGCCCAAAAATTAGGAAAAGATAACACAAGAGTAAAATTATTTATTTATTTTCTTACTCCCTTCTTTCACTGCTGGTGTCCCCTGCCGGGATATTGCTAAAAGCGCCGTAAAACCAAACTCAGTAAGTCAGTCAGTCAGTCATTATAATTGCTAGAATTTACATTGTGTATGAATGGTTTAATGTTTGAAGTTTGTTTAGAATTCATCTTATCAAAATATGATAGTGAAATTTTAGTCTGTGAGGAAGAAGAAACCGTTTGTATAATAATACAAAATCTCTGCTAAAATCAGAAACCCTTGTATGTTGCTGACAATATCATAAACATGTGTTTATGAATATCTTTCAAAAGTGATGATATGGGTGTTTGAAAAAAGGGGAGATTTACTGCCCCACCTACAGCACCTGACACTAACACATGCAAAGTCAGTTGTGGCAGACATATTGAAGTTGTTTAATATATGTACTTTGAATTTTTAGTATGCATATGCATGTATACAAATCTCACTGATTTAACAATATAGAAACATATTTTTCATTCAGCAGAAAGGAGTCTAAGAAGAATAAAAATAGGAACACAATACCAGACGAGTCGGAAATGCAATCAACTATGGGGTTCAGGGTAAGTGCAGTAGAAATCTATGGCCATTTCCAGTAGTGAATTATTGATGCAACATGTTGTCTTAGGTAGGTAGCTCTTTCAAAAGAAGTTGCCATTCTCGCATTATCATTTTGATTGTGAAATATTCATAAGCATTGTGATTCAGAGACTCAGTGTCAACCTGCATTGGCAGCAGCAGTGGGGTAGTCTAATTGTGGACTGTCCTACCACATACACACGCTGGAGGCTTGTCCTTACCTTGTACTTGGCGCCTGTTGACGATACATCAACAAGCTTTGTGTGTCTCACTCAGAGTGGACTCTTCTAATTGCCGATTTAGCTCAAAAGAGGGCTTTTGGAAATTCCTACGATACCCTGCCAGTACACTAGCCTACCAGGACTGAGGAGTCACGATGTTGAAACATTCCTCTCATATCATCATTTGCCTTATCATGTGTATCAAGGTAATGTTGCCAATGTTCGTGTCTTTCAGACTGAATGGTCTAGGTTCAGATTACGTTTCACTGTAGCCATATGTGTCTGTTGTATATTTCAACTTCATGCTCATTTCACATAACTGCAAGTTCTGTGATGGAAAGACTACCATGACATAGATCACAGGGAGGAGGGTGAAAAATCAATACGTGTGTAGCATTTCAAACAGTCTTCGTTTCAGGAAGGGATGTCTTGCCCAAAATTGTCTTAACTGTTGTCCACTGATGGAATTAATGATGTTATAACCCATAATGGTTGTCTAGAGTTAATTCCTAACAAGTGTAATTGCAGACCTAAATTGTGTAGCAGTTGTTCAACCATCAGACGTTCCTGGCATCAGGCCATGGTGTGCTGATCCATTGATCACAGTTATATTTGTTCGTATTTGTTGTCGTTACATGCTAGTGTTTGTGGAATAATTCATCATTGAATCGAACACTTGTTATTGTTATGAACTGTAATTATTTCCTTTTGCTTAAACTAATCAATATAATCCACTAATAGTTCTGTTAACTTCGATAAATCCAGATATTAAAAAAAGACGAAAATAATTACACCAGGATGTTGTGTGTTGAATGGCTTAACATATTCTTTGAGAAAATCACTGAAACATGTATCAGTAATTTAATAACTTTTCTTTCAAGATTGAACTGGCATGCTCTAGTTGGATCATTTACGGTTAATTGGTTGTAGTCTAAAACAGAATAGTGGAGCTACATTAAATAATCATGTAACATAATCTTGTTATGCTGGTAAGCCAATAGTTTAGTCAGGACATTCTACACTAATGAAGGTATTGAGAATGTTTACCAGATCTCCAGTCAAGCAGGGGCCAGTGGGGTAGCCTAGTGCTTAAGGCGTTCGCTCGTCACACCAAAGACCCGGGTTCAATTCCCCACATGGGTACAATGTGTGAAGCCCATTTCTGGTGTCCCCCACCGTGATGTTGCTGGAATATTGCTAAAAGCGGCATAAAACCAAACTCACTCACTCCGGTCAAGCAATTCCTGAATTCAGGCAGTGTTCAAAAGATGACATGTACTGTATTTAATGCAGAAAAACATGCTTTTGTGTAATAAACCCAAACCAAACGGCATGTTTGATTGCAATACACAAAAAGTAACAGGACAGAATTGTTTATGTGGTATTAATTAAGATTCAATTGTTTGTGAAATAATTATGATTCAAAGATTGTTCCAATGAAGACATATGTTAGGTTTGGAATAAAAATGTCTGTCAAATTTTTTACCCTTTTGCTACTTTCTTTGAATAATTTTACGCGTTTCCATTGAAACTTTTTTTACCATAATTTATGACCTTTTATAGAGGGTGATTAACAGTCATTCTTCACCTTTCTGTGAAAATACTGCTGTAACAGTTTGATCAGAGCAGGTCATACAGGGAGTAAGGTAGAGCAAATGAAATGAATTATTGATTTGTGTTGCTATAAATGGAAGATATTTCTTGATGAAGTTACTGGGGAGGAAAGAATGTCGGTCCTTCCTTAGCTGATGAAGTATTGTTGCAAAGGATTTCTTACATTCTGTAGACCTGATTAAGATTTAGATGTACAATAATCTCTTGGCAAAGCCTCCAGTGAGCCAATAATATTTGCAGACGTATATGAATTAATATATGATGAGTATCAAATCTAACTATTTGAACTGTACCAGACATTGCAATATACTAACGTGACAAAACTACTTACATATTCACAAGAGATCTCTGTCAAAACTGGATCTGACTGTTGAATTTTGACCATATCATTAATTGTGTATAGAAATTACTATTAGATAAAGTTAAAAGTAAGGAAATCTATATCAAATCTTCACAAGGCAATTGAAATAATATTGAATTAATCCTAGTAAGTAGGACATTCATAAATGTTTTTAGGTTTGTAGAAAAGGGAGAATTTAGAAAAATCCATAATAATGAGCATGATATTAAGCTTTAGCTAATATGAACTTCATTGCATCAATTTCAAGCTAACTGAAAATGGTGAACCATGGACCAAGTATTCACAAGTCACCACACCTCCGTCAAGTAGGATGAAGGCATATCAAAAACGATCCATTATAGACAATGGCGAAATTGTCAGCAACAACAAACTTCGACATTCACGTAGAAAACATAGGCATAGAGACAGGAACTTGTACAGTAGACAGTTTCGGATGCTTGTATTTGGAGACAGGGATCCTGATGACAATTCTATGAAAAAGGACTGGGAAGTCGGAAAGTCACGGAATCAAAGAACCCATGGCCGAAAGGGTACAACCCCTGATTGGCGTCAAAGGGAACAAATTGCATCTAATGTCCCTGAAAGAGTCTTATCAGAAGAAGGAACCTGCCATTTTGAAGCAGGAGGAAGTTTTGTGGACATGGAAGGTCATCGTTTTCAGGAAGGGAGTGGCAGTGACACGCCTGAGATTGACGCTGAGGATTACTCAGATTATGATACAAGTACAGAAATCATTACAACTTTATTGCTGTCTGACCCACCATCTACAACTCCTGAAGAACCAGAAGAGGAGCCTGAGACTTCTAATGTTACCAAAGTTTTGGTATTCAAGTCTAAAGACAACGAAGTCCAAACACCATTATCAAAGAACCGAACTGAAGACACATCTCGCCACTTTGTTTGGACAAACAGAATGGCTGGGCTGTTGAGTACAATTGGACCAACGTCATCTTTAATGGTATTTTATCTTCATATCTGGGCATGAATTGGAGATTGAAGATGTTTTCTGGTATATAGAGTCTTTAGTTAGTATTTGGTCTTCAAATATTGGCCATTTTTTGTATATGAAGATTATCTTAAACGTTTTACATTATATTTGACATTTCATTATTTCTTCCCATCTTTTATTAATTCAAATGAATGGAAGGGGAATATATATGTATATATTGCCTGTGTGTATATGTAACTTGGCAAGAAAGCATGTAGGTGTACAAAAAGTTAACCTTTAGAATGCCGAAGAAAAGTACTCATGACATCCATAAAGGAACAATGAATGTAAAATTATGGATTGGATTAATTATTGACAATAATTGACATTTAAAATAAGTTAAAACTTGTTTTGTGTGGTATGCATCTTGCAGACTAAAGGTTAAGATGTAGTCTTTTTGTGGCTTTAGCTGCTTTGTTTTGTGAATTGATGCATGTGCAAAGCTGCAGAGTGATACTCATTTATTTACATTTTGAAACATTTTATGTATATGTATATCTATCTCAATTTTCCAAAGACAGCTTCTTGTATAAATGTTTATGAAAATGTATCAATTTGATTTTTATGACCAATGTTTAAGCTGTCATTAGGCATTTTTAAATATTTTTTTCTGTGATTTTTATGGAAATATCTGAGAGGAGGTACAATGGTATCAGTATAAACTGGACATTCTCATTTCATACAGTTTTCCGTACTTCTGAAAACATCTTTAGGTTCTGAACTATAAGTTATAAGCTTGTTGGAAATTAAGACAAACAGATGTTCATGCATACCAGCATTATTGCTTAAGTTTACTTTGAAATATACGCACATCAATCAGTGCAGCACTGTATTCATCACAAAACATTATTCTCTAAATCTTTATTGACTTAAAAGTCTGTTTGTATTTGTTTGAAATGGGTATGCCAATAGTTTTTGCTATGTAACCATGGTAACAGTTAGCAGTAAATATATTCATATACATACGAATGTACATTGTGGCACAATATTGGCATGCTAGTGTAATATGCATCTTCAAATAAACTTTTTTCAATTCTTAGTGTGTTAGTTTTTTTTCAGTCTGTGTACTATTTATTCATGGTTGGTGCTCTAGAACCTTTACTGTGAGTGTCTATGGTCTTGTCTTCATGGCACCTTATTTGAATATATGCACCACATGTGAATCAATAGTCATATTCACTTGCTAACTGTTGAATATATTTGTCTTACAGATCAGAGATTCTATACAAAATAGGATTTCTATAATAAAATGAGAAAATATGTCAAATCAATATACTTATTTGTGTTCAATGAAGGAAAGAAATTATACTGATAATATATTTGGAAGTTGTTATGAACATTTATGCCCATAAGTGATATGTTTTATATGATGTAAATGCAGTCCATACAAGTTAACTGATGAAAATATTACTAATATGCATATTGCGGGCACATGTGATAATTGTGATTACTGCACAAGTGATGACTATTTGACTTCATTCATTCAGATGTTCCCATTTGTTTTGTTCTTCAGCAAACGACACCAAAGCTTGGCGTGACAGATGACATAATATTTTCTGGATCAGGACCAGGCTGCCACAGTGATGACGAAGATGATTGCACCTCAGTTGGCTCTGGCACAGAGGACGACATCATCACTCCAACTATTATCATCAAAACTACACCAGCACCACCAACAACCAACGAAAAAGTAAGGTTCTCTCAGTTACTTGCCACCAACTGAGTCTGGAAATTCAATATGACAAGGGTCTCTTCTACATAATCAAATCTTCACCAGCTGATAAATGTGCACACGCTTGTTTAGTGGGGTGGATAAATACAGTTGTGTTCAATGGGTATTTGATTCAAAATACATCCCCCAGAATTACAACCTGGTTCCCAGGGTCTGCTGCACTAATGCTTCGAGACTGACACCGGCAATCACTACCAAGATAACGCCATATATTTACTGTAGAAAAATCCAAGAATGGTTGGTTAGAATTTTTCCTTAGCATTTTCATCGATACTGTGACAAAGTCTATGTCACAAGAACAAAGCCCATTGTTACTTTTAGAGCATGGAAACGTTATTCGAGACACAAAAGTCGTCTTTACATAGATGAAATATAAACAATAACACACAACCCATTTTCAACACCAACGTGCGTTGATATTTTGTGTCAGCTCACTATTGTCACGAAATCATACGCATAAAATTTGGATTTGGAAGACAATATTGATTGGATATAGTTAGCATATTTTTTTAACCAACTTGATGACAAATAATTTGATGATTGGCCCCATTTTCTCCTGTTGTATGCTGGAAATAAACTGAATGCCCAGTAATAGCAACTAGAAAATGATTGTTACCACATTATATAATTAATAATAAATAGATCTAAAACATTTCAAACACATAACTGATTAATTCAACCATGTATTTTTAACAATGTATGTGCTTTATACAATGGAATAATATTAAAGAAAAATACATATTTATTTTTTCTATTCATTTGGCATATATAATTTCAGTCAATATAACATCCATTCTATCATTATCTATTCTTCCATTTTGCTTCGGGTTGATCATGGTGATGCAATAGGCATTGATCTTAGAAAGTATAGCATTAGTCATGGTATGGCAACATCTGCATGATGCTACCGAGAAGTTCATAACACATCAAACCATTGGCTAGTTATCTACTGGATAAGTCGCATAACTGTTTATATATGTAGGACTCAGATCTGTGGCGGGTCTCTAATCTATGGCGGGTTTCCTAATCCGTGGCAGGTTTGATTGTTCGATTGTGTTACATGACGTCATTACGCGATGACGTCATAATCGCTAACCGTTCCCGTCGAAATTCGACACTAGCTGTTCGTGGCGATAGTAATTTCAGTTACATCTTCAATGCTAAGAAAATGGAAACCATAGAAAGTTAGTTTTGTAATTGCGGAGCCACCTACAAAGAAGAAGAAATCAAAAGATCCCAATGCAGAAACATTTTGGAACGACATGGAAAAAGTATGTGAGATTACAAAACTGAAAACGCTGAATCCGAAATGGGGAAGTGTAAAGATTTGCAAGATCCTCTCGTTTGCAGCCATGGAAAGATTATTAAAATGAAAGCAAACGTATTCGATAACACTTTCGAAGCTCTCTTAGTTCTATGATAGTCGTAAAACCATTGGCAAAATCGAAAGACGATCTTAGCGCTGACAGAGCTTCGAAAATCTAGGCCCAAGGGTATCAGTAAGTTAGAAACACATAAATGAAATGCCATTAACCCCTATTCTACTGAGCTGAAATATTCTAATGACGACGTGCAGGAAATCCGCCACAGATTAGGGTAGGTACGGCAACTAGCCATGGATTTGGAAACCCACCACGGATTTGAGGCCTGCCATGGATCCGAGTTCTACATATATAAAACTGAAAGTACCCAATTGCCCACCCCACTCCAACACCTGTAGCTACAGTTTTTTATGTAATAGGAAAACAGACACATTATGAAATATAAATAACTGTGTGTGTAAGTGTGTGTTTCAGCTTGTTCTGAAAGAGCCCACTCATAAAATGGAATGTGTGTGTTGTCCGAAACACACACGCTCCCAAGTGGGGCTTACCATTTGTTAAAGACATGTTTATTAAAACACAGTTATTAATATTTCATAATGTATCTGTTTTCCTATTACATAAAGAAACTGTAGCTATATATGGGGTTGGAGTGGGGTGGGTGTCGCCCGGCGGTGATGGCTGTCATTCGGTAGTGATTGCCAGGGTGAGTGTTGAAGCGTTAGCGCAGCAGACCTCAGGAACCAGGCTGCCAGAATTATTGCTGAGTAGATACAATATGTGTGCCAGTAAATTGTAATCAAGAGTTACTTTAAGACTACAGTATCTTTGTGCATCCTTAATAGAATTAAAGCATTAAAATATAAATATCAAATATACAATATAAGTGATATGAAAGGAGGAAATTATTTTGATTGGATATTTTTGCTGTTATTTTCACGCCACCTTCTGCAAACTTCTACAAGCCTATTAAACATATAGAACACAACACAAAGAATAGTCAGCCTCAATTTTCTGAATACACTGGGGCGGTGGGGTAGCCTAATGGTTAAAGTGTCCGCTCGTCATGCTGAAGACCTGGGTTCAATATGGGTACAAGGTGTGAAGCCCATTTCTGGTGTCCCCCCCACCATGATATTGCTGGAATATTGCTAAAAGCAGCGTAAAACCATACTCACTCACTCACTCACTCACTCGGAATTCACTGGTCAACGTAATGATGGACATTATTTGAATGAAATTACTGAAATAGGTGATGACATTAGGTGGTCGCTGAAAAGATGACTTTACATACCTTTCTAAGTATTACCCTAGTTTGGCTGTAAATGCCAGTAATGCAGGTTAAGTCCTGCAATATGTGGAAATCCAGTGTTAACTTACCACAAATCTTTTGTTTGATATGTCAGTTATGTGTGGAAGCATGTTAGTGTCACAGCAAATTTGTCATCAGTTGTAATCACATCTATAGAAGATACTTTCATCTTCGTATATGATAATACATGTATAATCTATTTGGGAGTAGGTATCATCTGCTATCTAATTATTGACTTTGGCAAGCAGATTGTCTTGAGTTTCACAACTCTTGTGTCTTTTGTATAACTTCTGGCTAAATTATCAATGACCAATTTAAAGGAGAAATTTATAGATGTCAACTTCTGTAACATGAGGATCATGATGTTTCAGAGTATATTCTTACTCCTTCATCAGAAGCTGGCGTCCATAAATGTTCCCTTTATGTATATCACGTTTAAATGCCATTCAATGACAATGACCAAATTGTTTGAATTTCAGCCTTGTTTTTTCATTGAGGTACTAAGCTTTGAATAAAATAATCTTCATTTTAATGCATCTCAGCTCTGTTAAATGAGTCTCTTTCTTACTGTTACTGATAGTTTGACATTTGAAATTATTTCAGTAAGTTGTAAAAAATACAGGAAAGACCAAACATTTAAATAGATCTTTTTGTGTATATCAAATGTTTGTATAGGCTATGTTTGTATAAGCTATATCCAACTAGTCACACGTCAATATCACAGTCTGAGTTGTAAGATCATCTGTGCACATGAATGTATCATCTACATAGATGTATCAACTATGTATAAAAGTATCTTAAACGAAGATGTAAGTATGAACTATTTACATAATCATATCTTAAACGAAGATGTAAGTATCGACTATGTAGATAAAAGTATCTTAAACGAAGATGTAAGTATGAACTATTTACATAATCATATCTTAAACGAAGATGTAAGTATCAACAATGTAGATAAAAGTATCTTAAACGAAGATGTAAGTAGAAACTATTTACATAATCATATCTTAAACGAAGATGTAAGTATCAACAATGTAGATAAAAGTATCTTAAACGAAGATGTAAGTAGAAACTATTTACATAATCATATCTTAAACGAAGATGTAAGTATCAACAATGTAGATAAAAGTATCTTAAACAAAGATGTAAGTATGAACTATTTACATAATCATATCTTAAACGAAGATGTAAGTATCAACTATGTAGATGTAATTATCTTCAAGATGTAATTATCAACTATGTAGATAAAAGTATCTTAAACGAAGATGTAAGTAGAAACTATTTACATAATCATATCTTAAACGAAGATGTAAGTATCAACAATGTAGATAAAAGTATCTTAAACAAAGATGTAAGTATGAACTATTTACATAATCATATCTTAAACGAAGATGTAAGTATCAACTATGTAGATAAAAGTATCTTAAACGAAGATGTAAGTATGAGCTATTTACATAAACATATCTTAAACGAAGATGTAAGTATCAACTATGTAGATGTAATTATCTTCAAGATGTAATTATCAACTATGTAGATAAAAGTATCTTAAACGAAGATGTAAGTATCAACTATTTACACAAACATATCTTAAACGAAGATGTAAGTATGAACTATTTACATAAACATATCTTAAACGAAGATGTAAGTATCAAGTATGTAGATAAAAGTATCTTAAACGAAGATGTAAGTATCAACTATGTAGATGGAATTACCTTAAAGATGTAATTATCAACTATGTAGATAAAAGTATCTTAAACGAAGATGTAAGTATCAACTATGTAGATAAAAGTATCTTAAACGAAGATGTAAGTATCAACTATGTAGATAAAAGTATCTTAAACGAAGATGTAAGTATCAACTATGTAGATAAAAGTATCTTAAACGAAGATGTAAGTATCAACTATGTAGTATCTTAAGATGGAATTATCTTAAACGAAGATGTAAGTATCAACTATGTAGATAAAAAGTATGTGAGATAAAAATCTTAAACAGAGATGTAAGTATCAACTATGTGTAGATCCAACGAGAAAGTATCTTAAACTTAAGATGTAAGTATCAACTATGTAGATAAAAGTATCTTAAACGAAGATGTAAGTATCAACTATGTAGATAAAAAAAGTATCTTAAACGAAGATGTAAGTAGAAACTATGTAGATAAAAGTATCTTAAACGAAGATGTAAGTATCAACTATGTAGATAAAAGTATCTTAAACAAAGATGTAAGTATCAACTATGTAGATAAAAGTATCTTAAACGAAGATGTATTAGTATCAACTATGTAGATAAAAGTATCTTAAACGAAGATGTAAGTATCAACTATGTAGATAAAAGTATCTTAAAACGAAGATGTAAGTATCAACTATGTAGATAAAAGTATCTTAAACGAAGATGTAATTATCAACTATGTAGATAAAAGTATCTTAAGTATCTAAGATGTAAGTATCAACTATTTACACAAACATATCTGAAACGAAGATGTAAGTATGAACTATTTACATAAACATATCTTAAACGAAGATGTAAGTATCAAGTATGTAGATAAAAGTATCTTAAACGAAGATGTAAGTATCAACTATGTAGATGGAATTACCTTAAAGATGTAATTATCAACTATGTAGATAAAAGTATCTTAAACGAAGATGTAAGTATCAACTATGAAGATAAAAGTATCTTAAACAAAGATGTAAGTATCAACTATGTAGATAAAAGTATCTTAAACGAAGATGTAAGTATCAACTATGTAGATAAAAGTATCTTAAACGAAGATGTAAGTATCAACTATGTAGATGGAATTATCTTAAACGAAGATGTAAGTATCAACTATGTAGATAAAAGTATCTTAAACGAAGATGTAAGTATCAACTATGTAGATGGAATTATCTTAAACGAAGATGTAAGTATCAACTATGTAGATAAAAGTATCTTAAACGAAGATGTAAGTATGAACTATTTACATAAACATATCTTAAACGAAGATGTAAGTATGAACTATTTACATAAACATATCTTAAACGAAGATGTAAGTATCAACTATGTAGATAAAAGTATCTTAAAGATGTAAGTATCAACTATGTAGATGGAATTATCTTAATGATGTAATTATCAACTATGTAGATAAAAGTATCTTAAACGAAGATGTAAGTATCAAGTATGTAGATAAAAGTATCTTAAACGAAGATGTAAGTATCAACTATGTAGATAAAAGTATCTTAAACGAAGATGTAAGTATGAACTATGTAGATGAAAGTATCTTGAAAATGGATCTATCTTGTTTAAAATGTCACCATCATTTATGTTGGTGTTAACTTGTTACAGCTTGTTGCTCTAATGTGCAGTTATAATATCTATTTTGTGTAGATGTGTAGAATATATGGAAATCCATTGGTAACTTACTGAAACCTTTAATTGATATATCAGAATAAATATCCACTTACCTTCCTCTTCAGACCAACTTGGAAAACACCATGCGTTGGGTCCAAATGTCCAAGACCACGGACAGAAGAGGTTATGAGTTCAACGTCCAACCGGGGAACAAGCCTAGACCCTGAGGGTAATGATGGTGGCAACACAGGCCTTCATCCAACAGGGGAGACAAGCGGGGGCTCAGTAGCCAACAATGGAGGTGGTACTCCTGTCAACATCGGTCTCATCATTGGAATAGCAGCAGGAGTTCTGGTTGCTATTCTCATATTAATATTTGCACTGTACAAATTTCGGAGTCGAGACGAAGGAACATACAAAGTGGATGAAAGTCAGAACTTTTCCTATCTGGAATCTAAAAAGCAACAAGGCAATGGAGCTTTGTTAGGTAAAGGAGAAGAGACTGGCAAAAGAGGGAAGAAGAAGGATGTTAAAGAATGGTATGTCTGAGAGGAGAATCAGTCCCAGTTCCTTGCCAACATTCTTGGAGTGGTAAAGAATGTCATAAGTTGTGATAAGAAGGATGATGTCATAAAAATGACTTGTCCCAGTTTTATCAGACTGTTCTTATGTTGGTAGTAGAATCGTTCAAGGAAGGATTGACTGATGGTTGACGAGTTCACTTCTCATGCAAAACTAACAAATTGTAAGACAAGAACTTCATCTACAAATTGAGTGTGAGATACTCAGATTTGTAGTCATGAAGATTGCTTCTTGGAGAAAATTGAAGGAAACAGTGCGAGTGGATTAATTCAGTTATGATTGCACCTAATGGAACGAAACAGCTCCATTGCAAAAACTGACCATAATCTGATATATCATTATGTGGGCATATGTGTTCATACTACTTACAAGATACAGATAATTGCTCACATGTATATCAAAGTGCATTGCTTGTGAATAGGAATGAAGGTGGACATGTTCAGTGTTGAAGGAGGAAGGGATGTGCATGACTGGTGAGAGGACTCCGGCTGGCAAGTTTAGGGAGCAGTTGTCTCCCTTGTTGTATCCTGACAATTCCTCCATGCCATACATGTTGATTGCAAATGTGATCCGAAAAATGAGTGAACGCGGTGCTGAGGTCTTGACCTTCAGGTCATAAACATGACCTATCCTTGTAGACTCGTTAACTAATCCAAATCTGCTGTGAGGTGCATCAGTGTACTTGAGAGATTTATGGAAATTTATCTACCTTAATTTGATTATTGTAAAAACACTCTTGGTTGTTACATTGAAAACATATTCAAATCTCTCTTGCTGTATCGTCTTGTCACTGCGTTAAGGTGTTATACTAGTTTTGATTTACCATATAAGTTATTCTGTTAACTATCAGGTATAAAGCATTAAATTCTTTTATAAGGAGATTAGGAAACTAGTTTTACTTTCAGTATATTACAAATACCTTTGTATGCAGCTATACAATATTTTTTGTCTGAAGTTGTAACAACCTTGAGGTGTTTTGCTATAATCTATTCTCAGGTACTCTCAAGGAAATATTCATATTAACAAAGGATGCAAAAACATTTTGCATTATAGATATCCCATAACACCTTATAGGCAAGAATATTGACTATTGCACTTATCTAATTAACAAGTTTTGTTGAATTTTGTTTTTGTTTGATGTTAGTGGTTGATACTACGTGTACTGAGAACATCCATAAAGTGCTCTGGAGTTCAGTTATATTTTCTGTTTTGATGACAGAACACTAATTGGGAACAAATGATGAAAATATTGACTATACTAATGTAACCTTCAAATGTCATATTATTCTTTTGTTTCAACTAAATCAAAATATTTGTTTAATATTATGTTCTACACAATGTTTTTTATATGATCAGTTCTTGAATTTCCTCTTTTTTTCTGCATTTACATAATTTTATTGCATGACTTGCTGACATTTTAGATACTACATTATAAACAACCAAGTGAAGGGTGTTATATTCTGTCTCCTTATTAGGATATTAAGTATTGGGTCCTTGTTCAAATCATCAATAGAATGATTGTACAATTACCTCAGATATGGATCTACTTTATGTCTTAAGGAAGCAATATTGTAGGTACAGCAAATTAAGATTGTTATTGTAAACGTCATATTTCAGAGACCATATTATTAGATGATCATCTAATTGTTTTATAAAGTATTTAAAACAGTTAAAATATTATTACATTTTGTTGTATTATTGAAACTAACATTCACAAATTTAAGCAACTGTAATACAAACCTTGCATAATTTTTGTGTGAGAGCTTTAAAAAGTTGTGAATTTATTTTCATAATGTGTATTCAATCATTTACTCTTGAGTGATACTGAATAATATTCCATTTTTCTGACAATACCAATGCATTCCAAAATGATATTAGTCTTTTGATAAAGAATATGTCTGATATTGTTTCCAAAGAATTGAAATGAACAACGTAATACAGTGTTTGATGGTTTTAACCACCTTTATAATTATTTTCAAGGAATCTTTCTTTGATGGATATCTTATCAGACACGTAAACTGAGGTTTTTATTGTTGCAAAGAGTAAATTTCAACAATCCATTTCGAACAAATCAACAATATATTTTCAGGATTTAATACCAATTAATAATATTCAATTTCAATCAGTTCTTTAAAATGTTTATTACTAGTTGTGATTTTACAGTGATGAATGCGCCATTCAAAACTGACTGTTTAACAGTATTTGTAAATATCAATATCACAATTTTTGTCCTTTCATAAACCTCTTTGTCTGATTCCAGTTGTTCCACATTACGTTAGCAGAATGATCTGTAAAATAAAAGCATGTGAACATTGTAGATATGTATGTTTTTTGAAGATGTGAATGTGTTCATGTGCTTTCTCGTCTTCATTGTTGCAGCTGTATGCTTGTATAATACAAGTCACTGTTAGATATATGAGTGTATGAATGCTGGAGCTGTCTCCATGTCCTTTCAAAGCTATATCTATTTCCTAGTTATTATCTTTGGCTTCGTAAGACTAAATAAAACTTGTCATTTGTAGTTAGGATTATTTCAATTTAATGCCTTGTAATGTCATTGTTAAAGAATACTTTACTGAATATTGCTAAAACACTTTCTGCAGGTATATAGGGACATCCTATATGATAGTGACTTTTAAAATTTCCCCAAATGGTTTCTATGTATGTCTTTAATACCTGATGTGTGTCATGATTTCACAGAGGATTGACTTAATACCAGTATATCATCTGCTAACAATGACCTGTTATTGGTTGTTTAAATAAAACTAAGATATATGAGTATGGTATATATAGTCATGATTCTCCGACTTCAGTTATACCATTGATACACCCCTTCATGACAGCATTGCATTTCTGTTTTGACATTAGGCATGAAATTTCTTTCTTGGTAGCACTCTTCACTCTTTCAAAAAAGACTGTCTGCCTGAACTAATATTTTATAAGCCTGATAATTAATAATCTACATAAGTGGGACTAACAGAGTCAACATTGTATACATGGTGATATTGAGCGGGTCAAATTAACAACTTGTATCCAACATCAAGACAATGAAACAATTATGTTAATTGCGGTAAATAAAAAGAATACTCATGAAATAACATTTGTGGTAAATTAACAAAACCTTTGTATGACTAGTAATGTCAATAGGCAACTAAACTGGTATACATCTAGCCGGATTACATTTAAATGACAAAAATTGTGTACAGTATCAGTTCTCAATGTAACTAGAACATTTTACATTGTATATTGTGTTTTGTATTATACATATACAGTTGAAATAAACGTTTTTGTAAATAAGCAACCCTGCATGCATTATTGTTTGTGTATAGGGCAGTGGCATTGCTGCTTTATATGACATCTTCAGCTTGTGGGAAGGCCAGTTCAGAACAAATGTTGAAAAATGTTCCAAATTATGCGTCTTATTTCCAGACTACTGAGGTAGTGATTGCTATTAATCCCTATGTATAGTCACAGGCAAATTGTAGCGCACTTTGAGTTGGGAAACAAAGAGAAAATGACAGTCTTTCCATATGCGAGTGAAGCGAGCAAAGGTTGGCAACGTGCTTCCCTCGACGGAAGCTGGCAGGGGTAATGGAGGCGAAGAACAATTTGACATGCCACAATTTGCGCTTGAAATGTTGAATTAAATATATTGTACACAAGTAATTATTAAATATGAGGTTGGAAATCTGAGAACACAACTCTGTGAGGAAATGAGTGTATACCTTTGATGATGGCGATATTTTATTTTGATTTTAAAAATATTTTTCGAACCAAAGCGAGGGAAGCACGTTGCCAACCTTTGCTTGCATATGGGAAGACTGGTCATTTTCTCTTTGTTGCGCAACCCTATTTGAGCTACAATTTGCCTGTGGTATAGTGTAATAAAGTATTCTTTTGCCCTGAACTATTATAGTTAAAGTATGAGGACGCTTGCATTGGTTACCAAGGCTACGTTAGTGAGGGGGCAGATGAGAATGGCGTAGTGACATCAATAGTGTGACGTCAATAGTGTGACGTCATGCAAAAAAGTGCACTTTATCGGCTGATAAAGTACTGGTACTGTCTGTACCTTTGATCTTTCAGCAAAGCATCTTAGAATTATGAATAATGAATATACATTATTTGTGGTTTACGTTCTCTGTGTATAAGTTACATCCGTGATGTGATAGCTGCAGAATTGGCACGTGATAAAGGTGATTTCTGCTTGTGGTGTTCAATGTAAGCATGTCTTGCTGAGAACTGATTTTTATGATGACACAGAAAGAAACTTGCAAGAATTCAAAATTTCCAGTGGCACGGTAATACATTTTGTGCCAAACATTGTTTGTGATTTGTTCCCAAAACATGACACAAAATTTAAAGGGAGTTTCTCTTATTATGTCCAACAATGACCTGGCCTCCCTTTCAAAGAATGACTAAGTAAAATTCATGTACCCTACCAGTGCCATGTTGCTACACCAGAGTTGTAAACATCTACGACCTTGGGTTTTCTGCCCACATCAAACTGACAAGCTGTGTTTTTTTGTTCAGCACAAGTTGTATTTGTGGTAAATGTAAATAGCTGGTATTACACTTTCCTATAGATTATATTATTACCCACCATGAAATAGTGCAGGGGATATAGGAAGAGAGTTCATATTTCCTTCCATCTTTCTGTCCATCCATCCATCCATCATCTGCTTCTCAGTGGTGGCAAGGTCTATTCATTTTACAAACAGATGTATCACGCCTTGCATACACAGTTACTGCCTTTGATCAATGTTACTTTACACAATTCATGGTGTCAGAATGGGAACAATTATTCTCAAAATATGATGAAGTTACTCAAGACAGATACAAAAAAAACCATTGGTGGCACAAGTGTTGTTTTCTAGAGATGGGGGCCAGTTGTGGGATTTATTTCACTAAGATATTTATTTCTGATGACATAAATCAATACAGGTGGCTATCTCTTTTTAATGCTTTATGACTTTTTTTTATATACACATGGCAAAAAGTATTGCAACACCTATGATTTTTAACCCCCATAGGCATTTATATTCAATTCATAATTATGTTTGTATGATTATTTTGACCCTTCTGGCACACCATACATTTATTTTAGATATACTGTATATTACCGTCTATAAGCCGAATTTTGAGGATTAAAAAAAAGCAGTCTGTAGAAGGGGGTCGGCTTAAGTATGAGTTACGCTATGGGGTCGGCTTATAGAAGGTAATATACGGTACACATGCTATGATCAGTATCTGTCATTAAGCAAATATCAACTTTACTGGTAAACTGTTCTTACACAGCTTGGTAAGGTTCAATTAGGGAACTTTTTACAGTAATATTCGCATCCTCACAAACACAACATAACACCATAAACCAGCAATAGGTGGTATGGTTGTATTTATAACAGTACTGATACATATGTTGTCTAAACATAGGTTCTTTACTGACCACTGGACCAGGTATTACTTCTATTTAATTTGATGTAAGTCTGCCTGTACAACACATAAATAGTAAGAATTCCTGCACAACAGGGATAATGTCAAGAATGCATCAACTTCCTTTACAAACATGATGAGTGAAGAAGGTTTTACACCTCTTTTAGCTAAAATTCAGCAATATCATTGTTGGGGACAGAATTGGGCTTCACACATTGTATCTATGTGGGGAATCAAACTCGGATCTTTGGCATGACGAATAACACTTCAATCACTAGACTACCCCACCATCCCTTTAAGATGAAGATGAATTAATGAGGATAGCTTTGCAGCTGGTCTCTTTTGACTACATATTTCTTTTCAACAGTTACGCCAGACTTTGCCAACTGATTTCCTGGTCTATAGTTGATAAGATAACAAACTGAATGGACATTAAGTAATATGTTCCTGGATCCGGTTGTATCATTGCCTCATTAACTAATGTCAACATTAAACCCTAATGATACATTAAATCCATAATGCATCATTAGTTAATGGCAACATTAAAAACGGTTGTATCAAACACTTATTAGCGTATCATTATCTAATGACGTCCAAATGTAAATATTTTCATTAAATTCGGGGATTCCCCTAAATATTTCCCACAATTCCGCGACGTAAACATTACACTCGGTCGTCCGTCAAAATGGCATCTTTACAGCTAAACCACGGAACAAAAACAAACATTTCGACTGCTGTGAAGAAACACATCTAAATAATTCTGAAACGTCTCCGATAAACCTAGAATCGGTTGGGATGTTTTGGAAAATGCACGAACACGAATGCCGAAGTGAGCTTTCCGCCATATTGGATAGTGTTTACAAAATCAAGTTTCGCTAAGGCCAGTCATATGACGCCTATTACATAACGTATATTTCATATTCAGTTGTGACAAATGCATCGCTGAATTCCTCATACATTTTAGAATCAACTTACAAATGGTCTTTGTCACTAAAACCAAGTGTCTAGAAAAAATCTGAAACATTGGGCGTGAAAACGGAGTGTTGTGCTCATAACACAGCGCTTGCTAGAAAAGTTAACAAAACGAAAATCAGATTTTATACTGGGAAGCATTTTCTCAAGTTTTTAGACATCAGTTTGTCTATTGGTAGCATGCATGAGCACAATACTTTTAGATTATGCACGGAAAGAGTATTGTGGCAAGAACTAGAAAATTAAAAACAGATACAATACAGAAATTTGATATATTCATTCGAAAGTTCTGTGCAGCGTGTGACGCCATGCCAGATGCAAAATCATGAAAAACGACAGGCAATTATTGGCATTTCTGACTTTTTCAATGAAAACAATAACAACAAATAACCATACGCAGATAGTCAGAATGTTTCCGATTACTTACATCATACATTTATGGACAAAGGTTCCCTCGCAAAATCGTGGGCACCCATATCCACAAAGCCGCCATTTCATGAGAAATCGGTCATGATGTCATACATCAACATTGTTGAACATATTTGGCAATTTCTTTGAGGTGAAGGTCGGTTGAATAAGATTTAAACACCATCACACTGTCCTGCGGATTACAGTTTTAGTATTAATGTATCCTTTGCGTTTCATTCACATATGGTTTCATGAAACTAATTTCATTATCAACATTAAGTAAAACTGACTGATGATTTATTCATTTCATGAAATGTATATATGCACACGTTTTTAAAGGATATATACACTCATGTGCCAGATTAATGTTCACAAAATGACTGCTGTGATTATTGCCAGCAGTAGCTGGTCCTTTAAAATGAAAGTTTATTTCATCTTAGCAATAGTTATAGGGTATGAAATTTTAGGGGGTACAAATTTGACTTAACAGCTGTTACATTTTGTAAACAAAAGGGGAATAAATCTCAAGTGCTTAGTATGATTCTGCTAAAAGTGTCATGGCACTTAGAGGCAAAGATCTTACTGCCTATCAGAAAAAGCTCATATTAAGTTTGAATTCAGAAGGCAAGAGTGGAAGTGAAATAGGTAAAATAACTGGAATTAATAGGTTTACTGTCTGTAAATTTCTGAAGAGGTTTTCTCAAGGAGGAAATACAGAAAATAGTCAGAAGTGGCTGGAGAAGAAAATCAACTGACAGAGATACTAGAGCTTTATTGAAGATTGTTAAGTGTAATAGGAGGAAGTCTCTTCAGGATATAGCTTCACTTTGGTACCAGACATCTCAAGTAAGACTATCCAAGAGGACAATAGAAAGGCGTCTTCATGAAAATGGTTTTCATAGAAGAGTTGTGAAGAAAAAACTACCATATCCTCTCAAAACAGGTTCAAGAGAAGAGCCTTTGCCAGAACACATTTGAGATGGAATGTAAATAGAGATTGGTCTAGGGTAATATTTTCAGATGAGACTCAAGTTGTTGTAGGAAAAGATCAGAAAGTTTATGTTTGGAGGACAAATGAAGAAAAGTGGAAACCCAGGTGCCTTGGTGTGTATAGGGATAAAAATGCCCCACGTGTCAATGTGATGTTCTGGGGGTGTATTTGTTTTGAAGGCATTGGAACCCTTGTCGATGTAGATGGTCATATCAACTCTACAAAGTATATAGATATACTGGACAGCAACCTTTGGCTAGTAATAGCCAAAGTTCCAGCATATCGGGGCCATATATTTCAAGAGGACAATTGTCCTGTCCATGTTTCTAGACAGACAATTCAGTGGAAACGTGACAATGACATTCAGACAATGAATTGGCCTCCTCAGTCCCCAGACTGTAATATCATTGAAAATGTATGGAGAACTCTGAAAATCAGGCTACTAAGACAGTTACATGGCAAGCAGGATCTGATAGATCACGTTCAAGTTATCTGGACATCACTTACTCCTGAGTACATAAAATCACTGTATTCTACTCTACCTAAGCGAATGAGGGCTGTACTTGCAGTAAATGGCTGTATTACTAAATACTGCAAAATATCAGGTAAGTGGCTTCAGGCATTATTTTGAAATCAAGCATTATTTACACCCCATCACAGTTAGCGAAATTTACATGGCAGCCATTTTGTGAACTTTAATATGGCACATGATTATACAAAACAATGGTGTATAATCATTGTCCAGGTGCGCGTTTGTCACAAATGTTTTGAGTATCATTGTTTTCGATAATAGTGGAACAAAACATCACGAAAATATAGTGTCCTTATTCACAGCAAATTCTCTCCAAGTGATATGAGTTACAATGACGTAGAATTAAGCATAGCGGAGTGATGCCCCCTTATCTTTATAAGTGTATGACCTTTTTGTAGCCATTTGACGTCATAGGGGAAAATCCATTTTCAACACATATTGCGAGTCATTTTGACGATTAAGTGTATAACGTTATACATAAGCACACAAACTAATTTAATACATACCTATGTCGTTCAGGTATCAGGCAGAATTTTGTTCGCTCACACTTTCCGTAAAGATGCCAAATTGAAAATATAGCAGCACAGTACTTTTATCAGTGCACGATAAAAAGCAGACAAATTTACTGTTTTTAAAGCATACCAAAATTAGGGGTAACATTTAGCAGTGTCTACTTTTCAAACTGAGTTTATACCATGAGATGGGACATTTAATACTCTACATTTCTGTGTAATTTTATAGCTGTAGGTAGATCCAGTGCTGCGCAAACGAAATTCTGGCGCAATGTTCACTTTTCCAGGAAGTTTAATGACGCTCTAAAGATACCCCAGGACCTTCAATAAGTTAATGACATGCTAATGACAAAACGTCATTAAAACGTTAGTACAACAGAATTTAATGGCACATTACTTAATGAACATTTAATGTCACGTTAATGCTTCATTAAAGTTTCATACAACCAGGTCCTGTTCTTCAAAGAGGTGAGGTGAAATTGGGTTTTACGTCATGCTTGAGAATATTTCGCTCATATGACGACGTGCGTGTGTATGTGTATGTGCGGCTGCTTGTACTAGTCCAGACTTAAGCTGGTTTTATAGTGCTAGCCCACTGAGATACCATGCCGCAGTGAAGCATGAATACCCCACTCAGACACATTATACTGACTCCGAGTCGACCAGTCCTTGTTGTACCCATTTATGCAGAGCGCCAGGCAGGGACCAACAAGTACCATATTTTAACGTCTTTTGGTATGACGCGGTCGGGGATTGAACCCGCGACCTTCCGCTCTCCCGGGCAGACGCTCTAACCACTACACCACGGAGGCGGTCTTGTTCTTCACAGAGTTAACTGACTATGTTATCATGTGTGCTGTGTTAATTTCAAATAGCTCTTCATCCCCAAGGGTTTGCTGAATTCTCAAAACCAACGAACTAAATCTTGCATTAGTGAATGTCACTTATGGTTATTCCAACAATAATCAACAACATGGGAATTATGCATTCATGGTATTTATTTTACATAAAACACATAAGTTAGTAAGACAGCCTGCTTTATACAATTTCCAAAATGCAGACACCATACAATTAAAATATACATGTCATCACACACAACATCCAAACTTTTTAGCTGACATTAAAGAACAGCTCATCCCATATTAATGATTTGAATGATACTCATGATGCAGAATGAGTATATCTAGACACCGTGTACAAATGGCAATCTTGCTGTCATAATCGACTAGTCAATATTTACATGATACATATATCCATACAAGATCACAGTTGGTTTGTGTAATGTCACTCTCAACTAAAACAAGTCTGAAGTTTCTAAAATGTTTTCAATAACATAACATTCTAAGTCAGTAATCATATTTTTCTTCTCTTTTACTCTATTGTAAAATGTAAAGATGAACTACGTCATTGGTGCTCAAATGCATGTTATCACCAAGTACATATCAACATTGAATGCATATAAAACACTGAACTGTCATTACAAATATATCATAAAATGAGAAAAAATCATTGGAGGTGTTAATGATCATATTGTTTAAAGGCACTATATGCAATCATAATTTAGGCAGGAGAAAGAAGGATCTATCCATTGAGAGAAAATGGCAATCACCTCAAATGAACAAAGCCGCACACATATCGCCATGCATTGATTCTTCTTATGAACATACATGTCATATATCACAAATTACAAGTCATGTATCACAAATTACAAGTCATCTTCGACTACTAAAAAATAATTACAAATCTATTTTTGTTTACGTAAATAGTCAAACATGTACAAATTCATGACTTCACACATTTCTTACAAATAGGCTGCAGCAATTATTCAGTCCACAGATAACTTCACTTGATAATTAATATTCATGAAAGAATCCACAAGCAGGCTTATTGCCATGGGCAAGATCCATCCTGATTTGCCATCGAAGGGTCTGTCTCTTCTTCTCTGTGGGTACCACATACTTATTGGCAACAAACACTCTTTGTGGCCTCTGAAAAATAATTCAGAAAATTGTTGAAAAGGGCTTAATTACTGGCACACTCAATACACACACAATAACTTTCAGTTACTTCTTCAAAAGTTAATATTTTCCATTTAAAAAACACAAAATGTGACTATAATTCCATTTGCTAAGTTTTTACCAACAATGACAACAACATACCACACAGATCATAGCACAGATCTTTGTACATTAGATTTCAGAACTTTTATACTCAAAGCAGTATTAGGTCATAACCAACAATCTAAAAGAACATATTTAACTTTCTGCCGACATACATTAGACAAGCCGAGTCATTGAGGATGAATATTTGACATACTGAATGATGTAGCCCTACTGACCTTCTCAATGGTTTCATGCACCAGCATCTGTTCCCGAATGTTCCAACGGAGCCCCTTGTGCCCCTTCTCCCCCGGGGGCCTTCTGCGTCTGCCAGGCCTGCTGGAACTGTTGGTACCGCGCCACTGGGTCTGACTTCCGGATATTGCGTGTGTGTGGATGATCAGCCGTTCGAAGGATCACTTGAGGTAAACATAACAAATTTTTTTCAGACCATGCAAGACAGCAGACTGATGCTTTTAGGTCTGTCTGCAACACACCCATGCTCGTGGGTTTCAACAAAGCGGTAAATATCTGAGATCTGCATCTCAATGGACCTTTCTCCCACATTAAACTGATGCACCATGATATAACTGTTCAAAATGGTGTTAAACCAATCTCACTGTCACTCGCAGGCTTTAAGAGATGTGTACTTTGATACTCACCAGAGGCAGGCCGTGGATCATCAGGAGATAGTCTATATGGGGCCTACAGATGAATGACAGAAAGAATAAGTTTCAAAACAATTAGAAATGGATGGAATTTTATCATGTTTATAAAGAGATCAATAACAAAGAAATCATCAATTAGGAATTCAAATTCAAATTAAATTATCATGACATTTCAATGTTATTGATACTTCAGAACCAGTCAATACAGCATATTCTTCAGATGAACAAGCTTGCCAAAATTCATATTAAGATGATAATGTAATACAACCTATCTTCTGGGATACTCACATCTGCAGGAGCTGAATGCGGTCGTCGGATTAAGGCAATATCATCCGAATCTCGTAAGGCTAGTCGCTGTAGTCGTTCATTGGCATCAATGATACTTCCTTCAAATACATATAAGTAAATATTTATTAAGTCTGATAATGACAACTGACTTCACAAAATTGATGAAAGGGAGATAACCCCATTATGCTATACAAACCACACTACAATTGCAGCAAATAGATCATGAACTACAATTGAGATATCTATACATTTCTTCGCATTTCTATTATCATTATAATGTCTATGACAATGTTAAACAGTTTCCTTTATCGTCATAATTTAAATTATAACGCAATATGCTGCAGACATGCATACTGACTGCCACCACATACCAGCATCACTTTCTGTCATGGATTCATCAATAAACTTTGAGCCTTTGTCATTTTTCCTGCAAAATAAATCAGAGAAATTGAGTGACCTCAAGTTGAACAGAGCAAGAAGCATGTACATGCCTTGTGAGTGAATTGTACGCTGCTTCTGGACATTTTCCAGATTTATTAAGGTATTACACCACTGTAGGCAATCATCTTTTATCAAAGAACATTTCTCTTGGTGGTGTAAATGGTAATCCATGAATGCTGAACTTTTACTGACAAATGAACAATTTCTGTTTGTTGATAATTCACTACACTTTCACCATTGCCCGCTATCATGACAATGTACACAAGTTTTGAGCATCCACGTTTTGCTGAAAAAAACCTGATTGTATTATGATGGTTCAGACCAAGAAAGCCATATATACAGCACAATAACACTTGGGCCTCAAACTTACATGAGTCATTGACGTAAAGTACATGTTACACATATGATTACTGTGAGTTTGAAAGTGAAATTAGCAAAGCTACCTTAATGTTTTCCTCTTCACCATCCTTCGTTCTGAGTCAGTCTCTGATACATCATCCCTGAACGTGTCATCACGGCCTTTTGTGGAGTGAACAGTCACTGGCCTCTTCAAGATTGGCTCCACTCCATAATTATTCTCCTTTCCAATCCCTCTCTAAAATACACAGTTGAAGTGATTATGGATATTAACTGGATAAATACATAAGGTATTGTACATCAGGATGTTAGCAGTAGTTTATTGATATCATTTATGAAAACCTTTTAAGGTAAAACATACTTCATGATGATGAATACATTACCAATTGTTTGTAATTATACGCTGCAGCCAGCTATATCATGGTGGCATTGACCAAACTAGGGATTAAATATATAGGAGCAATGTCCTACACATTCAGGTAATAGTGACATGCAATCAACTGAGTAACAATCCCTGACCATCTTATCCACTTCAATACATCTTACTAGAAGCATAAGTTACTGAAGACTTATTATATTCAAAGTTTCCCATACTGTATTACATACCCTTCTCCAATAAGTACTCTCTTACCAACTTCTACACCAACCTGTAGGTAATCTTTGTAAATGTCCTCTACTAAGACTGAAAATTTACTTGAAAGTCCTTACTTTCCTGTGGACATTACAGGGTCTTTCTAGAGAAAACAGCAATGTTGAAGGTGCACATGTACTGCCCTTGAAACTATTGTCAAAACATTTTATTGATTAAGCTGATGCTTGGCCTCAGTTTGTCCATCATTGCTAGATCTCTGAAAACAAATTTAACTCTTGTATGTCCCCTATGTCCATTTTAAGCACATTGAGTGCTTTTTATGACAATTCTTCAAATTTTCAATTTTTATGATTTCAAAATACTAACATGTGAATACACGTGTGTTCTGTGGTCGAGGTAACCCTGGTCAGAAACTTCCTCTAGTGGGATTCTCTCTCGTCTCACACTTCCATGTGCTGAAAATAAGAAAAACTGTGGTTGAAGTGATCATCTTACACTTAGAGAATGTGTGTGTTGGGTTTGACTTGGAAGAGTGTTTCTGTTATTTCATGGTGTTAGCCCTTGATGCATAGCAACAAACTCTTACAAATATTTACCACTTTGGTAAAACCAAGAACACAGCTATGGAGACAATAACACAGCTAGAAACATTCATCAGAACAAATCATGCTTTAAACTCTTGACACTGCACAATCAGAAACATACAATCAACATTGTCAACCAGTCAACAATGTCCAAGTCTAGTGCTGCTTCATCATTTCCCTTTCTACATGTTCAGTTGTATTTTTTTTTCCATTCACACCTTTGTAATCAAAGCAATACTGCTCATCATGATTATTTTTAGCTGGGACAACTATATATCTTCTTTGATGATCTTGAGAATCAAAATGTTACCCTGACAATAACAGTTCAAGTGAACAGGTGAAGTTACAGGCATCAACAATAAAATGTTGGCAAATTGGTATTGTGATCTTTATCCAAGGTAACAAAACTTCTTGTGGTTATTATCGTCATGTTACCTGAAGATGCTGATGTGTCAACAGCATCGGCACCTGGGTGTGATGAGCCACTAGTGTTGAAGGATGAGTTCTTGCTGCGCTCTTGTCGGATTAACCTTTGGAGGTCTGAAATATAATCATGATAATGATTATGGTAATAACTGGTAATATTATATGAATGAATTTCTCTAGAGACAAATGGCTAAAGGACATTTTTACAATATATCAGCTTTAGAAGGGTTGTTCTCCTTTATTATTACCAATCTTCAGAAACATCTTCAATTTGTTTTGGATCATCATCAACAAATAATATAATCAACAAATGCCGAAACAAAATCAAATCTGAAACAGAGTAATTATGGAGTGTTATAAAAAGGAATAAACAAGTTGGCAAACGATCCACACTTCCGTAGAAATATTGTCAACATATCAATATGCAAATGTCAACTGGAGATTTACAATATTTACACCGTGGTACACAGACACCTGTCTCTTATACACAGGCAGAACTGGCGAAAGCTTTTTGACTGAGCTGTAGCAAATTCCATTATCCCATGCTGGTTTCTTTTTCTGAAGTCCCAGTCGAGCTACCCTAATGCAACGCAACACATCTATGTAGTTACCATAGAAATCTCTATAACAATAACATATGATCAAAAGAAAATAATATTCCACGCATTGTGCATTAAACTCAAAGACATGTTCTTCATGTATAACGTACCTTTCTTGAACTCTCGTAATTTTTCTTCGGGAACATTTCTGTAACCTAGTCGTGCAAGTTCCTCTTGTATTTCTTCCTCCGAAAACTCAATGCTTTGGGAGTCCATTATTATCTACTGGAAATACATACAAGACACGCGGTCATTAACACTTCCTACTGGCGTTCTTCTTTGAAACAAATTAATGCCTACCTGCTTGATAGTCAAGCTAGTCTGCTCATTTATTTACCAACAATATAACACACATTCACAAACAGAATAATTCCACACTTGCACAGGACGAGCAAGTCCAAACATGATGCGCCGTGTCTGCAACATGTACATACGGAGCTATTTACCAATCTCCATTCTAAAAAAAGAAATAGACAAATGAAAATGTCCATCTAAGACACATAAATAAAATACCTAAAGAGTCAAATAACGCAGGAAAAAGCTAAGAGATGTCTATATTTTGACGAGGAAATGTGCCTATCGTCACGGTTTAGGAGAAATTTGCCGCCATGATGTAAACATCGCCGGGCAATGAAATACGACCACTGATTGGGTTATACGCTAACACATAAACCAATGAAATATCGTTTCACTCAAACTTGTTTACTAGGGGAGATAATCCCTTTGTATTTGATCAGAAAACCGCTAAATGTTTGTCGCATCCTCTGTAACGACAACAAATTAATATGTTCCAGAAGAACACTTAACAAAATTACCGTCACGCAATAGGCCTTTTTATGTTGATATGAATAAAACTCTCCAAACTATGTTCATTGAACATCGATACATGTTTATACCCACACAATATAGGGTACTTGAAGAACATTGTCGTTAAGATCGTCCTTTAATGACACTATCAGTGTGCGAAATAGCCACTTGCCCGCTAGCCCGTGGCTAGTAAAAATCCAGTCGGGACAGTAGATCTCCACAGTCACTGGCCCGACTGGCTTTTCATGGTGTCATTTTGTAAATATATGACTCTCTCCGACTTGTTAAATTAAAATACACTTTTAAATCATGCAGAATTATGTCCTGATAAAAATGTTCATCATATTAGCAGCTTAACGATGAAGCATATTTTCATCTATTGTTGTAATCTTTTGCTTAGTTTCTACATTCATATTTCGGACGAGTGAATGTTTTTGTGGGCTAGTAAGTTTCAGGCATAGTTAGCCCGACTGGCTACAGAATTTGGAAACTAATCGCACACTGGACACTATTACGTGGTTATAATAGTTTGTCAGATTCTTTCTCAAATGAGACAAACATTTTAAAAATTGAAAGAAGGTAAGTTCGTTAACCACCCATTACCCAGATAAGATGTCAATTATCATCTCAGTAGCACGTATGAAGAACGGATATGTTGAGTCCTGGTGTTGAAAACGATAGTTATCACGAAATAGTTAGTATCAAGAATAGGGAACTGAGATATGTACATTGATTTTCTGATTTGAAATAAACTTTAAAATGTGTTTATAATGTATTGTTTTGTCAATAATACCATTTATCATTAGTATTGAGTTCATATAAAAAAATTCTTGTTTTAAAAAAACACGAACATTTTTATTACATTCCTAATTTGATTCTCAAATTTATTTTATGAACATTTTCTTGAAAACAAAAATAGGTTCAGTATTAAAGAACAAGCAACATTTGAGTGTGATAGTTAATTCCTCGTACTATACCAGTATCTTATAGATTTTAATGACACGGGCAATAATCAACTATCAAACTACAAGTGGATGCAATATATTAGATATAAAAGTACTACTTATTTGGAATAACTTCGTCCGGGTGTAAACAAGACTTCTCCTACATATACAGAAACAATAATCAACAGAAGCAGCCACGTGTTCTTGGTCATGAGTCATAAACGTATGGCTTCTAATATATGCATCATAAATTCTGAAAGTACGATCAGTGGCTTCCACGTATTTACTAGGCTTCAGGATAGTGGTTTATCATGGTTATCCATCTTCAAGCATATGGAATTTTCGCTTTCCGCTATTAGTCGTTTCGGCTTTTCACATTGAATATTTTGTAATTGTTTGACTAATGATCAGCGTTTGAAATATCATACCTTTCAATCAACCAATCTTTATTTCTTGTGGAGGCCGCAGGCCCGTTCTACATTTACATTTGACTATGAGAGAGTACATGTATATACAATATACAATATACAATATAAACAATAACATACGGTTCGGTTATGTTACAATATGTAAAATGACTGTCTAAGTCGCATAGCATTATATTCACACACTGATAGATTTTTTGAAGTTTCTGGATTTACTTCTGACATTAACAGGTTAATTTATGTGCAGTAGGATGCAAATAGTATATATTTGGCAAAAATACCTTAAAACAGTCATAGGTCAGTGAGGACGGAAAAAACGAATACAAATTCTGAAAGAAATGCCGTCTGTAGTGTGACCCGCTAACCTAATGTCATTCAAAATCATGTTGACACTATTCTATGTTTATCTTTTCTCATCCAACACATTTCATGTCGGTTCATCCTGATTTGTGTTAGATACATTTGACTTGATTAATTTCCTCAATAAAGAGGCACGGTGGGGTAGCCTAATGGTTAAAGCGTCCGGTCGTCAGGCTGAAGACCTGGGTCCGATGCCCCACATGGGTACAATGTGTGAAGCCCATTTACGATGTCCCCCGCCGTGATATTGCTGGAATATTGCTAAAATCGGCGTACACACACACACGCACACACGCACGCACGCACACACGCACGCACCCACGCACCCACACACCCACACGCACACAAAGCGGAATAATAATAGTCATTACATCAGGCGTCGTTTGGATGACAAAACCTTTTAACACAAAACCTACGAGTTTCTCATTTAGACAAACATACATTGTTTACTGGATGTCATTAGTTAACTAAGTGTAACAGCTGTCAACTTGTGACGATGGCTGTTTGATTCATGTCTATGGAGTGATAGGTGCCGGCACAATATACCTGATGTTACAATGAAAACTCATTTCACACTGATTATAGCATTATAAAAGATTCCTTTGCCTTCGGCACCTGACGTGATCACTCTAATGGCTACAATGCAGAGAGATTTCCGCATTATTATTGAAAATGTTTCTCTTCATGTTTGCTAGACATCTGCACCAAAGGTATGTGTTATTTACAAAATGTGTTGATGTAATTGATGACATACTCTACAAACGCAAGTGCCGGGCCATACAGTACAAATGGTATGATTGGTCGGCAGAAGACAGATCAGCTGAATAATGACTGTGGTCCGTACTATGATCTACGCTAAACATGTCAAAAGTGCTCTAGCCCGGCGTTCTCGTGCATTTTTGTTTATCGTACTTTTTTGTCAAATGTAGAGAAAACGAGAGTACGAAATTTGGACATGATGCAAACTCACAATCAACATTTCACTTCCTCTTCCCGCGATCCGAAATTTTCACGTTTCAGACCCGTGAGTGCATGTGTAATATGATATTATTAAGGATTGATCAGTTGGTTGTTAACGCCGAACTCAGCAATATTCCAGCTATGTGGCGGCGGTCTGTTATTAATCGAATCTGGACTAGACAATCCAGTGATCAGACCGTAAATTATTTAATTATGTATCGATGTTTGCTAAATTATAGTGTATCGCTGCAAAGTCACTGGAAGTGATTGTAATTTTAACACTTTCGTAAAAGATCTAAAATTACATTAAAAAACACTGAAACATACCGGAAAAATGTAAGTGAAAAAGTAAAATCTTTATGTGCATAGTTTTTAACACTTATGACAACTGCATTATTAATTATGACCTATCATTTTTAACCCCACCACCCTGGTATTTCCATCCACGTGACACTGTACAGGGGATGTAAAATCGTGGAATTCTATTGCTAATAAATGATGCTGAAAAAAAAAAGGAAAAAGGTGACAATATAGTGAAAGGGAAAAATAATAAATCCAGTTATCAACAGCAGGCGCATCGATCTACGCCATTGGAATGACGATGACACGTATCAACAAAGTCAGCGAGCCTGACCAGTGACCACCCGATCCCGTTAGTCGCCTCTTACGATAAGCATGGGTTCTAAAGACCCATTCTGACCCTGATCTTCGCGGGTTTATTATTAGTGAGTGAGTGAGTGAGTTTAGTTTTACGCCGCTTTTAGCAATATTCCAGCAAAACACGGCGGGGGACACCAGAAATGGGCTTCACATATTGTACCCATGTAGGGAATCGAACCCGGGTCTTCGGCGTGACGAGCGAACGCTTTAACCACTAGCCTACCCCACCGCCCCTAGGTTTATTATTAAGGAACTCGAGCACTGTAATAGTTCGCTCGAGATGCTTCTTTCAAGTTCTTAGAAACTAGTAGGTTCTACTGGCATTATGTTAACCTGGAATCAGTCTGTAAAGGAACTAGGCGTGAAATCACGAACGTTAACCTGGAATCAGTCTGTAAAGGAACTAGGCGTGAAACCACGAATGTTAACCTGGAATCAGTCTGTAAAGGAACTAGGCGTGAAACCACGAATGTTAACCTGGAATCAGTCTGTAAAGGAACTAGGCGTGAAATCACGAACGTTAACCTGGAATCAGTCTGTAAAGGAACTAGGCGTGAAATCACGAATGTTAACCTGGAATCAGTCTGTAAAGGAACTAGGCGTGAAATCACGAATGTTAACCTGGAATCAGTCTGTAAAGGAACTAGGCGTGAAACCACGAATGTTAACCTGGAATCAGTCTGTAAAGGAACTAGGCGTGAAACCACGAATGTTAACCTGGAATCAGCCTGTAAAGGAACTAGGCGTGAAACCACGAATGTTAACCTGGAATCAGTCTGTAAAGGAACTAGGCGTGAAACCACGAATGTTAACCTGGAATCAGTCTGTAAAGGAACTAGGCGTGAAACCACGAATGTTAACCTGGAATCAGTCTGTAAAGGAACTAGGCGTGAAATCACGAATGTTAACCTGGAATCAGTCTGTAAAGGAACTAGGCGTGAAACCACGAATGTTAACCTGGAATCAGTCTGTAAAGGAACTAGGCGTGAAACCACGAATGTTAACCTGGAATCAGTCTGTAAAGGAACTAGGCGTGAAATCACGAATGTTAACCTGGAATCAGTCTGTAAAGGAACTAGGCGTGAAACCACGAATGTTAACCTGGAATCAGTCTGTAAAGGGAACTAGGAAAGGCGTGAAACCACGAATGTTAACCTGGAATCAGTCTGTAAAGGAACTAGGCGTGAAACCACGAATGTTAACCTGGAATCAGTCTGTAAAGGAACTAGGCGTGAAATCACGAATGTTAACCTGGAATCAGTCTGTAAAGGAACTAGGCGTGAAACCACGAATGTTAACCTGGAATCAGTCTGTAAAGGAACTAGGGCGTGAAACCACGAATGTTAACCTGGAATCAGTCTGTAAAGGAACTAGGCGTGAAATCACGAATGTTAACCTGGAATCAGTCTGTAAAGGAACTAGGCGTGAAACCACGAATGTTAACCTGGAATCAGTCTGTAAAGGAACTAGGCGTGAAACCACGAATGTTAACCTGGAATCAGTCTGTAAAGAAACTAGGAGTGAAACCACGAATGTTAACCTGGAATCAGTCTGTAAAGGAACTAGGCGTGAAACCACGAATGTTAACCTGGAATCAGTCTGTAAAAGGAACTAGGCGTGAAACCACGAATGTTAACCTGGAATCAGTCTGTAAAGGAACTAGGCGTGAAACCACGAATGTTAACCTGGAATCAGTCTGTAAAGGAACTAGGCGTGAAATCACGAATGTTAACCTGGAATCAGTCTGTAAAGGAACTAGGCGTGAAATCACGAATGTTAACCTGGAATCAGTCTGTAAAGGAACTAGGCGTGAAATCACGAATGTTAACCTGGAATCAGTCTGTAAAGGAACTAGGCGTGAAACCACGAATGTTAACCTGGAATCAGTCTGTAAAAGGAACTAGGCGTGAAATCACGAATGTTAACCTGGAATCAGTCTGTAAAGGAACTAGGCGTGAAACCACGAATGTTAACCTGGAATCAGTCTGTAAAGGAACTAGGCGTGAAACCACGAATGTTAACCTGGAATCAGTCTGTAAAGGAACTAGGCGTGAAATCACGAATGTTAACCTGGAATCAGTCTGTAAAGGAGCTAGGCGTGAAACCACGAATGTTAACCTGGAATCAGTCTGTAAAGGAACTAGGCGTAAAACCACAAATGTTAACCTGAATTAGTCTGTAAACCCAGGCGTGAACCCAACAAACGACAAAGGAATGTGGTGTAATAACAATTGTATTCTAACAGTTCACAGATCAATCGAAATTCAGTACAAAGGTATGACTATGGCAGTACGAAATAGAGTGGCAATACACATTTAGATGCAGAATAATACGAGAGCAGTGATTATATCAACAAAGGCAATGATGTTAATATACACCTCAACAGTAAGCCATCTTACAACTAGACCTGGCGGGATAAGATCAACATACGTACTCAGTGCTGGTCATCTGCCGACTTCAGATGTAATGTGAGATGAGGGGCAACAACTCGCCCCCTTATATACCCAAGAAAATCCTAGAACATTCTTAAATAGTCTCGAAGGCAGATGGTTCAAGAACAGACTTTCTAGACACATCCTACTTTGTTCTCAGCTCCACTGGAGATTGTAGCACAAGTCTATATATAGTACACTACTGGGCCTTCATTTTCGAAGCAATGTATGGCACTTACGACTATCTTACCGCTAAGAGAGCTTCGAAAATCGTCACTGAGTGAGTGAAGTTATTTGTACGCCGCTTTTAGCCACTTGATGCTGATCTTGCGAGTTTTCGTTTTGTTCACATCAGTCATCACACGAGTACGTCAAATACTCTCTCCATCACGATAATTTGGTTAGCATTTCAGACTGATTATTCCAAAGACCGCTGGACTATTTTACTGAGAACCAAAGAATGACATTGTGTATGTTTTAAACGACCTGTCCCAAAACATCACAGACAACGTGCATTTAATTGGTGTAAAACATTTAAATGTTTAAAACAAAGAAAACACGAAAGTGCATTTCGACGTTGGTAAAGACGACATCTTCCATCGCTGAAGAAGAATTCGTGATTCATCACTGAACCAGTCTGGTTTCTCGGTGTCCGTGCCTGTGCCCTGTTGCTCGTAGCGCACTGAACGTCTCAATACGTTACGAATACCACCAACCAGCCTTCTGGGTCCATTACAGACCTCTCGCAGACGATTCGTGATTGCTGGATTCGGTACTCTCCTCACACCAGGCACATATCCATCAGCCTCGGTGGCAGTAGTGTAACGACAACGTAGATGAAAGACCCGGATGTAGGGGAGGTAGCTCTTGGCCGCACACTCCACGGACGATCATGCGTACAACTGAGGTGAATATCACCCCATATACGAGATGTGATGTTCTGCTGTACGTTGAAATGACGTGTAACTGCAGACTGGGACAAGAATCTCATTAGCTTGTGAGATTGGGCAAAGTGTTGCCTATAACATGATGAAAGCAATTTGGTCACGGACTTGCATGAACATTAATGTGTGTCTGATACAACCAAATACAGGTATTTACACCTGTTCAAATAGATGGCTTACAGATCTCGGCCTACACATGAGACCTGGTTCTCTATACTGACGGTCCCTATGGATTGGCATACATAAAATATTTGAAGTGTAATGGGTTCACATATATATTTTTTTATTAAATGTAATGGGTCACATTAATATTTTTTATCAAATGTAATGGAGTCACACATATATTTCTTATCAATTGTAATGGGTCACATTAATATTTTTATCAAATGTAATGGAGTCACACACATATTTCTTATCAAATGTAATGGGTTCACACATATATTTTATCAAATGTAATGGGTTCACATTACATAATAATGGCAAGTCTAGATTACGTCGCTTTCTGGAAAAAGAGATCGCTTCTAAGCGCCTTTTATCATATTATATTAATAATATAGCTGCGAGCAGCGATGTAGCGCTCCTTGGCTTTACTTCTTTGGAGCCTTTTGCATCTCTCACATATCTCATGAATGTAGTAATGGTATTAGTTAATATGAATCATATCACTGCTAGTCGAATGCTCTTCGACTGGAAGTACTGGGAGGTCATTAAGTTTCGATAAACTCATCACAAAACCTATTTTCGTACATTAAATAATATCACTTAGGTATCATGAATATCAAAACAGAAGAACCCTTTGTTCAAACAGTCAGAGAAACAGAAAATTTTGTTGCCTCAACTATATAATTTGAAAGGTTCACTGTGACTGACATTATGTGAATCTAAATGCAACGTCACATGTAGCTGACAAGTCGTGATGACTCGATTATTTACAGACCGCGGACATACAGCTTGAATATTGCTGAGTGTGGCGTAAAACTAAACTCACTCACACTCACGCTCACGCAAGTGAACTTGTGATTACACAGCAGTTAAGGTACTTCAGTAGTTTTGCATCAGTATCCATTACACTGTTACACTCGATCTGTTGCAACTGAATTCGTGAATCGAGAGCAGGTATATATACTGGAAATACACCTAAACTCGATACAGGTCACCTATGAAGTTTTAAAATCCATGCAAACAGCACCGAATTGTTAGCAAAAGCGTATTACTCTTCGGGCATTGCAAAGTCGGCGCCTGGTCGTTGTTGAACGATTTTACTAGCGCTTACTTCAGCTAGACCAGAGTTTGCCCCTTAGACCACAGCTACAACTTTTACCCTGACCCGGAACGCTCAATCATTGACAATCTTTAAATACTGCCTAAAGACATAACCCTTACAAAAGATTGAATTACAATGAAGGAATAGCACCTGTACTGCAGTGTATTTTAATTTTGTGTAGCGCTAGCTCTCGTCATTATCAATTGAAATTTACATCGTCTCCCATATCTGCACGTTGACCACGCTTTGCAGTGGTAGTCTCTTTATAGGAGATATCGTCCTTGCGCCTTCCTTCAGACTGTCGCATGCTTTGCACGGGTAATCTGCTGTGCCGTAAATGTCGATGAAACTTATGACACATTCGGCAATGTATCCCTGGGCCGTCGGTGATAAAAAGAAGTCCGTATTTTGTTAAATCTGTCCAAACTTTGGGTTTTTGAATGTAAGCATTATTTATGATCACTGGTACGTTGTTGGAAGACTTTTTGCGTGATGTTTCGCGTGTTGTGCCTGGAGTTGTGAGTCAGTTTGTTTGGCACTCTTTTTCTTTCATTTGGGGCACGTCTCAAACAGTTTTTTTCCCTTTTAGCTCCCATACGTTTTATCCACATGGATAATGTTGAACAGATGTTTTTGATCAGTAAATTTTATGGCGCTCTTCAAAGTTTGAAAGCCGTAGCGCTTGCAGGGTCTTTTGACATAGGACCAAGAACAGAAAATGTTCAACAACCAAAGGCAACTTCAGAACAAGCGTTTAAAGTGTTGTATGTGGTAAGTTTCGTTTGGCACAAAATAGCAAAGTAGCCCGTGAAAGTTTTTTTTGAAGACAACTTTTGCCCAAAAAGTAGCGTCCAATATGGCGGCCATCATATAAACATAGGCACATTTGACGATGCTACTGTGTAGAAACATGCATAGACACAAAGTATGCAACGTTTGAAAGCCGTAGCCCTTGTAGTTTTAGTGCAGCACATTTTGGGAGGTATGCAGTCAGGATTTTGCTGAAAAACATCAACAAAAACTTCAATCCCAAATAGCGTCCAAACGGTGCATTGTAGCGACTTGAGCCGTCCAGGCGAAATTGTAGGCATTTTGATTGCGCATCTGCTCAAGAACTTTGGCACACATTGGAGCATTAGTTTTGGAGATATTTGAATTTGAAATTGAAATTTTTGAATTAATTTTGAATTATCTGCCTCTTTGCTATTGGGCCTACAGCCTAGAGATTTTAAAGCGCGATATCTACACCTCGGTGGGCATCTGGGTGATTTTTGTCAAGGCATTCTGTCCAGCGGTGCTCTCTGTAGCTCTGTTACAAAATACGGCGGAAGAATAAATAATAATAATAATAATAATAACTAGGATTGCCTCCAGGGCAATACTGGCGGTCTTCAGACTTCCCGCATACACCCCCTGTGGCTACCTTCACTTGTACCGTTTCTTTGGACGACAGCTGGAGCGTCCATTACAGATAAAACAAACAGGAACGCATATTCCAACATAAGAAACTAATTTGGCAAAATATACAGATATATACTAAAGGAGACATTCATTAGCGTTAAATGTTGTTGGAAATTGACGAACAGCATCAATTTCCTACACTATTTAAAACATCTACCTACAGATAAAACAAACAGGAACGCATATTCCACCATAAGACACTACTTTGGCAAAATATACAGATATATACTACAGGAGACATTCATTAGCGTTAAATGTAGTTTGAAATTGACGGACAGCATCAATTTCCTACACTATTTAAAACATCTACCTACAGATAAAACAAACAGGAACGCATATTCCAACATAAGAAACTAATTTGGCAAAATATACAGATATATACTACAGGAGACATTCATTAGCGTTAAATGTTGTTGGAAATTGACGAACAGCATCAATTTCCTACACTATTTAAAACATCTACCTACAGATAAAACAAACAGGAATGCATATTCCAACATAAAAAACTAATTTGGCAAAATATACAGATATATATTACAGGAGACATTCATTAGTGTTAAATGTTGTTTGAAATTGACGAACAGCATCAATTTCCTACACTACTTAAAACATCTACTTTCAGGAAATCAAACTGGAATGCATCTGCAAGCAGACGACACTAATCATTTCAGATATACGGAATTGTCAGATGGGCATTTAGAGTGAGTAAGATAGAATTTAACGTCACCTCGGCAATATTTCAGCCATAAAGTGAAGAGACATGGTTTACATAAACAATAAATTTACGTTGCTAAATAATCAGTCATCGAAGAAATCATCTGGAGAAGAGATGGTAGTAGCGGTTGTAGTTGTGGAAGTGGAGGTGGAAGTGGAGGTGGAAGTGGAGGGTTGAGTTACAGCAGTAGTGAGTGGCTGGGAGATGTCCTCCATTGACATGGCAAGCAGAGCCATGTCATCAGCCTCGTCTGATTTTTTTTTCTCAAGTTGTTCCCTGAGATAGGACTGCGTCCTCTCCAGGTTAACAATTCTCTGCGAGAGAATGTCGTTTCTGGCCTGCATGTTACCAACTTGAGTTTGGATGGTGGCCATTTCATTCTCAAACTCCATTTTGAAGTTTGCAACATCCGTACAGCACCTCTGCAGATGGTGGTGCGCTCCATCGTGGTTGCGCTGTGAAAATTTGTACAGCGCAGCACTCATGGACGTGTCCATGTTCTCAAGGAAACCTGATATGTTCGACCTGACATGTTGGAGCATTTGCGGCAGTCTAGGCGTGCTTGGAGGGAGAGACGTTGGGGATGTTTTCAGAACTTTAGGGGGAGTAAGAGAAGGAGCTTGTGAAGATCTTTTAGTTGGGGTGTTTTGAGAGGCCATGTTGTAACTATTCTTGGAACAGAGAAAAAAATGACAGACAAGTGAAGTAACAGTAGAAAATGATAAGACTCAAATCTCACCTGATTAAAATTTTGGCACTGGAATTGATACTACAAACCCAAATATTTTCTATTGCTAATTAATATAAAAAAAATACTCCCAGCTAACCAGCTGGAAAATTAATTAACGACTAGCCAATAAAATTACTATTAAGGACAATGCAAATACTACTACTAAGGACTATAGAAAATTCAACTTAATCCAACACGCACAACAATTAAATAAGTTGTGTTTCAATTAACTACACCGCAGAAAATGACTACAAAGCGAACGTATTACTAAGAGAGAGAAAAACTACAACGTGAACATAACTAAATACTAACAAGCTAGAAACGTAAAGGTAAATACCATGGCGATGTTAACTGGTACACACCCAGTAACTACACCACAGAAATGCAACTACAGAGCGAGCGTAACAAAATACCTAACCAGCTGCAAAACTACTAATACACTAGCCAATACACCGCAGTTCCAACAAATTTTATCTGAGCAGGCGACGCGCACTCAAGCTAGCTGATTACTGGAAAGGACAGCGCGAATGGAGTCAGTGGTATTTATATGTACCGCAAATATATCCGCGAAGCGGTGTGTGTTTTGCCGAATTCCGTGAACGTTCAGCAAGAACCAACTCAAGTTCACAGAAATACACGATCGTTCGCTCAAACACACACCGCTTCGCGGATGATAGCAACCCTCACTTACCCGAGCCTCCCCGCCCAACCCCCTTGCAGCCAGATCAAATTTAGCTCACTTGCGCTTTATCATGTAACATTTTCTGCTGGGCCAGTGACCATGGCCATGTGCGCGTGCCAGAGAGAGAGAGGGGTGGGTGCCCCTTTTTAATGTGGTTTGTTATCATAAAAATGCTGCCCTCAATTCCACAGCGTTAATAGAACTCGAGATTCTTTTCAACTGTGCTTTGCCGGATAGGCACTAAATGTGAACAGTAATAAACGAGCGTTACCCAGTTACCCAAACGCACAACGCATCGCAAATGAAAGGACAAACACACACACACCCTTCTCCCTCCCCCCACTCCCAAACTCCGCACTCCGGGCGGACGCTCTATGTGCATTATTACACCACGGAGGCGGTAAACTTGATGCTTTTCAGTTGTTTGAAATGATGAGATTCACTAGTAATGTCTCTTGTGGTATATATCTGTTAATTAATGAAAATTGAAAATAATACTAAGGCTGAAGAGGTCGTTGTCGGCACGGGCACTACAGATATGTACCTGGCTATAATGGGAATACAGAAACGTACCCTAGGACGATTCTCTGCTCATTGTGTCGTATTCTTAATCGGAACTGTCATGCTGTTGTATTAGATACATTTGATTGCGTTATGTAAGTAATACACAGTAACGGATATTTCGCGATGTATATGAATACCACACCCAATCAGATGGACGGGAACAACTACATGCGGTTTCGGTTTTGGATCGCGGAATATGGACTCGTCTGCCTTTTAGGGTACGTTTTAATGCGTTTGCATTTTTTATTCAACTCTAATTACCATAACAGTATGGCCGACAAATGGTAGAACGTAGGTAGGTATCTATGTTTCAGATCCTTTAAGTAATAAAATGAGTCGTTTTTAGAGGAGCTAAGTATTTCGTTTTGAAGATGAATGAAAGTTTTATCAATCCATGCACATGTATTAGTCGATAGGTTGAGTTTCCATCCTCGTTTTGTCCTAAATCCGTTGTGCCTCTGTGCCCAGCGAAGTGCGACAAAGAACTTGGATTCGCCGGCTAGACGTCGCGCACACCTTGGTATAGTTCAGAGTCGTCTAGTTATATGCTGGACTAGTTTATGTATAGCACGTAATGCACTTCTTGTACGATCTTAACAAACATTTTGTATAAACTTATTCTGCTTATTATTATCATCTCTTAAGTCGTTTTTCACTTTTCATTTCTCGTATCCCGTTGATCAACTCTACATATTTTGTGAAATAGAAGTTTATGTTGAAGACATGTGGCTATTGTGTTAATTCTATAAAATCGTTGACTGTATTACAATTTATCAACATCGTTATTACTATAAACCTACAGTAACATTTCTGGAATTGCTGCTGACAGCCTGTTAGATTGCGACATGTGCTGTGCGCCCTTAATGTCATCTGTAGGTTTGCGTGAGTTTGTACACAATGGCCGTTTGTCGTCTAACACTATATTATGTTTATATGACTTGACAGTATCAGCGATCATAGTGATAGTCGCAAATTCCTAATATCACAGAAACCCATGACGGGAGGGTATAATGTAGTGTTTTTGAGATTAATGTGTCGCTGCTGCAATGCTGCTGACAGAAACGGACTACATGAAAAGCAGGAAAGCACAAACTGGTGCCTCCATGACAGTGTGTTTGAGATTAATTTGGCTGTTGTCAAGAGGTCAAGCGTTATGCCGTCACCGCCAGGCGTTATGGAAATAGAGTTCCCTTTGTTCATGTCGCTTAAATGACGTGAGGGTAAAATGTTTTGACCTCACTTGCAATTGTTTGCCGATTCAGGCGTAATATCATCCGTAAAGCGATGTGCGTTGTGTCGACGCTCGAGTATGTCTTTGAACATTTAATACCGATTCATGTAAACAAAAGTCGAAAATAAACTCAAGTTCTAAGAAGATTCTGCCTGTGTGTTACGTAAATAGAAATTGCTTTGTGAATATCGTTACCATATCGCAAAGGGCAGAATTTTCTTGGAACTTGAGCTGATTCTCAAATTTGTTCTGAATGAAGGAACATGTTTTCGGAACAAAGTATTACCAAAACACTCATCGCTTCGCGGATATTTGTAACGATGGTTATAAATTTCGCCTTCAGGTCAGCCCATTGTCATTGTTTATTTGAACTTGCTAGCTGGTGCGAACGTGGTCTGCTTTGATATAGCTGGTTACAATTGCGGTGTGTACCAATTGTGACTGCATTTACTATATATTAGTTCGTTTTTTATTTCGTTTCCAGCTGGTTAGCTGTGAGTATGTAGTTATTTAGTTGGTGCGCTCGTGACCTGCTTTGATGTAAGTGGTTCCAGTTGCGGTGTGTAGCAATTGTGACTGCATTTACTATATATTATATTGGTTAGTGTTTGATTACGTTTCCAGCTGGTTAGCTGTGAGTATGTAGTTATTGAGTTGGTGCGCTCGTGATCTGCTTTGATGTAAGTGGTTCCAATTGCGGTGTGTAGCAATTGTGACTGCATTTACTATATATTATATTGGTTAGTGTTTGATTACGTTTCCAGCTGGTTAGCTGTGAGTATGTAGTTATTGAGTTGGTGCGCTCGTGACCTGCTTTGATGTAAGTGGTTCCAATTGCGGTGTGTAGCAATTGTGACTGCATTTACTATATATTATATTGGTTAGTGTTTGATTACGTTTCCAGCTGGTTAGTATGTAGTTATTGAGTTGGTGCGCTCGTGACCTGCTTTGATGTAAGTGGTTCCAGTTGCGGTGTGTAGCAATTGTGACTGCATTTACTATATATTATATTGGTTAGTGTTTGATTACGTTTCCAGCTGGTTAGCTGTGAGTATGTAGTTATTGAGTTGGTGCGCTCGTGACCTGCTTTGATGTAAGTGGTTCCAATTGCGGTGTGTAGCAATTGTGACTGCATTTACTATATATTATATTGGTTAGTGTTTGATTACGTTTCCAGCTGGTTAGCTGTGAGTATGTAGTTATTGAGTTGGTGCGCTCGTGACCTGCTTTGATGTAAGTGGTTCCAATTGCGGTGTGTAGCAATTGTGACTGCATTACTATATATTATATTGGTTAGTGTTTGATTACGTTTCCAGCTGGTTAGCTGTGAGTATGTAGTTATTGAGTTGGTGCGCTCGTGACCTGCTTTGATGTAAGTGGTTCCAATTGCGGTGTGTAGCAATTGTGACTGCATTTACTATATATTATATTGGTTAGTGTTTGATTACGTTTCCAGCCAGCTGGTGAGTATGTAGTTATTGAGTTGGTGCGCTCGTGACCTGCTTTGATGTAAGTGGTTCCAATTGCGGTGTGTAGCAATTGTGACTGCATTTACTATATATTATATTGGTTAGTGTTTGATTACGTTTCCAGCTGGTTAGTATGTAGTTATTGAGTTGGTGCGCTCGTGACCTGCTTTGATGTAAGTGGTTCCAATTGCGGTGTGTAGCAATTGTGACTGCATTTACTATATATTATATTGGTTAGTGTTTGATTACGTTTCCAGCTGGTTAGCTGTGAGTATGTAGTTATTGAGTTGGTGCGCTCGTGACCTGCTTTGATGTAAGTGGTTCCAATTGCGGTGTGTAGCAATTGTGACTGCATTTACTATATATTATATTGGTTAGTGTTTGATTACGTTTCCAGCTGGTTAGCTGTGAGTATGTAGTTATTGAGTTGGTGCGCTCGTGACCTGCTTTGATGTAAGTGGTTCCAATTGCGGTGTGTAGCAATTGTGACTGCATTTACTATATATTATATTGGTTAGTGTTTGATTACGTTTCCAGCTGGGAGTATGTAGTTATTGAGTTGGTGCGCTCGTGACCTGCTTTGATGTAAGTGGTTCCAATTGCGGTGTGTAGCAATTGTGACTGCATTTACTATATATTATATTGGTTAGTGTTTGATTACGTTTCCAGCTGGTTAGTATGTAGTTATTGAGTTGGTGCGCTCGTGACCTGCTTTGATGTAAGTGGTTCCAATTGCGGTGTGTAGCAATTGTGACTGCATTTACTATATATTATATTGGTTAGTGTTTGATTACGTTTCCAGCTGGTTAGTATGTAGTTATTGAGTTGAAAGTTGGTGCGCTCGTGACCTGCTTTGATGTAAGTGGTTCCAATTGCGGTGTGTAGCAATTGTGACTGCATTTACTATATATTATATTGGTTAGTGTTTGATTACGTTTCCAGCTGGTTAGCTGTGAGTATGTAGTTATTGAGTTGGTGCGCTCGTGACCTGCTTTGATGTAAGTGGTTCCAATTGCGGTGTGTAGCAATTGTGACTGCATTTACTATATATTATATTGGTTAGTGTTTGATTACGTTTCCAGCTGGTTAGCTGTGAGTATGTAGTTATTGAGTTGGTGCGCTCGTGACCTGCTTTGATGTAAGTGGTTCCAATTGCGGTGTGTAGCAATTGTGACTGCATTTACTATATATTATATTGGTTAGTGTTTGATTACGTTTCCAGCTGGTTAGTATGTAGTTATTGAGTTGGTGCGCTCGTGACCTGCTTTGATGTAAGTGGTTCCAATTGCGGTGTGTAGCAATTGTGACTGCATTTACTATATATTATATTGGTTAGTGTTTGATTACGTTTCCAGCTGGTTAGTATGTAGTTATTGAGTTGGTGCGCTCGTGACCTGCTTTGATGTAAGTGGTTCCAATTGCGGTGTGTAGCAATTGTGACTGCATTTACTATATATTATATTGGTTAGTGTTTGATTACGTTTCCAGCTGGTTAGCTGTGAGTATGTAGTTATTGAGTTGGTGCGCTCGTGGCCTGCTTTGATATAACTTGTTCCAATTGCGGTGTGTAGCAATTGTGACTGCATTTACTATATATTATATTGGTTAGTGTTTTATTTCGTTTCCAGCTGGGAGTATTTAGCTACGTTCACGTAGTAGGTGCCTTGTTTCTGTTGCATAAATCGGATTGATATGTGATTTCTGATCAACGCTGGAACAATGTAATTAAGTTAGTTCATTCTCGCTGTGTTGTTTTCGTCACCTGCTGTTTACTGTTCAACTGCGGCTTGCCGTAGTTTAATTATATTTAGTATCATACCGAGTGTTTGAATTTATAACCGGTTTGGATGTCCGTGTTGTAGCAATTATCATTTTCTAAAGTACCAACTAATATTGGTTATTTTTGTATCCATCTTGAGGCTGAGGAACGGGGAAAGTTATTTTCGTTCAGCTTGTGGGTGCCTTGTAGTTGCCTTTCACGTACTATTAGTTTGAAGAATGATTATTTAGGCATTAAAATTATGTTGTATTAATTACGGCCCTGTGATCATTACCATATTAGTTACTTTGTATTCTCCCCTTTGTGGTGGCGAACGATACATATTGATTTACCATCTGGTTGGTTTATGTGTCTTGAGCATAACCTACTGAGTAGTTGCTGTGAGTGTCGGATTTAGATGTGATTCTTAGCCGTAGCTGGGACTTGTGAATTATTCTTATAGTTGTTGAGGCAAATATGATGTGTTGGCCTTGAGACGCCATTCTCAAGGTAGCTGAAATATTTCCACAGAGTAGTATTGAAATAATTGTCAAATTGGGAGTGCAACTATTCAGATCGCATTCATATTGAACGGCGTATTTGATTTTGTGAAGTGCTAGCACAGAAGGAATCAGGTTAATAATTGTTTTAATAGGGTTAGGCAAGCTTACTGTTGGGCCTCGAGACAACATTTTCAAGACTGCTGAAATATTTTCACATCCTGATATTGAAGGAATTGTGAGTGCATCTTTATAGATCGCATTCATATTGTATGGTGTATTAATTTGAATTTGTTAACAGCATTAGCAAAGAAAGGATTGGGTGAATTATATTGCTTAATTCTTGTGACAACTTTGCTTGTTGGCTAAGACACGTCATATTTAAGGTTGGTGAAATATTTTCACATAGCGACATTGAAAGAATTACGCACAGGGATTTGTCAAATACTATTGACGTGTGGTTTAGCAAGAATTTTATTTTGTTATTGTGCGTTTAGCAAAATTCCACCCCATTTGGTGATTTTGACACGACAATGTGAGGATCAAATTATATTGTACAAACACGTGAGTAGCTTGGCGAATACAAACAATTTTGTGAATTGTTCTTTGTCTAACTCATTGATTTGACACTCATCAACACTCAACTCATTGATTTGACACATTTAGTTTTCAATTCTCATTGTGTTGATTTGTGTGATTATCAGTTAACAACCATTAACAATGCCACGGAAGAAATACTGGAAGAAGTCTCAGGCTAGGGCAGTGAAAGATGAAGTAAATCCTACTTCAGATGACATAGTAATAGATGATCCTAGTGACATGGACAGGTCTGTAGATGGTGACTGTAATGTTATAGCCATGGAACTCGCTGATACTGACAGTGGCGGAGAAAATCAAATTTTCCATCAGATAAAGCTGAGAGGTCGTTTTCATCAAGGGGATGAGCGCTTTATGCCAAACTCTGGTCGTCAGTGCACTTGTTGTGCACTGATGTTTCTGCACAATGCGCAGATTAAAACATTATATAACTGGACAGTGGATGATCTTGACAAAGTCGTTGTTGACGGAGATGAGCTGTATGGCCACATCCAAAGATCTTCCACCATATCGGCAACACATCTGTTAATAAATGAGCTGCCGGAATTTATCTCTGCTTCTGATGATAGCACTTTCAGACTACTGAGGGATGAACCAAGCTCTGGGTTGTTATGGCCTGCAGAAGGCATGGGTGATTTTGGAGGTTTTGTTGGTCTGGAAGTTGCATTAGAAAGGGGATTATCAGATCATACCTCATGTTTTGTGAACTTTCGTGATGCGGTGTTTGCCGTTGTACAAAGTGGAGGCTCATACTTTGTGTTTGATTCGCATTCGAGGAATGAGGAGGGTTTATTAGCTTGTGATGGCACAAGTGTCCTCATTTCGTACAGCTCTGTTCATGAGGTTTATGAACATTGTATGCGTTTGGCATCGTCTATGAATGCTAATGCAAATACTATGTTTGAAGTGACTCCTGTGTCTATTCATCGTGATTTTGAAATGGAAAGTGCAATGCGAATAATGATTGATAACCAGTCACTCACTCAAAATGCAGATGAAACTGAACGTGCTGGAATGCTTTCCTCAGACGACAATCAAACGTCTACTTGTGAAACATCAGACGTAGAATGTATCCCTGATGAAAATGCGTGTAGTGTGAAACAAACACAAAGTAGCAAATATGTCAAGACAGTTCAGAGGCGTAAATTAATGAGACAAACGAGAATGAAAACTCGGAGTCAAACACCAAATTTACCTAAAACGAGAAAGGAACGGAGACATGAAATTGCAAAGGAGAAATACAAAACAAATGAAGAATATCGCTGTAAATTGAGAAGAAAAAGTACAGAAAAGTATGCTCAGAACCAGACATTCGCAAAGCGTGTGAAAGATTTCAGCATAAAAAAGTACAAAAGCAGTGAAAATTTCAGGAAGCTGTGAAAGGGCATCTGCTGAAAAATATGAGGCAAATGAACAGTTTAGGGAAAGTAAAAAATCTGCAAGTACTGCGAAATACAGGGGAGATAAACAGTTCAGAGAAACTAAAAAATCTGCAAGTACTGCGAAATACCGGGGAGATAAACAGTTCAGAGAAACTAAAAAATCTGCAAGTACTGCGAAATACCGGGGAGATAAACAGTTCAGAGAAGCTAAAAAATCTGCAAGTACTGCGAAATACCGGGGAGATAAACAGTTCAGAGAAGCTTAAAATCTGCAAGTACTGCGAAATACAGGGGAGATAAACAGTTCAGAGAAGCTAAAAAATCTGCAAGTACTGCGAAATACCGGGGAGATAAACAGTTCAGAGAAGCTGTGAAAAAAACACAATCTGTCAAATACAAGACTAATGCAGCGTTCAGACAACAGGTGCGAAAACAAAACGTGCACAAAGGAAATAAGAAAGCTGCTTTTAAGAGCAATATGCTGAATGTTATGACAGGGTTTAGGAAACTTATTGCAGAAGGCCCAGAATATGTATGTTCAGTGTGCCATCGCAGACTTTTTGAAAATCAAGTCGTTCCATGTTTGAAAACTAATTATGGTAAAGCCCAACAACTGGCAGGTCATTGTATTACAGAAACATTTGTTCATAAATGTACTGGCACTTGTATGCAGCCTTGTGTGTTCGTGACAGGTTCAAGTGGCAAGTTATGGATATGCCATACCTGTCACAGGAAGTTAAAGTCTGGCATGAAACCAGCTGAAGCAGTCGTCAACAATCTTCAGTTACATGATATTCCGAAAGAACTGAGTTGTTTGAATAGCTTGGAACAGCATCTTGTTGCTGTCAACATTCCGTTCATGAAACTTTTGTCTTTGCCAAAAGGCCAACAGAATGCTGTGCATGGACCAACTGTGGCCGTTCCATCAAATATCAAGCAGACAACAAATGTTCTGCCTCGAGTTCAAACATCTGACCAGATGATCCGAGTAAAGTTGAAGCGGAAATTGGCTTACAAGGGTCATTACCAATATCAGTATGTTAACAAAGAAAGCATTAGAGCAGCTTTGTCGTATCTGAAAGAAAATAACATTTATTACAGGGACATAGAATTCAACAATGCCTGGATCAACCCTCATGATATTGAGATGGAGGATGATGAATTACAAAATGCTGACAATAATGTTCCAGATGCAAATGTTGAAGATGTTGCGAGAACGTCCGATCATGCAAGTGCTCCAGGGGCAAATTCTGCTTCAACTTCCGAGGGAATATCTGAAGTCGTGGGTGATGAAAATGGATTGGTACTGGATACATGTCTTCAACCAGTTGACATTGGGCAAGATATTTTGGACAATAACTATGAGAATATCATTAACATTTCTCCTTGTGAAGAGAATAGCCCAGTTGCAATTTCCAGTGACAAAACCAATGAAGCTAAGTGCTTTCCTACTTTATTTCCAAAAGGGACACCTACATTTCACGATGAGGCACCCATGAAGGGCCACCTCCTCGTGGTGGGTGCTGGGTCACGCTAAGCGCCCTTCAACCCCGTTGTGGACCCGGGGGTATCTTTGGTCCACCAATCCGTTTGCCGTGGGTTGCGCCCCTGTGTCGGTGGAGGACGGGAGGCTGGTGGTTGAGGGCACTGGTTCCAGGAACAGTGTTCCTTTGCCCAACACACCACTTCGCCCCTGACTTCACCTAGACGGGTGGTTGAATGGGCCCGGTTCAACCAATCGGCTGGTCATGCCAAGCCCTGTGCATGGTAAATATTTTGCACAAATTTTGATGTATTCCAAATTATACTGTATAGTCTTGGCGATAAATGTTTGTTGAAAACATAATTAGTGAATTGTTACTTTGCCTAGAGTCCTATGCCAGAAGGCGGTGGCTCATGGGCCAATCGGTAGGATTTATCTTTTCAAGATTTTTCCTGCTTGAGTATACCCTCCTAGTATCCTTGGTGTCGTCTGTTGGAGATCCACAGACATGAGACATCGTCCTTGTTGACACTCCACGGTGGGTGGGGAGCTAGGAGGGTGAATCGTATATATTTCAACCATGGCACCCCCACTTAAAAAACGTACACACGAATCTGACGATTCGTCGTCTTCAGAAGATGAAGTCAAAACAACTGTCACCAATCCTGATAATTGGCCTCGATTCCTGGTAATGTGTGCACCTGATGGTGGCCCTCTCAAGTTAAATCCCTTTGCCGTATCAAAGGGCATAGAGTGAGTGAGTGAGTTAAGATTTAAAGTCACATCGGCAATATTTCAGCCATATCGTGACTAAAGCCAAAGGGCATAGAGGGTTTGGCTGGAGAAGTGAAAGAAATTAAAAAGTTGCGATCTGGTTCCTTGCTGATTGAATGCAGGAAAGAAATCCAATCTAAGATTCTTCAAAAAACCACAGTATTAGCTAATGTTCCTGTGGAGGTGTCCCCTCACAGGACATTAAATCATAGCAAAGGCATCGTCCGTGATATTGGACGTTGCCTTTCAGACATGAGTGAACATGACATTGTCACAGAACTACATTCTCAAGGCGTTACTCATGTCAAACGCTTCACTGCTAAAAGGAACAATGAACTATTCCAAACAAATACCTATCTCTTCACATTTTGTTTGCCGGTGCACCCACAATCACTAAAAGCAGGTTATTGCAGGTTAAAGGTTGATACTTTTATCCCCAATCCATTAAGATGTTATTCTTGCCAGAAATATGGTCACGGCTCCAAGTCTTGCAACAATCCAGCAGCATGCCAACGATGTGCTGGAGCATGCGAAGACAGTAGCCTCTGTGACAAAACACCCGTTTGTGTCAACTGTTCTGGTTGCCATCCCTCTTCTTCCAAGGAATGTCCTTCCTGGAAGTTACAGTCAAAAATATCGCGAGTGAAACATGAGCGAAACGTGTCATTTTTCGAAGCAAAACAGCTTGTTCTGTCAGAAGAACAATCAGGTCCGACTTATGCTACCACTGTTTCTGCTTCGGTTCAGGCCTCTAAATCCAAACATGTTTCATGTGCTTCAGTAGGTTGTCAAACGGACTATACCTGGGCTAGAACATCGGCTCCTACCTTGCTCTCTGCTGAAACTCAAGCGAGACCTGCAAAGGTGTCTTCCAGTGCACAAACCGTATCTTCACAAACATTCAGTCAGGCAAAAGTTCATCTACTGAGAAAGATACATCTACATCTCAGAAACAACCATCTAAATCATCAGACACAAATGTGAAAGCAACTGCGAAAAGTAAATCCAAACCAAACTATGAAAACAAAAGGAATCAAAGTACCAGAGCCCCGAAGGGGTCAAATAACCAGGTCCAACTTTTTAACAAGTTTGGATCTCTTGAGTTTATGGATGTGTCCGACCATACCCATGGTAGGACACATAGCTTGTCACCCTCAAGGAAGGTGAGGGGTAGATCTCCTGTCCATCCGCCACAGAAATAATGTCTTCACCCATAATACAATGGAACTGTAGAGGACTCCGGAATAATTTAAACGATTTACAGTTATTAAACCAAGATTTTTAAACCGTCAGCGTTCTGCATCCAAGAAACCTACCTGAAAGAGACAGATAACTTTGACTTACGTCAGTTCAATGCATATCACAGTTTTTCTCCTCCAGGTGATAGAGCTTCGGGTGGATCATCAATCCTGGTGAGGAACAATATTATCCATAGCTTAGTTCCACTCACAACCAATCTCCAGGCCGTTGCAGTGCGACTTACATTGCAGGTTGCATTCACTTTGTGCTCTTTATACCTTCCACCTTCATCAACTGTTCAACTAACCGATCTGCAAGCTCTTTATGATCAACTACCCCAACCTTGTATAATCATGGGTGATTTAAATGGCCTACAACCCACTCTGGGGTGGCACTAATACGAACACCAAAGGTAAATTACTGGAGGATTTTATTTCAAACAACGATTTATGCATTTATAATGATGGTTCAAATACGTATCTTCATCCTGGCACAGGAACATATACAGCTCTTGATTTGTCAGTTACTGACTCCAACCTAGTGTGTGAATTTGAATGGTCAGTCCACGACGACCTTTGTGGAAGTGATCATTTCCCAACATTGCTAAAACCTGTGAATCCATCTGATGTTCCTCCATCATCAAGATGGAATTTTAAAAGGCTAACTGGCCTTTATATGAAACTCTCTGTCGTGACAAACTTAAGCCTGAACTTTTAATGATATTCCTGATGCCATAAAATGTTTTTCAGATGAACTAAATAATATAGCTGACGAGTGTATTCCAAAGTCCTCTGCAATTCCTCATGTACGAAAACCATGGTTTACCAATGATTGCAAACAGGCTAGGAAGGCCCGGAAGAAAGCCGAGCACTATTTCCGTCGCCATCCTATGGTTCACAATTTGGACAAATATAAAATTTTAAACGCCAAAGCACGACGTACTTTCAAGCAAAGTAAACGCCTATCTTGGCGAAATTATATATCAAAAATTAATTCTCGCACACCTATATCCAAGGTGTGGAATATGATCCAGAAGATCAAGGGTAAAGGCTCTAAGTCTAGCATTCACCATCTCAAAGATGGGAACGAACTACTTACTAATAAATCTGATATTGCTAATAAACTTGGTGAGACGTTGGCTAAGCATTCTTCCTCATCTAATTATGTACCTGAATTCCAAAAATATCAAAAACAGCAAGAAAAGACATCTCTTAATTTCAATTCAGATAATGGGGAAGACTACAATGAAACCTTTTCGATACATGAGCTACATACTGCTCTTGATCAGGCTCATGATACTGCTTCAGGGGCTGATAACATACATTATCAACTCCTGAAGCACTTACCTGAACCATGTTTAGAGACGCTCTTACACATTTTTGATGACATTTGGACATCTGGAAATTTTCCTTCGTCATGGCGGGATGCTATTATTGTACCCATACCTAAACCTGGACGTGATCATACTGATCCCTCTAATTATAGACCAATTTCTCTGACTAGCTGCGTTTGCAAGACCATGGAACGCATGATCAACAATCGACTTGTTTGGTACTTGGAAACCAATAACCTTATAACTAATATACAATGTGGTTTCCGCAAAAACCGTAGTACCATCGATCATTTAGTGCGTTTAGAATCTTTTGTAAAAAATGCCATAATTAATAAACAACATGCAGTGTCGATTTTTTTTGATTTAGAAAAAGCATACGACACGACATGGAAACATGGGATTTTAAGAGATTTACACGATTTTGGATTGAGAGGACGTTTGCCTCAATTTATATCCAAGTTTTTAGCTGACAGGCAATTTCAAGTTCGCGTGGGTTCTACCCTGTCTGACCATTATAATCAGGATCAGGGTGTCCCTCAAGGCAGTATTTTGTCTGTCACACTTTTTAGCATCAAGATTAACAGTTTATCCAAGGTTTTAAATGATTCAATAGATGGATCACTTTTTGTGGATGATTTTAATATTTCTTGTCGTGGTAAGAATATGCATACTATTGAACGGCAACTGCAGCTGTGTTTAAATAAAATACATAAATGGTGTCTTGAAAACGGCTTTAAATTTTCCAAGTCCAAAACTAATTGTCTACACTTTTGTAGAAAATATAAGCCGCATAAAGACCCGGAACTATCTCTAAATGGCACTCCTATCAAAGTTGTGAAGGAGGCCAAGTTCTTAGGTATTATTTTTTGACTCACACTTAACGTTTCTACCACATATTAAAGCACTTAAAACTAAATGCCTGAAGGCACTTGACCTGTTGAAAGTCGTTTCCAATTCTAAGTGGGGAGGGGATCAAGCTACCCTCCTACATCTATATCGATCACTGGTACGTTCCAAACTTGATTATGGTTCCATCGTTTATGGTGGAGCCTGCAAAAAGCAACCTAAAACTATTAGATTCTGTCCACCACCAAGGTCTGAGACTTTGTCTTGGCTCTTTTAGAACTTCACCTGTTGACAGCCTCTCTACGTAGAGGCAGATGAGCCATCTCTTGCACAACGCCGTATCAAATTATCATTACAATATATTACCAAACTGTTCTCAAACAAATCTAACCCAGCATATAACTGTATCTTCAATCCCCTCTATGAGGATTTATACACCAAGAAACCTTCTCTTGTTCCGCCTCTTGGGCTCAGAATTAAACCTTTCATTTCTGCTGCTGGCATTGAGCTGGACAATATATCTCCTTCCCGTCTTCTTTCTTCTCCTCCCTGGCAGTTGGTGAGGCCAGAAGTTGACTTAACATTAACCACATTTAAAAAATCAGAAACTAATGATCTACAGTATAAACAAGAATTTAGTCAATTACGAAATAAATATACTACCTATAAATCCTTATATACAGATGGATCCAAGGATGGTGGCGCGGTTGCTTGTGCCACTGTCATTGGGTCCAAAACAATATCTTCCAGACTACCCAATGACAGTTCAATTTTCACAGCAGAAGCAAACGCAATACTAACAGCTCTTAAATATATTAATAAACACCGTAAATATAAACAATATATCATCTTTTCAGATTCTCTTTCGTGTCTTCAGGCTATTAAAAATCTTTCTTGCAAACATCCACTTTTATTAGAAATTATTGAATTGTACAATGAACTTGCTACTGGCCAATGCGACATCGTCTTTTGTTGGTTACCCAGCCACGTTGGCATTTCTGGGAATACAATGGCTGATATTGCTGCTAAGGCAGCACTCAACAAATCTGTGACACCACTTCTGATCCCATACTCTGATTACAAAGCTGCTATAAGATCTTATATCCGTGATCTGATGCAAAAGAAGTGGGACACCCAAGTAGGTATCAATAAATTACATGCAATAAAACCCTATATCGGTTACACTTACTTGGGTTGTCAGTCCAGATTTGAAGAGGTCATTATGCGACGATGTCGTATTGGCCACACTAGATATACTCATGAGTACCTATTAAAAGGTGAGGATCCTCCGTTTTTGTATCCCTTGTGATGAAAGAATCACAGTCAAGCATGTCCTGCTTGACTGTGTTGAATATTCCATCACAAGGGATATTTATTTCAACGTAAAAACTATGAAGGATCTTTTTAGTCATATAAGTTCTCATTTAATTATTGCCTTTTTAAAAAAATTAGACTTGCTAACTGATTTGTAGATAGATATATATTTTATTATTGGTAGTTTAAATTGGTAACTGATATTGTTAGTGGCTGTACCCTCAAAGGGGGTTGAAGTAGCGTAAAATTATTGTCCTCCTGAGAGGGTACGTAAGTCCCAAAACATTTAGTCAATTTAAGTGTACCAGGTTTTTAATCGTAGAATATGTGTACTTTTAATTTATGGCTAGGTTTCTCTTCTGTCGCCAATGGCTGAAGGGATGGTGTAAATCCAGCTAGGGTCCATGCAGGAAGCAAATGTACTGTAAGTCCCCATGGTCCCTAGTATGGTGATCTACCTTCAGTTGTTGGCGATCAATAGCCTGTTTTTATATTGTATCGTCTTGTATAGTTCAAATGTTTTAGATTTTTGTTACTAGTTTTATATCTATATCTGTGATAATCTAGTTATTTTACTGTCCTTCGTCGGCAGAATTTTACAATTTCACTTAAATTGTCGATATATTTATAACTTGCTTTAGTCACGATATGGCTGAAATATTGCCGATGTGACTTAAAATCTTAACTCACTCACTCACTCATTTCACGATGAAAGAACCGAGCGGCTGACATTAGGTAGATACTTGAACACCAGATTACTGAATGCTGATGGAAGATTTGCTCAAAGTACTGACTACATATTTTATGCTCAGTATCTTTCTGAACTCGAGCAAGTCAAATCTAATGTCCAAATTTCCATTCGTAAAGGAACTACTTCACAAAGCAACAGAGCAATTGTAGCCAGTGATCTTGCAAACAAAGAATCTCTCTCACAAATTTTAAAGCATGATGAAGGGTACAAATTTTTAAACCAATTAGAGGGACACCTCCATTTTGGCAATCTGTTCAAAAGGACCTATTTGCGATGATCAGGCAGTTGGGAATACCTACATGGTTTTGTTCATTTTCCTCTGCCGAACTGAGATGGACTGAGATTATTGATTGCATCCTGCGTGAAACATGTGATTCGAGGAAAGCAAAAGACCTTGACTGGAATTCCAAATGTTCAGTACTGAGAAGAAATCCAGTTACAGCTGCCAGAATGTTCGATCATAGGTTCCATGCTTTCCTCAGAGATGTAATAATGTCTCCAGCAGCTCCAATCGGAAAAGTGATTGACTACTTTTATCGAGTGGAGTTCCAGCAAAGAGGTTCACCACATACTCATTGCCTTTTCTGGATAGAAAATGCACCTAAAATCGATTCTGACTCTGATGAAACTGTTGTCAACTTTGTTGACAGATATGTTTCATGTGTACTGCCCGAGGATGACGAAGAACTTCAAAGCATAGTTGAGAGTGTACAGACGCACAGCAAACGTCATACAAAGAGCTGTCGTAAAGGTGGTAAAACCTGTCGGTTCAACTTTCCAAGACCCCCATCATGCAAAACGTTCATTTCTCATCCTGAATCAAACAATCAAACGAAAACTGTTGACGATTTGCCCAAGGATGCTAATGGCAACCCAGATATGCGATTCCTTGGTGAAATCCTACAACCAAAAATGTCATCCAAAACAGCAGAAGAGATACTGAACCAAATTTGGAGAGAGATAAATGATGAAAATCAATACGATTCTACTGAGTTACTGCTACAGGCAATAGGTGTTGCTCAAGAAGACGTAGAAAGTGCATGTGCTGCACTGGGCAAACGAACAAGTATTTTACTTCAAAGGCGACCCAGTGATGTATGGATTAACCAATATAATCCTGCTTTGTTGAAATGCTGGAATGCCAACATGGACATTCAGTTTGTCATTGATGCATATTCATGTGTGGTTTACATCATATCATACATCAGCAAAGCCGAACGTGAAATGGGTTTACTGCTTGCCCAGACAGAAAAAGAAGCACGTAAAGATGACAACATCAATGCAAAGCAAGCACTCAAAAAAGATCGGTCACACGTATCTCACTCACAGAGAAGTAAGTGCACAAGAAGCCGTGTACAGAGTCTGCAATATGCACTTAAAAGAGAGCTCTCGTTTAGTGCAATTTGTACCTGTAGGCATGAACACAGCACGTTTAAGCTTGCCACTTGAGACAATCAAACAAAAATGCTCTTCTGGAGATTTTGAAGAAGACGACTTGTGGGCTACAAGTATCATTGATCGTTACACTCACAGACCAACTGGTGTGGATATGGACAAGCTTTGCTTAGCCCAATTTTGCTCAGAGTTTAGGATAGTAACACAATCAGAAATGTCTCGTGTCAGCAAGGAGAAACGCAGAACTCCTGTGCTCACTCTTCAGAAAGGCCTTGGGTTCATGCAAAAAAGAACTAACAGCAAACCAGCAGTTATTCGTTATCCCAGATTCTCCCAAATGAAAGATTCAGAGAAGTACTATCACTCACTGTTGCAACTATTTCTGCCATACAGAGTCAATGCACAGCTCAAACCACCAGCTTTTCAATCGCACGAACGTTTCTATCACGAGGGCAGTGTAAAAATTGGCACTACTATACAGTTGGTGAAAACCATTGTTGATGGAAACAGGAAGCTGTTCGAAAAAGATGCAGATGAGTTGACAGAGCTGAAGAAATTCTAGGACTGCTGGTTCTTTACAAGATGCATGGTCCCAAATTTGTCCTGAAACTGAAATGGAAAGACAAGAGTGTGAAGACCTACGGCAAACAGTTGATGACGAAGAAGATTATGACTCCACTATCCCAGACTTACAGGGTCATGACCACAGATCCCATGAAAGTACAACTGTTTCTTCTTCACTATCCAGAACCGAGGCTCAAAAGATTCTACAGTCACTCAACTCAGAACAAAGTGCCATCTTCTATATGGTACGTCAATGGGCTCTTTGAAAAGAAATGGTCTGGAACCGAAACCCTTCCATCTCTGTGTTCATGGCCCTGGTGGTACAGGCAAAGTCTCTGGTCATCAAAGCCATAAGCTATGAATGTAACAGACTTCTGGCTAAATGCAGAGATAATCCAGATGACATATCTGTGTTACTTACTGCACCAACTGGGGTAGCTGCATTCAACATTGATGCCCAGACAATCCACAGTGCATTCTCAATTGGCATTAATGCATACTGGCCATACATTCCTCTTAGTGAAGAGAAGGTCAATACCCTTCGTCATAAGTACCAGAGCGTTCAATTGTTGATTATTGATGAAATATCAATGGTGGACCACAAATTGTTGTCATACATTCATGGCCGACTCAAACAAATAAAACAAACTCCAAATGACGTGCCATTTGGCAATGTGTCCATTCTTGCTGTTGGTGATTTCTACCAGTTACCACCTGTTAAAGGTAGACAACTATTTGCAGAAAATGTTGAGCAGATTATTGGAATGACATTTTTGTGAAAGCTGAGCTGACACAAATCATGCGTCAAAGAAACCTCATCTTTGCTGAAATGTTGAACAGACTTCGAGTTCATGATCGTGAAAATCCATTACATCCAGAAGACATTGAAACTCTAAAGGATCGAGAAACTGGAGAAGAAATGGATTGTATTCACATCTTTCCCAGAAATAATCAAGTTGACGAGTTCAATGAAGAAATGCTGAATGCCAAATGTCCTGACATTATTACCATCGAGGCTGAAGATATTTTGAAACAACGTCAGACAAATGTGAAGCTGACAAAGAAAATGTGTGGTTCGTTTGATCTGCCCAAAAAAATCAAAATTGGCATAGGTGCCAGAGTAATGCTGACAAGAAATATTGACACAGCTGATGGTCTAGTCAATGGCGTGTTTGGCACTGTTTCCATCTGTTAATGAGAGAAATGCAGAAAACCAATCAAAATTTTCATTGAATTTGATAATTGTAGGGTTGGTGCAGAATTGAGGAAAAGAACACATTTCCCAATGGACGTTTCAGTCCATAGCACGCCAATTGAGATGCAGGAAGAGACAGCAAGAAATGGTGCTGGGGTTAGACGGCAATTTTCGTTAAAACTTGCATGGGCGTGTACTTCGTACACAAAACGCAAGGTCTGACGTTTGATAAGATTTCAGTATCCTTTGAAGGTATCAGAACTCCAGGACAGGCATATGTTGCGCTCAGCCGTGTAACCTCATTAGAAGGTTTAATCGTGCAAAAGTTTGATCCAAACAAAATTTACTGCAATGATCAGGTGACAAATGCATTGACAAAGATGAAAAGCTTTGATGCAGAAGTTTCCACGAACCAACACAGCTCTGATTTCACTGTGATTATGCACAATATACAAGGTCTGGGCGCTCATTTTCACTGTTTCAAAAATGACAAACGATTCATGAAAGGCGATGTCATATGCCTTACAGAAACATGGATAGCATCTCCAAATGTGTCCAAAGATGCTTCTACCATCTTACAACTTTTTACCATCAAAACAGGGAGTCTTCATACGACCATTCGAACACAATGTTTTCGAATTTCAAATCACAGACTCATGGTGGTGTAGGAGCGTTTAGAAAGAAAATCTGAATGTTGAACTACTAAAAACAAAACTGCAATTTAGAACATCTGTGCATGTACTTGCCCGCCATAGATATTGTTCTAGTTTTGATATACAGACCTCCAAACTATCAAATGGCAGAGTTCAAGAATAGTTTGAAGTATCTGATGGAAAGACTAGGGTGAAACTTTTCACTTGTGGGATGATGATCCTTGGTGACTTCAATGACAACATCAGAACGTCGTCATCTATTGAAAATTTCCTCAGAAATTTTGGTTTTGTTCAGAACGTAACAGAAGCCACAACTGAAGACAATACCATCATAGACCATGTTTACACCAGAGACATCCAGGATATTTCAGTTAAGATCCTACCAACGTACTTCAGTTACCACGAAGGGCTGGAAATAAAGGTATCCAAAGTTGGCTGAAGTTGATTGATCTTTGGACTGGCACTCGACTGTCTCCGTTAACTATTGTGCTGCCAATATATGCTAACTGTTTAAGTCAGCACTGGCCGTCTTGATTGTTCTCCACTAAAGCGTTTAAAATGATTTGACCACGGGTCCCTGTGTATATGTATATAGTGCATTTGTGAAACAGCCATGGACGTATATGTATGTAGTGCATTTAGAAACAGCCATGGACGTATGTGTATATATTGCATTTGTGAAACAGCCATGGACGTATATGTATATATTGCATTTGTGAAACCTTGCTTTAGTCACGATATGGCTGAAATATTGCCGATGTGACTTAAAATCTTAACTCACTCACTCATTTATGAAACAGCCATGGACGTATATGTGTATATTGCATTTGTGAAACAGCCATGGACGTATATGTAAATATTGCATTAGCGAAACAGCCATGGACGTATATGTATATATTGCATTAGCGAAACAGCCATGGACGTATATGTATATATTGCATTTGTGAAACAGCCATGAACGTATGTGTATATATTGCATTTGTGAAACAGTCATGGACGTATATGTATATATTGCATTTGTGAAACAAATATAGACTTATGTGTATAATGCTGCTGACACAAACGGAAAATTCACAAACTGCAGAAAAAACACACAAGAAGGCACAGTCAAACAAAGCAAAGGAATTGAGGAATATATAGAGACATATACTAAAAGGAGAGATTACTGGTTGTACCCATAGACTTATGTGTATATATATTGCATTTCTGAAACAGCCATATGGGGAAGATCCTCCGTTTTGTATCCCTTTGTGATGAGAGTTACGGTCAAGCATATCCTGCTTGACTGTGTTGAATTCTCCATCATAAGGGTAAATATTTCAGTGTAAAACACTCTAAGGATCTTTTTACTTCTGTTAATTCTCATTTAATTATTGGTTTTTTAAAAGAAATTGACTTCATTGATGAATTCTGATTAACATGTTCTGTAGATAAATGTATTTTAATGATTGGTAGTTTAGATTAGTAACTGAGATTGTTAGTGGCTGTACCCTCAAAGGGGGTTGAAGTAGTGTAAAATTATTGTCCTCCTGAGAGGGTACGTAAGTCCCAAAACTTTCAAAGTAGAATTTTCACATACCAAGTTTTTAAACGTAGTATTTTTGTTCATTTAGGTTACGGCTAAATTATCCTAACTGAAGGAAGCGCCAGTAAAATATAGCAACACCCGCTGCTTCCTTGCCTGCCATAGATATTGTTCTAGTTTTGATATACAGACCTCCAAACTATCAAATGGCAGAGTTCAAGAATAGTTTGAAGTATCTGATGGAAAGACTAAGTGAAACTTTCACTTGTGGGATGATGATCCTTGGTGACTTCAATGACAACATCAGAACGTCGTCATCTATTGAAAATTTCCTCAGAAATTTTGGTTTTGTTCAGAACGTAACAGAAGCCACAACTGAAGACAATACCATCATAGACCATGTTTACACCAGAGACATCCAGGATATTTCAGTTAAGATCCTACCAACGTACTTCAGTTACCACGAAGGGCTGGAAATAAAGGTATCCAAAGTTGGCTGAAGTTGATTGATCTTTGGACTGGCACTCGACTGTCTCCGTTAACTATTGTGCTGCCAATATATGCTAACTGTTTAAGTCAGCACTGGCCGTCTTGATTGTTCTCCACTAAAGCGTTTAAAATGATTTGACCACGGGTCCCTGTGTATATGTATATAGTGCATTTGTGAAACAGCCATGGACGTATATGTATGTAGTGCATTTGTGAAACAGCCATGGACGTATGTGTATATATTGCATTTGTGAAACAGCCATGGACGTATATGTATATATTGCATTTGTGAAACCTTGCTTTAGTCACGATATGGCTGAAATATTGCCGATGTGACTTAAAATCTTAACTCACTCACTCATTTATGAAACAGCCATGGACGTATATGTGTATATTGCATTTGTGAAACAGCCATGGACGTATATGTAAATATTGCATTAGCGAAACAGCCATGGACGTATATGTATATATTGCATTAGCGAAACAGCCATGGACGTATATGTATATATTGCATTTGTGAAACAGCCATGAACGTATGTGTATATATTGCATTTGTGAAACAGTCATGGACGTATATGTATATATTGCATTTGTGAAACAAATATAGACTTATGTGTATAATGCTGCTGACACAAACGGAAAATTCACAAACTGCAGAAAAAACACACAAGAAGGCACAGTCAAACAAAGCAAAGGAATTGAGGAATATATAGAGACATATACTAAAGGAGAGATTACTGGTTGTACCCATAGACTTATGTGTATATATATTGCATTTCTGAAACAGCCATATGGGGAAGATCCTCCGTTTTGTATCCCTTGTGATGAGAGTTACGGTCAAGCATATCCTGCTTGACTGTGTTGAATTCTCCATCATAACAGAGTAATATTTCAGTGTAAAACACTTAAGGATCTTTTACTTCTGTTAATTCTCATTTAATTATTGGTTTTTAAAAGAAATTGACTTCATTGATGAATTCTGATTAACATGTTCTGTAGATAAATGTATTTTAATGATTGGTAGTTTAGATTAGTAACTGAGATTGTTAGTGGCTGTACCCTCAAAGGGGGTTGAAGTAGTGTAAAATTATTGTCCTCCTGAGAGGGTACGTAAGTCCCAAAACTTTCAAAGTAGAATTTTCACATACCAAGTTTTTAAACGTAGTATTTTTGTTCATTTAGGTTACGGCTAAATTATCCTAACTGAAGGAAGCGCCAGTAAAATATAGCAACACCCGCTGCTTCCTTCACTTAGTTATGTCACAACTGAAAAAAAATGCGCAATCCTAATGTCCCTCCCTGTTTGTGGCGTAATTGTGGCGTAACTATTGACTTTTACATAATAATAATGTGAAGCAAAATTGTTCCACATTTTATTGTCTACAGTTTGGTACCTTCAAACATGACATCAATTGTGTTTTCGCAGAACTGTGAACCCTATAACAATGTGTTCTGCCAAAAATTGACCAACTTCCAAGGGCAATAACTCCGACACTATTCAAGATATCGACATGCATTGAACAACCTAAGTAGTCCGGAGTGTGGGCTTTAAAACGATATATAGAACACTATTGTACTATTTGCCGTTCAGGAGCAGAGGATTGTTAAACAGAGGCACCGTCAAAAAGGTGCGGAAATGTGCAAAATTGCGAAGGCCGTGTTTGCGTCGTAATGGTGACGTTATTATTGATTTTTACATAACCATGATGTGAAGCAAAAATGTTTCCCATTCAATTATCTACAGGTTGGTACTTAGAAAAATGGAATACATTGATTTTTCGCAGAGTTGAGACCTTTTTCTTAACCCTATGAAAATGCGTCTTAAAAATTTCACCAACTTTCAAGGGCAATAACTCCAAAACCATTCAAGATATCGACATGCCTTGAACAAATTAAGGTGTCCAGAGTATAGGCTTTCCAACGGTGTATCGAACGCGATTGTACTATATGCCGTTCTGGAGAAGAAGATTTTTAAAGATAGGCACCGTCAAAACGAGGAAATCGGCAAAAATTTCAGTTTTTTCAAAATTGCGGGAAATTTATTCTGCCGTGAAACTTCCGCTATGGGTTGAATCCATGGCGAAGGTTGTTGTCTACATTGAGTGAAAATTTGGTGAATTTATCTCTAATAGTATTGGAGATATAGACGTTGAAAAAGTTTGAAATATTTTGAGATTTTGGGTTGTCTGCCCTTACCGGAAGCCGGAAGTCGGGATTTTTTCGACTATGTATCAATTTCAGCTAATAATAAGGGCCTGATGATGTACGCCTCTTCGTGGTGGTGGGCCTAGATAGGGGAATTTTATTCCCTGAACTGAACGTACATCACCCAGTTAGGGCTGACCCCGAAGCTGGAATTTTTCACTGGGTTACAAACAGCCAAGAAAAATTTTATCTTTCAACTCCGCAGCCCAGTCAGCCTTCCTCCGGTAGTGACACTAACCATACTGGAGATGGGACTTGCCCCAGGGGAAGGCACAGAACCCGACCAAGAATATCTTGGTCAAACCACCTTAAAACCACACTACTTGAGTGTGCGAGAGCGACAGGATGGCCTGAAAATCCACGTATCAATGGCAAGTCGCTGAAGCTGCATTGGGACAATGCCATGCCCATGTATGCTTACCTGACGGAGCAAAATCTTCGAGATCAATTCCGGCGGCTTAAAAATCTCTTGCCCCGTGAGCCAGTTCAACCCACAACTGGTGCCCGTCAGGAACCTTTGCATGAACAGAATGCTCAAGTGGCAGCAGACCCAAAACTTCTGATGGACGTCCGTGTCAACCTCTTTCCTCTTGCTGATGGAAACTCTTCCGGCGTAGAGCCAATTGGCCCCGAAATTTCAGACCCTCACTCTTCCTCTTCTTCAGTTGCGGATCTTTCCGAAAACCCTGTGTATATTTTGTTTCATTCTATTTATGATGAAATATCTGGCATACCTTTAGAAAATCGGAGGCCAATTAAACAAACAAATGAATCTTTTCCCAAAACTGAAATCAATTTATTAAATGATATTATTTCTATGAAACTTTCATCGGACTGTTCATTACATGAAGTTAATTGTTGTGTCTATGCTGCCGCTCGAACCTTGGAGGAAATTCACACAGTTTCCAAAGAAAAATCATCTAACACTAAGAACAATACACCAAAGAAAAACCGGTTTCAAGTAAAACTAACGGAAACTCGAAAATACATTTCCTGGATAGAGCTGTGCCTGAAGTTAAGATCATCAGGGAGTCCAATGTCAAAACGGCAAAAGTCAATTTGGAGAAAATTAAAATTACAATACAAGACAACAAAAGAAAAGGTACTTCTCCAAATTGTCGATTCCCTTAAGGCCAAAATAAGGGTTTGGACTGAAAGAAAGAAAAAAATGGGAAAAGAAAAATAAATTCATCAAACAAAATAAACTTTTTAGAAATAATGAAAAGCACTTTTACAGGCAATTGAAAACAAAGGGTGATGGTGAACATGATAAACGGCCTCCCATGGATGCCAATGAAAGGTTCTGGAAACAGTTGTGGTCTGTACCCGGCAACTGTAACCTTGAGGCACCATGGGTCAGTGATTATGACCATGCAATGCATGAGAAAGTAACTAGGTCGTTTGTCTGTTACATCTCACCAGATTGCCTGAAAAGTGTTATAAAAAAGTCCAAATCTAATACAGCTCCAGGGCCTGATGGCATTCGAAACCGGTATTGGAAACTGTTCCCCTGTGTCCAAACACCATTACTACACTGTTTTAATACTCTCGTGGACACAGGTGATGTTCCTCCATGGTTCTGCAAAGGTCGCACAATACTCCTTCCCAAGAAAGGAGACTTGACTGATCCCAAAAACTTCCGCCCTATCACATGTTTGAATACACAATACAAAATATTCACAGGGTGTTTGACAAACCTCGTGTCATCTTACTGCTCTTCCAATGATATAATTACAGAGAGCAGAAGGGAGCAAGAAAGGGATGTTGGGGGTGCAAGGATCAACTTCTTGTACAGAAAATGATTTTGGAAGAGGCTAAAGCATATCACCGCAACCTCTCCATGTGCTGGATTGACTACAAGAAAGCATACGACTCTGTCCCTCACGAATGGATTCTGAAGTCTCTTCATTGTATTGACCTCCCTGAGCGACTACTTGATTTACTCAAGTCTTTAATGAGTTGCTGGTCGACTCAGCTTGAGATGTACTCACAAGGGCAGGTGCAGACTTCGGAATCTATTCCAATCAGAAGGGGAATATTTCAGGGGGATTCCTTTAGTCCTTTGCTTTTTTTGTCTGTCTTTAAATCCTTTGAGCTTTCTGCTCAATAAAGAGGAGGGTTACCATCCCGGACCTCCTCAGCACAGATCCCCAACACCTCTTACTCATCTCCTTTACATGGATGACATCGAGCTCCTTGCCAAAGGAGATTCCAATTTGAAAGAGCAGGTTCTCCTTGTCGAGTCCTTTTCTAATGATATTGGCATGACATTTGGACTCGACAAATGTAATACTCTTCATTTGAAACGTGGCAAGGTAACTAATGATGGATCGGTCAAGTTACAAGGGGGAGGAGTTATTGAGCATCTTGTGGAAGATCAGGCCTACACCTATCTTGGAATGCAAGTTCGAGACAAGCTCCAGGATGCCCAGATTCAAGACAAACTTCGGGCCGAGTATAAATCTCGTTTAAAGAAAATCTGGAGCTCAGAGCTAAATGCTCGAAACAAGGTCAAAGCCACCAATACTTTTGCTGTGCCAGTCCTTTCCTATTCCTTTGGAGTAGTTGATTGGACGAAACAAGACATCCAGAGTCTTGACCGTCTAACCAGAAGGATCATGTCTGATAACAGAGCCCACCACCCTCGTTCCTCTCTTAACCGTTTATACATGCCAATCAATTCTGGAGGTCGGGGTTTGATTAATGTGGAGGCTCTTCATGATAGAATTTTATTGTGTACTTTTGCACATATTTATTTATCAGATGATCCTCTAGTGATGCATGTGAAGACTCATGATGAAAGCAAGGAATTCCACAGCTATTTTAAGCGTGCCAAGGTTGTTGGACAGAATCTGAAATTTGAGGTTGACTTTGCTGATGGCAATGTACTGCTGGACGGTACAGCGATGGGAGTAAACCAGGTGAAGTCCTTTACCAAGTCTGCCCAGAGTCGGTCTTTTGTGGAGAAGCTTTCTGAGAAGCCATTGCATCGTGTGTACATGCAGTGTGTTGAACAGAATAGCAATCCCACCGACTCCTTCGCCTGGATGAAGTCGGCTGGTCTTAAATGTGAAACTGAGGGCTTCCTTTTTGCTGCTCAGGACCAGTCACTTCCCACTCGTAATCGCCTAAATGTGATTCTTAAAGAGAATATTAACATGAAATGTCGACTTTGCAATGAATTTACAGAGACTGTCCAACACCTTGTCAGTGGATGCCCTTCCTTGGCACAAACAGCATATCTTAAACGACATGATGGCATGGCTCGTTGCTTTTACTACCGTCTCCGACATGCCTGTGGCTTTGACTCCGAGGTCCATCCATGGTACGACCCTGAACATGTCCAGGGCGTCATGGAAAATGATGCTTTCAAACTTCTGTGGAATAGGCCCATATACAGCCTCAGAAGAATTCCAGCTAACAAACCTGATCTTGTCCTTTTTGATAAAGCCAATGAATTTATTTATATCATTGAATTTTCTGTCCCTTTTGACACCAATGTGATTGGCAAGATTAAGGAAAAGCATGATAAATATGCGGACCTCGCCTTTGAAATGTCTCGCTTGCATCCCAAGTACACTGTCGTCAGGCTCCCCATTGTTCTCGGTGCCCTTGGTTTGGTACCTCCTGATCTCTTGGCGCAGATCAGGAGAGTGCCCGGGTTCTTCACCGGGAGCACAGCCCTTCTGACACTCTGGGTAATGCAGAAGGCTGCAGTGTTGGGGGAGCCTTCATATTCTCCGGCCATTTTTATATTGTGTTGTCCCCCATAGTTATAGTGTTTTAGATTCAATTACTAGTTTTACATATATATCTGTGATAATCTAGTTATTCTACTGTCCTTCGTTGGCAGAATTTTATAATTTCACTTAAATTGTTGATATATTTAAAACTTGCTTTAGTCACGATATGGCTGAAATATTGCCGATGTGACTTAAAATCTTAACTCACTCACTCATATTCTCCGGAAAGTTCTTGGTGGGTTCGACTAGGCAGCGTTTCCTGGGAGAAGTCCCATTCGATGTCTGGGCTGCGTGTAGAGGGGGGCAAGGGCCCTGAGCTGATGATGAGCCTTACCAGCCTGACTGTGCCAGGATCACCCGAACCCTCTCTGCTGCATACAATCTTTAATCTGTAAAACATAATAATAATAATAATAAAAACACGAACGATTACAATAGGTCTCCTGCCTAAAGGCAAAGGAGCCCTAATAATGTAACAGTGTTGTTTTCTGTGAAATATTTTCACTTCTGAGACGAGTTGTTACGTGAACACAGATCCTTGATAACATTTTCATCTTATGCCAATATATTATATGATCCTTGTTCATAAACCTAAAAAGCTCTTCCAGTGAATATTTCACAGACACAACCAATAACATCCCATCAGAATGAAACACAACGGCGTCTTCCCGGAATGCCGGCACCTTTTGTTTTAGGCAAAGCAGTGAAGCATGCTAATTGGAAGACAATGGGGTATTATGGGGGGCTTCTCCTAAACAACCATGTGGACGGCTGCAACTTCAACGAGCGTTCTGCAAGTCACCCCAACCTGTTCAAATTCGTCTCCTTGCTGAGACAGGAGCAGAACGCCACCGAAATTATCCTAATGCAGCTGAATGCTGGGGGTCGTCTTCCACCTAAGAAGAAGAAGTATATAGAGCTTGACAACGCACTGGATTTGACTAAACGTCGCCTCATGAATGGACAGATCTCTCGGGAACAGTACCACAATACTGTAACCCATTATGTGGGCCTGTAGATGTGTATTATGCGTATTGTAAATGTTACTGCCTTAGCTGGTGTTCGAGTAATAATGAATGATATATGTCCATTGCTTTACATGAATAAAACGTATTTTAATTGTCACATCTATCTTTCTTTCATTTTCCTTAGAAATACAAGTATCATCCATTACTAACTCCTACATGTAAACTGTAAATTATAATTTGATACGACCCGCGTGCTTGTAACAACAGCGTATTTGTTCAGCAACCGTAACATGCCGGTATTCCGAGAACAAAGCGACACAACAGGATTAACTGTTATTATAAATTGCTTTAATGCCAAAGAACTAGCAATTCTAATGGTCTCCTGTTGTGTGTAACTGTACTATGAAATAGCAACAAAACACACATTGGTTATAATTGCAGATTTTATTGTGTGAGACGTTAATTGTATGTCACAATAGCCTTAGTCATCGAGTCCATTAGAAAGGTAGGGTCGGGAGGTGGTATCATATCAGTTGAACACGTGCTTGTATTGGAGGAATGGGATTTGTCACTGGTTGACCATATTTGCCAGATGTTGTTTCTTAGCAACTGTATAGGCTTTCAACATCTTGGACACGAGAAGGCCAAAGTCCCTGATATCCTTACTGAAGTCCTCTTCGATTTCTGTTGCCATGGGCACACATGCTGCAGTCACCCTTCTGATAATCTGTTGAATGAAATTGTTTATATGAAGTCAGGTGCTATTGTTACAATATCCAATTGCACAAATTGTAACAGTTAAAGTCTGATTTATGCGCCAGATGAGAGGACACAGAATGTACATTAACTACATTACGATGTTTTAACAGGAACGGTTGCCCGTGAAGATCAGGGTTAGAATTGATCTTCAGTAACCCATGCTTGTCGTAAGAGGCGACTACGGGATTGGGTGGTCAGGCTCGCTGACATGGTTGACACATCGTTTCCCAATTGTGTAGATTGATGCTCACAATGTTGATCACTGGATTGCCTGGTCCAGATTACTTACAGACCGCCGCCATAGAGCTGGAATACTGCTGAGTGCGGCGATAAACAACAATCAACCGACCTAACATGATCGGATAGTTTTGTTCATAAATACATATTTTCCAAACGTACCCCCTGATCAAGGACGACGTATACACTGTCTGTCTCCACCAAGCCATTGACCAGCCCATTGGAGTGACGAAGGTCGATAGAGCTTGCTAACTGATGAGCAATGGTCAGCATTTGCCTGGCGGACATCAGTGACCCGATGTAAGTGGACAGGCAGACCGAATTCGGGGGCTGGCTCAAGAAGAGGAGTTCTTTTCGCAAAATCTGAGGGACAGACAACCTTGTCCTTACTGTAAAAGTAAGCAAAAATACATAAACTTTTTGTACTTAACAAAGTTGATTTGTTTTCCTTGTGAATTGAGTTTATATTATTCATATAAAAGTTTCAATGATTTCAGACTTAGAAACCTGAGATAGAGTGAGTGAGTGAGTTAAGATTTTTAGTCACATCGGCAATATTTCAGCCATATCGTGACTAAAACTAGTTCTAACTTTGTAATACAGACATATTATATATAAAACCCTGTCAACGAAGGACAGTAAAACAACTAGAATATCACAATTAGATTTAAAACTAGTGTGGAAGGTTAAAACTAATAGCACTATTAGGACAATACAAGATAAAAACAGGCTATAGATCGCCAACAACTGAAGGTCGATCACCATACTAGGGACCATGGGGACTTACAGTACCTTGGCTACCTGCATGGACCCTAGTTGGATTTACACCATCCCTTCAGCTGCTGGTGATTGTAAGAAATGTCAGCTACAATCAAAATGACAAAAATGCTACGTTTAAAAATCCTGGTAAGTTTAAATTGACTTTCGAAGTTTTGGGACTTCCTGAGATAGAACAAAACAGGATTTCAACATGGACATGTTTCTTTACAAGTATAAACAAAACAAAAGGGTTCATGTTGTTTGTCACCGATTCAAAGATTAAACACATACCAGTTGATCGAGTAGTACTTGAGAACGTCTTGTCACTGGTTAGCTGTAAATACGTAATTGGAATAGAGTTAATGCAAGGAACAAACGGTGTCAGCCCGATCTGTCGACAAATGAAAAATAGGATGTTCCTAACCGTCGACAAAACAAAAAACCCGGAGTGTCGACATCGCGTGGTCAACATACCGTGACGGTGTTCGTATCATGAGTAAATAAATTAAGTTGATTAAATAGAATGTCTTTTTAACAATTTGCAAGAGAATTAAGGTTGCAAAAACAGACTTTTATTTTACGTTATGCGAGTGGAAGGATGACCATTTGGGAGTTTAACATGCAACAACATCCGGAAAGAAACAGAGAGCTTACAAATTATTTTGTGATATTGGGAGTAGGATTATCTAAATGCTATACAAATATATTATATTGTGTGACATATGATACATGCATGATACATGCATGTTGTTATATTGACTGAATAATTATATTGTCTACTATATATATCACACTCTGTTTTAATTGGTTTGTTAATTTCGAGAACACTGGGAGTGAAGTCACTCATGTAGAACATCACCTACCTTTTCCCGGACTGTCGACAAGTAATTTGGACAGATTATTTCTTGTTGTCGACAGTCCGGGCATAAACCGAACAAACATCTCTCGAATCCAACATTATATCTGCATAATTAAATTTTGGTACATGACTTTTATGTGAGTAGGTACACAAAAGAGAAGATTGTAACCTTTCGTTTTCTCATGGTGTCAACTGATGACAGAGTGTAGATGATGGGATTGAGAGCGGAGTTGATCGGCAGGACAAACACCGCAACCCAGGCGTACACTTCAGAGTTGATAACATGACCTTGGAGAGCCATCAGACCTGGAGCAAGAAATCATTCGATCTACAATTAAATATATACTTTTTGTCTTCCTTACAATCAGATTGTCTGTACGGTTCAGGTATTTTGGCATTCGTGGTAAACGACAATATGAAAGCGACATACGAACTTTTCTCAAGCCAAACGAAATCCCAACTGAGAACATACTCATCCGCACGATTCCTATTTTGTCATCAATATTAATACATAACTATTAAGCAGCGATGATACCCAGGTAAACGTGTCCTGGTTCAAACACATGCAAAGGCATGTAAACTGTATTCCTATACAAACAAAACACGGGAACGTATGGTACAAGTAAAATACGGAAATGCCCAGATGGATGTCACTGATGAGGTTGATGCACGGCCTAATGAAACTTTTCTTTCACCATTAGTTGTGCTTATGAATTTTGCATATGTTCGTCGAGTCCATAGACTTAATTACATTTACTGTCTGAGTCCATAGATTTAATTACATTTACTTCATATTTTAGATATTTTCTAGGTGTTAGTAAATGCTCCTCAAATATTGCTATCTTAGGTGAAACTGGTCGGCATTATATGTTTGTTCAAAGCCGGAAACGAGCTGATAAATATTAGATAAAATTGTTACGTTTGGATAGATCTAGATACCCTGCACAATGTCATTTTTTGCTTTAAAAAATTAGATGAAGAAGGTAAACGGAACAGGGTAACAGGTATTAAAAATGTTTTATGTTTTCATGGTTTCTCATGTATATGGAATTATCAAAGTGTTGGTGATGCTAGAATTTTCATGCATCAGTTTAATGAAAGATTACAAGATGTTAGTGTACAAGACTGGTTTTCTAAATTGTCGTCTTCAAAATACTTAGACCATTACTCAAATGTGAAGTCTTTGCTTAACGTTGAACGATATATTACATTTTAGAAGATAAATCTTTAAAACGTGCTTTTTGCAAATTAAAAATAAATTTGCACAATTTCAAAGTTAATATGTTACGAAAGAAAAAAGTAGATTTTCAAAATAGCCTTTGTAATTACTGCAGTAAGGGTCTTATTGAGACCGAAGATCATGTTTTCTGTGTATGTGAATATTATAATGACTTACGTATGCATTATATTACACAACTCACAAATGTATTCCATGGCCAGTTAACTTTGCCAAATATACTCAATTGCAAAAATGAAACTGTTATTAAAATCACTTCTATTTATATACAAAAACTGTTTATGTCAAGAAAATCGTGACTAAAATGTTATTCTTAAATTTTAATTGTGTGTTCTATGGCCTGCATTACCGGATAAAGTCTGTCTACCATTACATTTACTGTCCGAGTCCATTGACTTAATTACATTTACTGTCCGAGTCCATAGATTTAATTACATTTACTGTCCGAGTCAGTGCTGGCAGAAGTATGAAACAATACTCTTTTCAGATGTAAAGTGGCACCCATGAAAGGCCACCTCCTCGTGGTGGGTGCTGGGTCACGCTAAGCGCCTTTCAACCCCCCGTTGTGGACCCGGGGGGGATATTTTGGTCCACCAACCCGTTTGCCGTGGGTTGCGCCCCTGTGTCGGTGGAGGAAGGTAGTCTGGTGGTTGAGGGCACTGGTTCCAGGAACAGTGTTCCTTTGCCCAACACACCACTTCGGCCCTGACTTCACCTAGACGGGTGGTAGAACTGGCCCGGTTCTATCAATCGGCTGGTCACGCCATGCCCTGTGCATAGAAAGTATTTTTTGCAAATTTGAATTGTTGGGTATTGGTAATTTTGAATGTATAGTATACAAATTATTGTTAAATTTATTGCCTAGAGTCCTATGCCAGAAGGCGGTGGCTCATGGGCCAATCTGGTGATTATGACCTCTAAATTCTGTATGTCTCCAAGTTTTTGTTAGAGCCGAACCAGCCTGACATTATATTTGGTAGACAGATATAGCTATTTATGTTGTATTTACTGGAGTATATCACCCTTGTATCCCTGGTGTTTGCATGCTGGATATCCGGTGCTATTAGACACTGTCCGTGTTGACACTCCGTGGTGGGTGGGGAGCAGGGTGCTGAATCACATTCCTTTCATCATGTCACAACAACAAGCTGGTTCATCTCGCCATGAAAAGAAACGACGTATTGACGACATAGATCAATCAAGTGACCAAACAAATACAACTGTTGATTCTTGGAATCGGTTTTGGTTATAGAAGCTGCGGATTTTCTTCCTATCAAACTTAATCCTTTCGCCATTTCAAAGGCTATTTCTGGAATTTGTGGGAGGTCAAGAATGTTACTCGTCTCCGTAGTGGTTCACTTTAGTTGAATGTTTACGGAAACAACAGTCCCTCAATCTGCTGTCAATCAAGACCTTTGCAAACATAGAAGTTACCGTGTCTGCACACAGAACATTAAACTCTTGTCGTGGCATTGTGCGTGACAGGGCACGGTGTCTCTCTGATATGTCCGAGGAAGACATTGCCGCAGAGCTGCAGAATCAGGGAGTTTCAGCGGTAAAACGTTTTACCGTTAAAAAGGAGGGTAACATTATTAAAACTAATACCTATCTGTTGACCTTTCTCGTTCCTCACTTCCAACATCTATCAAAGCAGGCTATTTCAATATCGGGGTGGATGTATGTCCCCAATCCACTCCGATGTTACAAATGTCAGCATTTCGGACACGGCTCACAATCTTGCCGAAACTCTGTAGTCTGTCATCGTTGTGGCGATCGTCATGACGATTCTGATTGCGACAGAGAGTACAAATGTGCTAACTGTAATGGTGCTCATCCTGCGTCATCGAAAGCTTGCCCTGTGTTCCAGCGTGAATCGCAGATTATGAAACTTAAATGTGAAAAAAACGTTTCATACCAGGACGCAAAAAAACTGCTAACTCAAACCTCTACTCCATCAAATGGTACCTACGCTGCGGCAGTTACTCGCTCTGTAGCAGTGTCCTCTACTGCGTGCCAGACTGACTTGACTTGGGTCAAGTCAGAGAAACCTCTTTCGTCAGCTTCAACTATTAAACCTACTGTCACAGTCACTCAATCTACGTCTGATTCTCAGACTGATGAAACACAATCCGAAACTTCATCGCAAACATCTGTTTTGCAACCAGCCGTGCATAAACTTAAAAAGAAGAAAGGAAAAGGGATTACCAGGGATAAACTAACTGTTGTTCCTTCACCTCCAGAGGTACCTCTTGAAAACTCATTTGGACCTTTAGATATGGAGGTTACTCCGTCCTCACAGGACAGGCGGAGGAGCTTATCCTCCTCGCATTCACGTGAGAGATCACCAATTGAGCCGCCATGATTCAATTGTCTACTCTAATGCAATGGAATTGCAGAGGACTACGAAATAACTTCAATGAGATACAACTGCTGATACAAGATATTCAGCCGTCAGCACTCTGTCTCCAAGAGACATATTTAAAACCTACAGATAACTTTATTATGAGACAATACAGCGATTATCATTCCTTTTCTCCCCCGGGAGATAAAGCAACTGGAGGTGCTTCTATCTTAGTACGACAGGGTATAATACATAGCCCTGTCCCCCTTCATACTAATCTTCAGACTGTAGCTGTTCGACTGACCCTGCACATTGCTTTGACTCTGTGCAGCTTATATATCCCGCCATCTTCTGCTGTCCGTCTGTCGGATCTTCAGAATCTGTATGATCAGCTTCCGAAGCCATGTATCATCATGGGCGATCTGAATGGACACAATCCGCTTTGGGGAAGTGTCCATACCAACAATAAAGGTAAAATCCTCGAGGAATTTATATCAGATAATAATCTCTGTATTTTCAATGATGATTCAGCCACTTATTTACATCCAGCTACGGGAACATATTCTTCCCTGGATTTATCACTTACTGATTCAACCCTATATGATGAATTTGAATGGATGGTACATGATGACCTATGTGGGAGTGATCACTTCCCAACCATACTCAAAAACATCAACCCTGGTGATGATCCACCTTTGTCGAGAAGGAACTTTGCCAGGGCTGATTGGTCATTGTATAAGGCTCTGTGTGTTGAACACATTACGCATGATCTTTTTAGTAACAGTGAAGATCCTATACAGTCTTTTTCGGATATTTTAAATTTTATTGCTGACAAAACAATTCCACAGTCCTCTGCAACTCCACACATACGTAAACCATGGTTTAATAATGAATGTAAACAGGCCAGAAAGTGCAGGAAGAAAGCGGAAAAATATTTTCGCAAACATCCTACAGTCCATAATTTAGACAAAGTTAAAATATCAAATGCCAAGGCTCGACGTGCCTTTAAACAAAATAAGCGTCAGTCTTGGAGGAATTATGTTTCCAAAATAAATTCACGTACACCTATGTCCAAGGTGTGGAACATGGTCCAAAGAATTAAGGGCAAAGGTTCTAAATCTACTGTACACCATCTGAAGGATGGTGATAATCTCTTAACTAATAAAACTGACATAGCAAATAAAATTGGCGAAACTCTTGCCAAACATTCTTCATCATCAAATTATGTCCCTGAATTTCAAAAGCACCAGAAACAACAGGAGAAGAAAAGAATAAATTTTAACTCAGACAATGGTGAAGATTATAATGAATTATTTTCACTCCATGAGCTACATACTGCTCTTGAGCAAGCTCATGATACAGCTACAGGGGCTGATGATATCCACTATCAGCTCCTAAAGCATTTGTTCGAATCGTGTTTGGAAACACTGCTAAATATATTTGATATGATATGGACTACAGGAATTTCCCAACTTCCTGGCGTGATGCCATTGTAGTCCCAATACCAAAACCTGGCAAGGATCATACAGATCCGTCTAATTACAGACCGATATCTCTAACTAGCTGTGTCTGTAAAACCATGGAACGTATGGTGAATAATAGATTAACTTGGTATCTTGAAACCAACAACCTTATAACCAATATTCAATGTGGTTTCAGGAAAAATCGAAGTACCATTGATCATTTGGTACGATTAGAATCCTTTGTTAAAAATGCAATCGTAAATAAACAACATGCCGTATCGATATTCTTTGATCTCGAGAAAGCATACGATACCACCTGGAAGCATGGCATTTTAAAGGATTTACATGATTTTGGTTTGAGAGGCCGTTTGCCTCTTTTTATATCACAGTTTTTAAAAGACAGGCAATTTCAAGTCCGAGTGGGTTCTACCCTGTCTGACCATTACAATCAGGATCAGGGTGTCCCACAAGGCAGTATTTTGTCTGTCACTTTATTTAGCATTAAGATCAACAGTTTATCCAAGGTTTTAAATGATTCAATAGATGGATCACTTTTGTGGATGATTTTAATATTTCTTGTCGTGGTAAGAATATGCATACTATTGAACGGCAACTGCAGCTGTGTTTAAATAAAATACATAAATGGTGTCTTGAAAACGGTTTTAAATTTTCCAAGTCCAAAACTAATTGTCTACACTTTTGTAGAAAATATAAGCCGCATAAAGACCCGGAACTATCTCTAAATGGCACTCCTATCAAAGTTGTGAAGGAGGCCAAGTTCTTGGGTATTATTTTTGACTCACACTTAACGTTTCTACCACATATTAAAACACTTAAAACTAAATGCCTGAAGGCACTCGATTTGTTAAAAGTTGTTTCCAACTCAAAGTGGGGAGGGGATCAAACTACGCTCCTTCACTTATACCGAGCATTGGTACGATCTAAACTTGATTATGGTTCGATCGTATATGGCGGAGCCTGCAAAAGCAACCTTAAACTACTTGATTCTGTTCACCACCAAGGTCTAAGACTTTGTCTTGGATCATTTAGAACCTCTCCTATTGATAGTCTCTATGTTGAGGCAGATGAGCCTTCGCTTTCCCAACGCCGTATTAAATTATCCTTACAATATATTACTAAACTATATTCAAACAAATCTGGCACCCATGAAAGGCCACCTCCTCGTGGTGGGTGCTGGGTCACGCTAAGCGCCTTTCACCCCCGTTGTGGACCCGGGGGCATATTTGGTCCACCAACCTGTTTGCCGTGGGTTGCGCCCCTGTGTCGGTGGAGGACGGGATTCTGGTGGTTGAGGGCACTGGTTCCAGGAACAGTGTTCCTTTGCCCAACACACCACTTCGGCCCTTACTTCACCTAGACGGGTGGTTGAATGGGCCCGGTTCAACCAATCGGCTGGTCACGCCAAGCCCTGAGCACACATTATGTAATGTTGCACAAAATTTTGAATATTGTAACTTCTATTTTTAAGTCTTGGCGAATTTTTAGAGCTTTTGAATTTCAACTACACAATTTCATATGTGTTTTTGCCTAGAGTCGTATGCCCAGAAGGCGGTGGCTCATGGGCCAATCAGGTGGAATATTTACCTTTGTATTATTCTGCTTGCGTATATCGTCCGGGTATCCTTGGTGCTGCAGGCTGGAAGCCCGCCTGTTTTTAGCATTGTCCTTGTGATACTCCGTGGAGGGTGGGGAGCTCGGATGATGAACCATTCAACAATAACTATGGCTTACGAAACCCCCATTACAAAAAAGAAACGTCCACTTGACACTGATCCTGATGTTAACGACCAAAGACTGCCCACATCCATTGACTACTGGCCACGTTTCATTGTGATTGAGACCGTTGACAAAACACCTTTAAAGCTGAACCCTTTTGCTGTATCAAAAGGCATACAAGGCATTGCAGGAGATGTTAAAACATTAAACGTTTGCGGACAGGTGCACTTCTAGTTGAATGCAGTAGAAAACCACAGGCTACCAACCTCCTGTCAACTGACTCATTTGTCGGCATTCCTGTATCAGTCTCTGCCCACCGAACGCTTAACACCAGCAAGGGCATAGTAAGAGACCGGGATAGACTTTTTACTGACATGCTGGAAATAGATATTGTCTCCGAGATGAAAGAACAAGGTGTTATGTATGTTAAACGCTTCACAACCCGGAAAAATAATGAAACCCATCCAACCAACACGTATCTGTTCTCTTTCTCCACTCCGACTGCTCCAAAGTCAATAAAGGCTGGTTACTGTCACATCAAAGTGGATACATACATACCAAATCCACTGGAGATGCTTCAAGTGCCAGAAGTATGGTCATGGCGTCAATACTGCACATTGTCTGTTGTGTGTGCTCACTGTGGTGAGAAAACACACACAACAGAAGATTGTGACAGTACTTACAAAAGTGTACCAATTGTTCAGGGGACCATCCCTCTTTCTCTAAAGAGTGTCCGATTTGGAGACATCAGATGGAAATAAACAGAATCAAATTTACTACCAGAATATTAGTTTTGCCGAAGCTAAACAACTTGTACAAAGATGCGACCAACAAGAGACATATGCTTCAAAAACCAGAAAACCTGAGGCAACTCCTAAAGTACCTAAATCATCTTCCAGCTGCCAAACAAATTTGACTTGGGTAAAAACCGATTCTCCTCAGATTTTTTCAAGTGCAATATCGACTCAAACAGCGGAGCCACTTTCTGGCATGTCTCAAACTCAATCACAACAAGTTCATGATCCTAACGCATCCTCTCAGTCAACTACAAAGTCTCAATCGCTATCTAATGTCCCTCAAATTGCTAAAGGCATGACTAAACCTAAGCCTGATTATTCAAAAAAACAAAGTGGCAGAGCCCCAAAAGGGTCTGAAAATAAAATCAAACTTTACAACAAATATGGATCACTTGAGGACATGGACGTGTCCGAAAACGTCCAATATAGGGCACACAGCTTGTCGCCCTCCAAAACAGTGCGGGGTAGATCCCCAATAAATCCGCCGAAAAGATAGTTAATTCCAACACCATCGTACAGTGGAATTGCAGAGGACTAAGGCATAATTATAATGAATTACTGTTATTAGTCCAGGATTGTATGCCGTCAGCATTCTGTTTGCAGGAGACTTATTTAAAGCAGACGGATCTTTTTTGACCTACGTCATTTCAATGCTTATCATTCTTTCTCACCTCCGGGTGACAGGGCCACTGGAGGTTCTTCAATCCTAGTCAAACAGAATGTTATCCATAGCCCTATTACACTTACTTCTCATCTTCAAGCAGTTGCAGTGCGACTCACTTTACACGTTGCATTCACATTATGTTCTTTGTATATCTCACCATCTTCAGTCATTCAGAAGACTGATCTTCAAAATTTATATGACCAACTCCCAAAACCGTGTATCATTATGGGAGATTTAAATGGCCACAACCCGCTCTGGGGTGGTAGAACAACTAATGCTAAAGGTAAACTCTTAGAAGACTTTTGTTCAGACAATGATTTATGCATATATAATGACGGTTCTAGCACATATTTACATCCTGGCACAGGAACTTATTCAGCTCTTGATTTATCGATTTCTACCTCAGACTTATTGAGTGAATTCGAGTGGTCAGTCCACGACGACCTGTGTGGAAGTGACCATTTCCCAACAATTCTCAAACCCGTGAATCCATCTAATGTTCCTCCATCATCAAGATGGAACTTTAAGAAGGCTAACTGGCCTTTATATGAAACTTTCTGTGCTGACATACTCAAACCAGAACTTTTTCATGATCTTCCTGATGCCATCAACTGTTTTTCAGATGAGCTCAGACACATAGCTGAGAAGTGTATCCCCAAATCCTCTGCAGTTCCTCATGTACGTAAACCATGGTTTAACGCTGAATGCAAACAATACTCGCAAGGCACGAAAGAAAGCTGAACATTATTTCCGTCGCCATCCTATGGTCCACAATTTAAACAAATTTAGAATTTTAAACGCCAAAGCACGGCGTACTTTTAAACAAAATAAACGCCAATCTTGGCGAAACTATGTCTCAAACATCAATTCGCGCACGCCGATATCAAAGGTGTGGAACATGATTCAGAAAATAAAAGGTAAGGGCTCTAAATCTAGCATTAAGCATCTAAAAAGTGGAGATGAATTATTAACTGATAAATCTGACATAGCAAATAAACTTGGAGAAACTTTGGCCAAACATTCTTCCTCATTTAACTATGTACCTGAATTCCAGAAATATCAAAGACAGCAGGAAAAGAAATCTATTAATTTCAATTCAGACAATGGGGAAGACTACAATGAAACCTTTTCGATACATGAGCTTCATACTGCTCTTGACCAAGCTCACGATACTGCTTCAGGAGCTGATGGTATACATTATCAACTCCTGAAGCACTTGCCTGAATCATGTTTAGAGACGCTCTTATCTATTTTGATGACATTTGGACATCTGGACAATTTCTTCGTCGTGGCGCGATGCTATAATTGTGCCCATCCCTAAACCTGGACGTGATCATACTGATCCTTCCAATTATAGGCCAATTTCATTAACTAGCTGTGTTTGCAAGACCATGGAACGCATGATAAATAATCGACTTGTTTGGTACTTGGAAACCAATCACCTTATAACTAATATACAATGTGGTTTCCGTAAAAACCGTAGTACCATCGATCATTTAGTGCGCTTAGAATCTTTTGTGAAAAATGCCATAATTAATAAACAACATGCAGTGTCGATCTTTTTCGATTTAGAAAAAGCATACGACACAACATGGAAACATGGGATTTTAAAAGATTTACATGACTTTGGATTACGAGGCCGTTTGCCTCAATTTATATCCAACTTTTTAAATAACAGGCAATTTCAAGTCCGAGTGGGTTCAACCCTGTCTGACCATTATAATCAGGATCAGGGAGTCCCACAAGGCAGCATTTTGTCTGTAACACTGTTTAGCATCAAGATTAACAGTTTATCAAAGGTTTTAAACGATTCAATTGATGGATCACTTTTTGTGGATGATTTTAATATTTCTTGTCGGGGTAAGAATATGCATACTATTGAACGGCAAATGCAGCTGTGTTTAAATAAAATACATAAATGGTGTCTTGAAAACGGCTTTAAATTTTCTAAATCCAAAACTAATTGTATACATTTTTGTAGAAAATATAAGCCGCATAAAGACCCGGAACTGTTTCTCAATGGCACTCCCATCAAAGTCGTAAAGGAGGCCAAGTTCCTGGGTTTAATTTTTGACTCGCATCTAACTTTTCTTTCCCATATCAAGTCCCTAAAAACTAAATGCTTGAAGGCACTTGACTTGTTGAAAGTCGTTTCCAATTCTAAGTGGGAGGGATCAAGCTACCCTCCTAACATTATATCGATCATTGGTACGTTCCAAACTTGATTATGGCTCCATCGTATATGGTGGAGCCTGCAACAGTAATCTTAAACTTTTAGATTCTGTCCACCACCAAGGTCTAAGACTATGTCTTGGTTCCTTTAGAACTTCACCTGTTGACAGCCTCTATGTCGAGGCTGATGAGCCATCACTTACACAACGCCGTATAAAATTAACTTTACAGTATATTACAAAACTTTATTCAAATGAGTCTAACCCTGCATATAACTGTGTCTTTAATCCACTATATGAAGATCTGTATAACAATAAGCCTTCTCTTGTTCCGCCTCTTGGTATAAGAGTGAAACCTTTTCTTTCTGCTGCTGGCATTGAGCTAGAACATATAGCTCCTTCCCGTTTTCTTTCTTCTCCGCCTTGGCAATTGGTTAAGCCACAAGTTGATCTAACATTAACTACATTTAAAAAATCAGAAACAAATGAATTACAGTATAAACAAGAATTTAGCCAATTAAGAAATAAATATACTACATACAAATCCTTATTTACAGATGGGTCCAAGGATGGTGGCGCAGTGGCATGTGCCACTGTTATTGATCCCGAACAATATCTTCTCGAATACCGGATAACAGCTCTATATTTACAGCAGAAGCAAACGCCATCTTAACAGCTCTTAAATATATTAATAAACACCGTAAATATAAACAATATATCATCTTTTCAGATTCTCTTTCGTGTCTTCAGGCTATTAAAAATCTTTCTTGCAAACATCCACTTTTATTAGAAATTATTGAATTGTACAATGAACTTGCTACTGGCCAATGCGACATCGTCTTTGTTGGTTACCCAGCCACGTTGGCATTTCTGGGAACACCATATTGATATTATTGCTAAGGCAGCCCTCAACAAATCTGTGACACCACTTCTTATCCCATACTCTGATTATAAAGCCAGCATTCGAACATACATCCGCGATCTAATGCAAAGAAGTGGACACCCAAGTGGGTATTAATAAATTACATGCAATAAAACCCTACATTGGTAATACCTACTTGGGTTGTCAGTCCAGATTTGAGGAGGTCATTATGCGACGATGTCGCATTGGCCATACCAGATATACTCATGAATATTTATTGAAAGGCGACGATCCTCCGAGTTTGTATCCCTTGTGATGAAAGGATCACAGTCAAGCATGTCTTGCTTGACTGCATTGAATATTCCATCACAAGGGATATCTATTTCAAATCCAAAACACTGAAGGATCTTTTTAATAATGTCAGTTCTCATTTAATTCTTGCATTTTTAAAAAAATTAGATTTGTTGACTGATTTGTAAATAGGTATATATTTTATTATTGGTAGTTTAGATTAGCAGCTTAGATTGTTAGTGGCTGTACCCTCAAAGGGGGGTTGACGTAGCGTAAAATTATTGTCCTCCTGAGGGGGTACGTAAGTCCCAAAACTTTCAAAGTCAATTTAAGTGTACCTGCTTTTTAATCGTAGAATAAGTGTGTTTTTAATTTATGGCTAGATTTCTCTTCTGTCGCCAATGGCTGAAGGGATGGTGTAAATCCAACTAGGGTCCATGCAGGTAGCAAAGGCACTGTAAGTCCCCATGGTCTCTAGTATGGTGATCTACCTTCAGTTGTTGGCGATTTATAGCCCATTTTTACATTGTATTGTCTTCTTTAATTGGAATGTTTTAGCTTTGTTCGCTAGTTTTAAATTGATAGCTGTGATTATCTAGTATTTTTACTGTCCTTCGTCGGCAGTTTTTTTTATAATATACATATATTTCATTCTAATATCACATGTTCTCGTCACGATATGGCTGAAATATTGCCGATGTGACGTTAAATATTAACTCACTCACTCACTCAAACAAATCTAATCCTGCATTTAATTGTGTCTTCAATCCTCTTTATGAGGATTTGTATAACAAAAAGCCTTCTCTTGTTCCGCCTCTTGGGCACAGAATTAAACCATTCCTTTCTGCTGCTGGCATTGAGCTGGAGAATATATCTCCTTCTCGTCTTCTTTCTTCTCCTCCTTGGCAATTGGTGAGGCCAGAAGTTGACTTAACATTAACCACATTTAAAAAATCCGAAACTAATGATTTACAGTATAAACAAGAATTTAGTCAATTAAGAAATAAATATAATACCTATAAATCCTTATATACAGATGGATCCAAGGATGGTGGCGCGGTTGCTTGTGCCACTGTCATTGGGTCCAAAACAATATCTTCCAGACTATCCAATGACAGTTCAATTTTCACAGCAGAAGCAAACGCAATACTAACAGCTCTTAAATATATTAATAAACACCGTAAATATAAACAATATATCATCTTTTCTGACTCTCTATCTTGCCTTCAGGCGATTAAAAATCTATCTTGCAAACATCCACTTTTAATTGAAATAATTGAATTATATAATGATCTTGCTACTGGCCAATGCGACATCGTCTTTTGTTGGTTACCCAGCCACGTTGGCATTTCTGGGAACACGATGGCTGATATTGCTGCTAAGGCAGCCCTCAACAAATCTGTCACATCACTTCTGATTCCGTACTCTGATTATAAAGCTTGCATTAGAACTTACATCCGTGATCTGATGCAGAAGAAGTGGGACAACCAAGTAGGTATTAATAAACTACATGCAATAAAACCTTATATTGGTTACACCTACTTGGGTTGTCAGTCCAGATTTGAGGAGGTCATTATGCGACGATGTCGCATTGGCCATACGCGTTATACTCACAAATACCTATTGAAAGGTGAGGATCCTCCGTTTTGTATCCCTTGTGATGAGAGAACCACGGTCAAGCATCTCCTGCTTGACTGTGTTGAATTCTCCATCATAAGGGATAAATATTTCAATGTAAAAACAATGAAGGATCTTTTACAAATGTTAATTATCATTTAATTATTGGTTTTTAAAAGAAATTGATTTCTTTGATGAATTCTGATTAATGTGGTTTATAAATAGATATATTTTAAAGATTGGTAATTTAGATAAGTACCTTAGATTGTTAGTGGCTGTACCCCTCAAAGGAGGTTAAAGTACTGTAAAATTATTGTCCTCCTGAGAGGGTACGTAAGTTCCAAAACTTTCAAAGTAGTCTTTTCACATACCAAGTTTTTAAACGTAGTATTTTTGTTCATTTAGATTTCGGCTAAATTGTTCAGATGTAAAGTAGGAAGGATCAAAACGGAAGGTGTCAGCACACAATAGCAATGACCGTGACCTCTTCCATGAGACAAGGTAGATAATCTTAGTCCACTCTAGTTTGGAGTAGCTTTGGATTTATGTCAACGCCTATAGAACAAATTGTTTTCCCACAGGCTCTAGATCTATGAACGTCATAAAATGCAAGTCTGAGTTGATTGGCTTTGAGTCGTGCAAGTTCATGTTCTTCTGGGCAATAACCTGAATTATTCCAATCCAAAATGTACATACCAACGGTCGGATTGATTTCCGATATCATCACATGTGTTTGTTTTGATATACCGGTAGATGGGTTTTGTGACCTTAAACATGGTGATTGGGAATTTTGATTATAAGGCATAATGTTGTACTACTATTATTTGTCTGCTTCTGTAGGTTTAAACAGATGTGCTGTATTGATTACAATGCTTTTCAATGCAATACGACATTGTAACGCTTACCTGAGTGATTTTTGGAGAACTATACACAAGGCTGTTAGTGCATTACTGTGGAGAATTAAACCTTACCCATGACACAGATAGGGAACCAGCATACAAAGTCCGTCAGAACAATGAAGGACAGCTTCCTAGCAATGGCCATATCGTTGGTCGTGCGTCCCCTTTCTCAGCTTCTGACTTGCTCTCACAGCCTGGTAGATAACAGCCTGACCCAAAGCGATGAAGACAAAACAGATAAAGTTCCAGATGACAAAGATGGTGGTGGAATACTCCCATCCTGGCGGCCTATCCCTAGTCAGCGGTAGAGCGAGACAGACTCCTGATCGAGAGTAGAACGACCTTGAAAAATAATCTATAGGCAAAAGTGGCATCCCTGCCATCAGCAAACCTAGAATCCATACCGAGAGACTGATGTACTTGGAATATCGTTTGAAGATATTGAAATCTTTGAAAGGGAACTTGATGGCCAGGACTCTGTCTGCCGTGATGATACAGAGGAACATGACGGATGTCTCACTTGACAGAGTTGCTAGGACACCTGCCAACTGACACGCCCAGCTGCTTCTCCAGGCCTCATCGTTCCAGCTGTATACTCCTCTGTAGAAGGTGTCAGCACTTGCTATGATGATCATGTATATTCCCATCACAAAGTCAGAAATAGCGAGGTTAGCAACAAAGAAATCATTGCTGCGTTTCAAACTTTGCCTATCGTAAATGTATCGCGAAATAAGTGATAGAAAATTGCCAATGAGAGCTGCAAAGCCCAGAACCCACATGCATATTTTCAGAACTTCATTCTTCATCAGGTCAGAGCAAGAGGAAAATTCGTCAGCAGCAGGTAGACATTGTTCATGTGGGGCGCTCTGGGGTTTGAAGCAACAGAAGACATACCTATCATTGTACAGGTAGTTCAGCTGGTTTAGTCCATCAAATATATCTCCGGTAAAATCTGTGATGACATTGTTTGTCAGATCAAGTGTGAGCAATTTGCCGAGTCCATTGAAACTCTTGTCTTCTATTCTACTGATTTCACTGTTAGAGAGGTTCAAATACAGAAGACTAGATAGCCCCTGAAACATGTCCCTGGTCAATGCCCTCGGAGCAATACCGGAAAGGTCCAGTGAAGGTAGGCTTCTTAGTCCATCAAATGATGCAGCACCCAGGCTGAGCATTCCATTTCCATTGAGTAATAATGACACAAGATTTCCTATACCCTGAAATAGCCCTTCGGGTATGAAGCTTATCGAGTTCTTACTGAGGTCTAAATGCATTAAGTTGTTCAGTCCACTTAACGATGTTTCTTCAAGCACATGGACTCCAAGGTGGGAAAGGTCCAGGAAGGCTAAGGTTTTCATATGGCGGAAAGTATCATTCTTCAAGGTTTTATCAACACTTCCACTTAATTTGAGCACTCTTGTATATTTGGGTAGGTGTTTAATTTTCTCGAGATGGAACCCAGTACAAGTGATATAGGCACCCTTACAGACACACTCATCAGGGCAGCTGGTGTCACAGAAATATTCATCGTCTCCATCAGGACAGTGTCGGACTTTGTCACATACTTGTTGCCATGGGATACACACCCTGGTGCCATGACAACGGAATCTACCAGAGCATGTGGCATTAACTGGAATATAATAAGAGAGACATGTAACTTGTGACACATGTGGTCTCGTTGTTAAAGAACGAAAAAACTTTGGGTTTTTTGTACACTTTTAACCACTACATATGAAATACTTGTTGTTAGTGTTTAGCGGAACATCAAATTTATTCTTAAAAACCTTGTGGTTAATTAATACCGAGCGATTAAAAGTTGCCAAAGAGCTGTCGCTTCACTCTCGCCCGCTAACGAAACCACAGAGAGGTTATGTAACTCTGTCGCCAGAGCACTGCAGCGAACCGGAAGTGACGTTATGTGAGGAAGGATTTTCAGTCAGTTGTATATAAAGTGTGTAATAAGCTCGTCATTTTGCTGATTTCTCAATGTTTTCATCGAGTAAAAAAAAATCAAAACTACTTACCAGTTGTAGTTAAATATGTATATGATTGATGACCGAAAGGATTTTGTAAGACACAACTTGTAATATAACGATTTCTTCCTACTATTATATTGACACCCACCTCGCTTCCAAGAGAAAAATTGTTATGCTATAAGCTGTCATGCAAAATCCTATTGGCCATCAATCAAATACATATTTCACTACCAGTAAAGTAGTGATTTTGTAACTCGGTGAAAACAAACCTAAATAGCATTTATTCTCAGACTGTCGGACAGGACGCCGCCATTTGTAAAAATCGTACGTCACGGGCAAAAATATATTCGAGAATTAATGAGCTTATGGTTTGTTCTCATCAAGTCAGAAAATCAAAACTACTTTCTACTCGTAGTTAAATATGCATGTATTTGAATCATGACCAAAAGGATTTTGCATGATACAACTTGTAACATCACGATTTCTTCCACGGAAGCGAGGTGGGTTCGAAGTGGCAATATTGTGCGATAGATTTCTTGCTACATTCACGTGGTTAGCGTCCACTCACCACTATGTAGATACTAGTCGATCGTGATGAGAGAGACTGATCATCATTTTCACTATCACTAGCGTCTGGCTCGAACAAATAAGGCCTGGCGATTGTTTTTTCATGTCAGAGTCTGCTTTGTACCGAAATGCCGAGTAAACACCCGAGTAAATTGGGGAACAAAAGCCAGACCTAGCCAGCTTTCATTTTCACAACAAATGTCACGATTTCAGGCTTAGACTTAACTTGTAAACAAGATAATTTATCCCCGGAAATGTACATGAATTCTACAGTGCCCCTCATAGCAATACCTCATATTACGTCACGGAGACGCGCCCCTCTGATTGGTTGAAATTTCGTTCGCGGGAGAGAATTGTGCAGTGTTGTCAAAAAGGTCGATATAAGTTAATTAAGGGTCAAAATGAGTAGTTTTAATGAAGGGGTTTGATTTACAACGATGCCATTAAATGATTTATGCATTTGTACCCCCCAAGAGTACATGTGATCTTTAAAGGTAAACGAAACGCTGAGTATACACTAAAAGCTTACTGTTATCATTTGGAACAATATATAATTATGTGTGTGCGTCCCACGTATATTCCAGAATCAATAATTCATCATGTTTGAATGTATGGTCACATGGCCTAAATACTAATTCTTTCACAGCGACTTAGATCCGATTTTACTAACATAAGTACCTTTACCATGATTAATTACTGATGAAAACATGACATTTTTAAAAAACCATGACATCAGTTAAACCTACTGCATCCTGTTTCGTCCATCCCGTCAGCACAGTCCGGGCGTCCGTCACAGACCAGCCTGATAGGGATACAGTAGCTGGAGGGGCACTTGATGTGGTTAGCAGGGCACTCGTGCTTCTCTGGTGTCATGGGGACATACATTTACAACGTATAAGGTCTGCCCAATACATTAGTAAAATCTATTGTATTCAGAACGAGGAATTTATCTTGTTTTTTAATGCTAATTGTCGAAGGAACCAAACATGAATGCATAAAGGGGAAGTGAATTCATCTTTGTCACATGTCCTCGCCAACATCCTCTTTCACCGTTTAATTTATTTTTCAGTGATCTGTTCATATGTTCAACACTATTTCACCTTTTATGCCCAGGGGAATTTGATTCGGCAGATAATCTCATTATTCTCTGGATGACGTTTTATGTTTTCTTGTGGTTTCTGTACAACGGTTGTCACCCCTACAGGTGTTTAAAGGAGCTTTTCATTGATTGTATCGACTGTATATACCTACCACAATCCACTACATGTGTGAGGTCTCGACATCCTGTGTAGTGCTGATAGATGTCGTAATCCAGGATGCATTTGTGAGAGATGTCAACAACTACACCGCTCGCACACATCAGGGAACTCGTGTTGGACTCTGATGCTGCAATGAACAAATGTGTTAGGGTTATGAAACAGGGCTTATCAAAGTGCAATTAACACCATTTCACATCATCCAAATTTCTGATCTTCTGGTATACAGGTGTCTACGCTTTTATAAATACCTTGACCGACATCATTATGGAGTATGTGATTCATTTATGTCGTTCCAGTAATTCTATTTTACTGTTAAAGATCATACGCCGTAAAACACCGCCATGTCGAACTTTGATGTGTGAAACTTTGGGGAGCTTTCTCCCTGCATATTCCCTCTTTAGCTTCATTCGGTTGACTGAAACCTCAGCCAACTCGAAGTATTTACGTAGGTCTCTTCAACTTCGACGCAATGGTGTTCGACTGTACAAACAATCGCAACATTTGAGTCACTTACATTCTTCACAAATGAGAGGTCCAACGAGATGTCTCACTCGGCTTAATCTTAACTGCGACTGCATCCATAGATGTGTTATGGGCAAGCCATCAATGTCGTCAAAGTAGCCACTGTCAGACTCCCATGTGTTGTCGTCTGCTCTTGTTAAATCGTCTCTCGTATTGTCACATGCGCATCTGTTAAACATGCAGCTGACTCGTTAACGTGCTTTCTATAAAATATGTGAATTATTGCTTTATAAACCTGAAATTGTCTTCATTCTTAAATATGTACTCAGACTTGCATTGTAGCCATCATGGCATGATTGCCCAGTCATTGTCCACATATCCAGATGTTATCATTCACTGTGAAATGAATCTAAGCTTATAGTGATACAACAATTTGAATAGTAATCCAACCCCATGTTTTCCGTTTTGCATAAACTGACTGTGATGTTTAGTATTCCGATAAACACTGTTGAATGTGTTTAAGCCCTTATATTTGTTACTAGCTTTCTGAGAAAATTGGAATATTTAATTAGTTTGAGTTTTCTCATTGAGTCACCAGAAGGGCAGACAAATCACCTTTCACCTAAGCACAACATCAATGCCTATAAAACGCGCTCACGTAAAGTCAACAAAACATGTATTGAACCATTGTTCGATCTTCATTATAGGATACAAATATAAAAAAACCCCACTTACTTAGTAGAGTTGGCAGTGCAGGCGCCCTTTAAACTACAGCTGCAATTACTGTTTGTGTTATCTTTATAAAACCTCTTTGCTCCTCGTATGTCCTTCCACCATAAACGATTGTCATAAAAGTAATATGCTTGTAGACAATCAAATTGAAGGTGTTGCCGACATGAGACGGAGGCCGACTTGATGTGTTTGATGTCATCATTCGGGACATCGTAATGGAACTTCTTACTATATCCTGGTTCCCTTGTGACTACCCAGTCCTCCAAGTCATGGTGGATTATTGTTGTTATCATTCCTTCGCTCATATCGAATTTACACTCCACCGGGTACGTCTCTGGAATTAAGTTGTTGAGGGGCAAGATCTTTAGAAATGTAATGTTCTACGATTGTTTGGTTGGTTCGTTGTTTAACGCCACACCCAGCAATATTCCAGCTATATGGCGGCGGTCTGTAAATAACCGAGTCTGGGCCAGACAATAGAGTGATCAACAGCATGGGCATCGATTTACGCAACTGGGATACGGTGACATGTGTCAACCAAGTCAGCCGGTCTGACCACCCAATCCCGTTAGTCGCCTCTTACAAGCATGGGTTACTGAAGGCCAATTCTAACCGGGTCTATGTTCTATGAGTACTAACCAGTAGGGGTTCTTCGTACGGTAACTTTAAATAGTTATTTGTTTGATGAAACTGTAACCAAATCTAACATAGATTATCATCAAACTGTCCTCAATGGTTCAGCTTCAGCCTACATAGCAATTCACTTTGCGATGCTGCTTCTCTTAGGCATGCCTGTAATTTGCTGTGATGTAGGGTCTGAACCCCAATAGGATTTCCATACGTAAAAGACATGCATCATTAGATTGGCTTCCACTTGCATCTGACTCGAAATATCTTAACTGACTCGAATAAATACATAATGATTCATTCTCTCATTCATAAATTCCTACTGCTGATTGGTGACGGATATAGATTATAATAAACATATATCTATGAACATATAGGAACGAAACGTACTGTTCCCTATCACAATACTGTATTCGCCATTTCTCCTTGACCCCAGGGCATACCACTCCCTACAGGACGGCTGACTGTTGGTGGTACATTGAGGACCCTCGTCTTCTCTGTACTGTCCCCCACAGTCAACAAACCCGTCACACACCCTGGCAGGGGGCAAGCACTGTCCATCGTAGCATTGGAAGAAATTATTTTGACATGTCTCTGCAAAACAAAATGGGAAGTTTCACAAACTGATAAATGAAACTGGTTCTCCAAAATCACAAAGGTGTCAACCATAAACGATTAGTCTATTATTAAATGTAGGGCGAAAAGTGTAGTGAAAAAGAATACCCAATCTTGACTATCCTCTGAAACAAATTCTGTTTGAAAAAAGGAACATTTAGTCGTGCACATTATGAATGGATTACTGAAAATCACCCCTGTGGCACCGGGTGTACGCGAAAAGGGTACGCATGTCCTGCTCTTACAGTAGTGAATATGTTATGTGCACACACGTTGTCCAGCACTTTCTCAATGCACGCCAACAAAAGTTAAAAACCACGAATATTAATTGGTGTAGGTTAGAGATATTAATCTATTTCTGATGTCATAAGTATCCAAACAACTATAAAACAAAATGGGATTTTTCCAAATGGCATTAACTAAATTCGGATTGACATTGAAAACACTATTCCATTTGTTACATATACAAATACTTACTATTTAAAAGCGGCAAATGCCAGAAATTAGACATCACACAGCCATGTTAAATTCCAAATAAGATATTTTCTCACTACAGTTCTCTTCATCTGATCCATCTACACAGTCCTGTAGAAGGTCACATCTCTGGTCAGCTGACACACACTGTCCATTGCTGCATCTCCACTGGTCAGAGGAACATTCACGGGACACTGGGGGACAGAATTTTCTAGTTACAACAAAATTAAGAGAAAATTGTCATACTGAAATTAGTCATCAGACCCTTACCACACTTTGCTTCATCCGACCCGTCTCTGCAGTGTTCCTTGTGGTCACAGTAGAAGGCAAAGTCAACACATCCTCCATCAGTACAGGTGAACATGCCAAGTGGACACGTTTCTGAAAGACAAATACATGCAATGCATTGATGTATTAATGCATCAATGAATCAGGTGTAATGTGACAGTGACCAACATCAACACGGGTACCTGTTGAACAGTTAACTTCATCACTCCCGTCCAAGCAATCCATGCTTCCGTCACATGTGTACAACCTGGAAATGTACTCTTGGCTGGTACAGGGAAAGTAATACCCGGCCTTAGCATCATCATCACTGCCGATTACCATGGGGTTTTCTGTAAGTATTAACGTTTATGCTGAATTGCATATTATTTGCAACAGATTAAAAAATATATAAATGTTCTTCAAAGATCAGAATGAATTGCCTTTCTTAAACCAAAGATGCTTTATTGCGCAAATACAGTTCCTGGTCATCAATTGTCAGATTGCAAATATATCGAGAAAAGGTCAAGTATCGAATGAATGCTATAAGATCACACTTACATAATTAAAACACGTATTATTAAGAGTTATCGGACCTTGTTTGCTTTCAAAAACGTATTGGTAAATAAATGCTTGCAAACATATGTTCATTCTGTAACAAAAGAAATTGCTTTAAAAATATTGAAAGATAATTTTAAAAAGATAAACATCTAGGCTTGTAAATTTAATCAAAGGGTGTCATATTTGAAATAGTAAAGACAGTACAATTGCTACCTTGTGATAAGAACATCTCAAAGAATATTAAAAACGGAATCCCACAGTAAATTAACTTGGTAACGCTGTTTTTAAGCAAAATACATTGAACCTGATGAAACCAATGTACTGTTTGACGTCTCACAGATATACTGTGAAATTTTGTCAAAGGCGCAGGCCACGTCGTGCCAGTTGTCGGTGGATCTGATGCTAGAGATGGCCATCATGGTGCACGCCTCTCTCTCAAACCCATCCGGCTGAGGAGCTCCTTCAGAATCGCCAGCATACCTAAAGAGGAAGACGACAGCGAAGACAAGTAAATCTATCTGATTTGTTTGCACTTGCTGTTTTCGTTTTTTTTTCAATACGTTTGTCATACTGACACGTTTATCTGAATGTCTCGGTTATATGTAATATTAGAACTTATCTTTATCAATCTATCATCTTTGATAATTATTTTCATTTTCTTAAAAACATACTGTTGTTGTTTTGGAGTACGTTACCATTCAGTGTGCGACAATGGTTTTCCATCCGCCCACATGTGACTGTTCTGACCTGTTTTTCGTAGCCCTGGACAAAATATAGACACATTTACAGGGACTTACATTTCTAAATCAATATCAGTGGTCACTCAGAACGTGTAAACATGACGCGCAAACGAAAATGTAAAAATGAACCACAACCATAACAGGATTCTGGAAGTAGAATCAGAAGATGTTCATTTCTTCTCGGGGTGTGAGAGTAGCCAGTCACGCCAAAGACCCTGGTTTGACTCCCAAAGTGGATAAAGTGAGTGATACCCACTACTGGAGTTCCCAATCTTGATGTTCCTGGAGTATTGCTAAATTATTCACTCAAATTCATATTCACTCACTCACTCACTCCTTCTGATAACACATTTAGTCAAGGAGAGCAATGCTAACCCAATACAGAGATGTTTGTGGAGCTACCTTTCTATTACAAATGATTATATATATATATATATATAATCATTTGTAATAGAATCATTTGTAATAGAAAGATTATAGAAATATATATATATATATATATATATATATATATATATATGATTATTTTTTCCAGGTTTCTTCACAAGCTATACACGACATAGCTTGTGAGGAAACCTGGAAAAAATCAGGAACACTTGTGATTTCATGTGATCCCTTATTTTTTCCCCTCAGTATATATATAAACGCAAGACTCGTAAAAAACTATAACAATGATGTTTACATTGTTAATCACTGTTATTTATCTTTTGTTTATTCCTCCATATAGCTGGAATATTGCTGAGTGCGCCGTAACACTAAACTCACTCACTCACCTATGTATATTTGTTGCTCAGAAAAAAGGTTGTTATTAAGAATGGTCGAATGGAGGAAATTGGTCTCCTCGGTGTCGCTTATGCTGACAAGATGGCCTCCAGCTTCAATGCAGTGTTTCTCAGCATCTATCCAGGTGAGTCCTTTATCACTTGTGATGAAGCGGTAGCAGCTGTGCCCATATTCGTACCAATTCTCGTCACAATGACCTACGTAATACATAACAAGGTCTCAAAAGGACAGTTTTATTGCCCATGTTATTTGGTGCCCAGGTATTTGACCGGATATTATTTAGTAGCAAACAGAGATAACGCGAAATATGGAGACTTAGGGAAATACATCCGAAATGTGGATGATTAGAGAATATACCTGACAAATTCAAGAACCTTGTGCTGAGCTGAACAGTCTGAAGGGTATATTTCAGAAGGAACCCTCTTCCAACAGTGTCAAAGTCAGAATAAAACTCCACATCCATCATCTGCCAACTGCTCTGGATGTCTCCTATTGGCCTTCTGGTTTTACAAAACTTTCCAAGTAATGTTTTCTTTTTTGTAAGGTCAAGGTCATAGAGGCTGACGTATTCTCCCTCACACTCGCCAACAGCTATGACGTCAATCATTTCAAATGTCACTGTGACATACTGTCCAACCTGACCCTGTATCCTCCAGTGACAACTCGCTGAGACTGGATAGAAGTTGGGGAAGGCAGCACTGGAGATGTAGCCACACTGGTTGGTACACACGGCCTGTCTGGAGCAGCTGGACTCACCCTGACCACAACCCCCGCAGTCTTTCAAGGAGAAATCAATCAGAAATGAGTTCATTTTCATAATAAACAGAAATATGAAGAGTATGTTGAATTTAATTTATTGAACAATTATTTGGAGGGATATGATGAGATGTGGCCAATCCTACATACATATATAAAACTAAGTCAAAGTGCAAAGGTTCATACAGACGAAACCGGACCTGTTCTTGATTCCTTGGGGCTTACTAATGGAGAACATGTATGTAAGAACGATATGTTCACACAGTCTTTCAACATCCACGTCCATTTGGTGTCTCAATTTAAGTTTAATTCCTTTAGCAAAAGCAGGTCGGCTAGGAATAAATAAATAGATCAAAATGTCATCTCAAATGGCAAAGCGTACTAGGATGGCGTTTGACGTATATTATATGGCCCCTCAAACGAGATGAATTAAAAGGTATCATGACTAAAGGATGAATGCTTTTGCAAATAAATATTTGGTTTAGCTAACTGCACCTATTGAATCCACTTTGATCGTAAATCCTCGAGACGTTGCTTCTCTCAGTCTGGGACAAGTGATTAAGTTGATCTCGATCTCATTCGAAGAGGACAGGTAGTGTGGTTCCTCAAGGGTATCAAACGAATGACCTTTCATGGATACAACGACATGGTCGCCGTCCCTGTGACGATCATATATTGTCAGCGTGTCCTCGCAGTCAAAATATGCAGATGCTTCCTGTATAAGCGACCATAAATATAAACAACACTGTGTGATAGGTTCAAATGCACTTTGGTTATTGTATATTGCATCGCTTTAAGATGTTAATGTTTAGGATCATGGCGGATACAAAACAATCGACCGAGATGTTGTAAGATTAAATACGTGTTGTATACTAGATATGTATTAGAATTCATTCCCTAAACTTTCCCTTAATGTTTTCTTTACAACTTAATGAATACTTTAAGTGGATCAAAGCTTGGCACAACAATCTCACATAGTGTTCTTCTTTAGGTGCGAGATCTACATCAACAAGGTCAAGGCTGACAAATGTTCCTTCCCCAAGTCTCACAGTCCATGTACAGTTAATGTTCTCTCCATAGTAGAAGGGGTAAGAAGGGGAGATAATCTCTCCAGTGTAGTTCACGATGCCACCACATTTATAAAAATCATTGGAGATGTCTAAAAAGAGAAAGATAATTTCATACAGGTTGAAGTGAAGACGATAGTGTCCTAATCGGTGCTTGTTCCAAACTTTATAACAAAGTCTTTGCAATAAACTGGCATCAGGTCACATCAAACATGAATTTCCTTATCATGAAACATGCATCCATGGTTAATGACATTTTCCTTTTACATACAAACATACAAAAGAAACAGTGAACAAGTCAAAAGCGAAAATTTTAAACATTTAAAATTTAATCTGGGTGCCACGAAAACGAGCAATATTCCATCAAATATGCAAACAATCGAGTTTGGACAAGTGATTGATCTTGTGAGTGAGTATAGTTTTACGTCACACTCAGCAATATGCCAGCTATACGGCGGCGATCTGTAAATAATCCAGTCTGGACCAGACAATCCAGTGATCAACAGCATGAGCATCGATCTGCGCAATTGGGAACCGATGACATGTGTCAACCAAGTCAGCGAGCCTGACCACCCAATCCTGTTAGTCGCCTCTTACGACAAGCATGGGCTACTGAAGATCAATTCTAACCCGGATCTTCACGGGTCTTGATCTTGTGAGCAGCGATCCCCTCCATTAGGGTACGATGACACGAATCCATTTGTTCAACAAGTAAACATAGCTTGGGACTAATCCGGAATCCCAATGTAACTAACTCCATCGGGTATGTTCTCTTTTCGCCTACATCCCATTTCGCCTACAGTCTTAAAACAACATGTCATGGTCCCTCGTACGCAGCTAATCATTTAAATACTGACGATATCAATTCAAGTCATCCCTGTAGCTCATGCTTATAGAGATGAGTGGATTAAATTTATGCAGTGGCATTCGTTGTAGTATGTAAGCGTGAATAACCGTGCCAAATAAAAGAAGGCAAAGATAAATGTTGAATTTTGAAATAAGGATTTGTGTGTGTGTGTGTGTGAGGTTTACCATTAATAGTTTCCAGATCTCATTCACGATTTGTTCACGTAATGACATACCTCTTGTGCACACATCTTCTCCAAATTCAGTTGTTGGTCCATGCCCTTCTTCCCAGCGATTCCGATAATGGCGGCTGTACCTGGTTCCAATCAGCATGTGACAATCCCTGTTGTGATACTGGTAAGCCACATACAGATTTCTCTTGGAGGAGTAAAAGAGGCGACATGCCTCTATGGTCATGTTCTTGTGAGTAAATATGTCATACCTTTCAACGGACGGATACATATTGTGTGTGGGCATCCGCTGTAGGCCAAGCTTGACACTCTGGTCTTGACACTTTAAATCCAAGCTCACTGTGTAATAACATAGTATTTCCCTTAGTACGTTGTATTCTGGTTTTCATAGCATTGTGAATAGTTTAGGTTGAAATTAACGTGTTTTCCACAATACTCAGAGGCTAGAGAATAATCAACCGTACTTTAATTTTCAATATGTGTGTGAACTTCAGGAGTCAAAAAAACATACAAAAAGTGAGTATGTTCTTTGTTCACAAAGTGCACGTGTCACGCGTAATATGTGACATCAAATTTCATGCAAAGTGCTTTGCTACATGTTTATTAGGGTTATTTTTTATAACTTTTCAAATAACTGTTATTTCATGCAATTCTATGTTATGCACAGTTACTTTTTCCGTTAGTATATTAGCGTCAGGTTTGAAAGTTTACATAAATTGATAACCAAAGACTTATTTTTGTACTTCACCTTGTGATCAATAAATATAAGACAGAATAAAATACAAATAACTGGGATAGCATAACTAACCTCTTTTTGGACAGCCAATGAGATCAAACTTAATACAAACATGGGTCTCTTCACGAAGCAGATGCAGTCGGACAATCCGTGTGAGCCGTCTAGTCAGGTGGAACTTCTGTGACACATCCGACTGGTACGTCGGATTTAGACGAAATACCTGGAATTAAAAAATTAAAACATTCATTTCATCCATATATATACCCATTACCCATGTGTGTGTGTGTGTGTTTGTGTGTGTGTGTGTGTGTGTGTGTGTGTGTGTGTGTGTGTGTGTGTGTGTGTGTGTGTGTGTGTGTGTGTGTGTGTGTGTGTGTGTTAGGACTTCAAGGAGAAATAATATTTATATGGTTTGTGGTTTGTTGCAAGAAAACTAAAAATTGCAGCAGATTTTGATATGTTGCTACATACGTAATCACATACATGATTTCATAGAAGAGTAAGAGTATAATTCAGACGAAGAAAAACAACAGGGGAAACCACCAATACTCCAAACAAACTTTTCTGCCACTGAGGGAATTCCTTTTAATGGGTTTACAGACAGTAAACAATAATCCACCATGGCTTAGCAGCAAGTTGGTTCAGAGTGTATTCTCAGTTCTAAGACGTCTTCACCAATATGTTTTTCGGGTGCAAGTTCATGATTAAGACGAGACGTGAAACTTCTATTCTTTAAAATGTTTCCATAGGGGAAGCAAGATAACCGGCAATTCTAAAGATGACTGTCATGAAGCACAGTAATATGTCACTGGGAAGAGGGTCAATGTTGTCAGATGGAGTGGCATCCAAATCTGTACAAAATCATTTCAGTACTTCAGGCTGAATAAAAGCAATACTACGATCAAATAAAATATACCACTCATGGATAAGACCTATCGGAAAGTAACCAAAGTCCTTGAGAGGACCAAAGACTTTTGTCCACCAGAAACCAGTGAACGATGATCACAATGCTGCTTTAGTCTTTTTGGTAACAAACTGGCACAGAACACCTCTCGTGAACCTTTGTAACAAAAGGCATGCATTTCAGCTAAAAAATTGAACAACCAACGATATGAATTTGAAGATAAAGAGGAACAAACATGACATGTTTCAAAAAGTAAACCCAGAAAAGCGTGCTCTGTTTTCTGTTTTTCGTAAGTCCCATAGACTTTTCAAACCACCATAACTATCTGTAAATGATGTTTCTCGGTAATATCTTTGGTCCAAACTTTCATAGATGAAAGTTGAACAAAGTCTATGAAGACAATATGATCATTTCTGCATTGTATCATATCACAAGCCTATACGTCTACAGGCATAGCAGTGATTGTAGTACGTGATAATCACATGACCTGTATATTAAATATCCCTGAAATCACTCATTATAGTTACTATCATATCCAGTAATGCTACCTTGATTTCTCCACCACTGTTGAAATAGGCTGTCAGGTTATCTTCTTTCATTCCAGTCGACAGAGTAAAAGCGTTGATGAGAAACTCAACTCCCCCCTCGGACCATCCTTGTATGACAACCTGCTCCAGAATCGTTGGCGTCAGGAGGTCCACCTGAAAGCGATTGTTTCAAAGGTCATGTTGCAATCTGATGCAATTCAATGTCATTTCGATTATATATGTTTTCTCAAATCCTACTTTAAAATACCTTTACAAACATATCCTTTGTTAATCTTACTTCACGGGTACTAGCCATTGAAATATTATTGTATTATTGGCTGGCACAGTCTTTGATACTGAGATAAGTGTAGTCTACTTGCATCGTTTGTGAATTGTAATGTGAAACCGGCACGGTTATAGTTATATTGCACTTCAAACATGGAGAACACGACTGATTAGAATGTTTGTACAGAGTTATATAGACGCAGATAGATCAGGTCAATAGAAAGCAGTTTTGTCATGTTACAAGTAATGACGACGTTCGCTGCCGCTTCCATGATGTACCTGTATGTAAGGATCAGTATCTCCCGTCTGGGCACACCACCCCGTGGCTCTGTATAGTCTTGCATGATGTCCAAAGTAACCAGCGCCATCACTGGAAGACTTAAACTGGAAATCTTTGACGTCACCAGTCCTCACGCCCAGGGATTTCCCACAGCCAGTAGCTTTCAACAATAATTTGGTGACGATCGCGTTTGAAATATCTTTACCATTGTGGAAGAAATTCAGCCCACTAAAAGGACACTAATAAAGACATATAAAAATTAATTGTGTGTATAAAAAACAACAACAACTATGTCTCCAACATAGATAATGTTCCAGGTAATATGGATAAGCCTTAACTTTTGTTCTTTTAAACTATCTACCAGCATGACATTTAAAACAGTAACAGTAGCAGTATATCTAAATTAAGCTGGATGATGGCTCTGTTATTGTTTGAATAACAAAATGACAAAACGGATGGTAAAATGCACCATTCCCCACGAAATCCTACTTCATCACAAATTAATTTATTTTGAACACCAACAATTTTACCTTAGCATCAGGCAAAGACAGGTAAGCAATGTTAAGTTACCTTGTATTATTTACCTGTAGTCATAGAATGAAATATAAAATAAAATTCACTTATATACTCTTAAAAAAAGAAGGCGAACTTCATTTTTAATTTACGATTGAGAACATTGGAAGACATATCGGAGTCAATCAATGTTGATATGATGATAATGAATGTTTTGAGAGTGCATCACTACTTGCACTTCTTTTTTGACCATACTTGTTTGTACAGTATTCGTTCTTGAAAGGTAATTTGTGTATGACCTGAAATTTTCATGTGTACGATTTTCATTTTCAAACAAAAACCGTGTACGTGTACGGGGCTTCATCCGATGTATGTCTTTGAAAAGTTTGTTAACGCTTATACAATCTAAACTGAAAGTTCAGGTTCCCCTACTTTAACTCTTTATGAAAGTATCGACGTATTTCAAAGAACTTTATCTCTAAGCAAATATAATCAAGTAGCCTGTGAATTGAGGGTTGTTTTTCCTCAACCACAAAGGTACTAAAATCTTTGACTGAGGTTATGGTTCACGTGTTTAGACACACAGTTGAAACCTCGAAGCCCTTGAACAAAGGATCACATTTCAGTGGCTAATGCTAATTACCTGCCATATCTCTTACCTAGCCGTAGTGCAATGTTGTCTTAACAAGACCTCTTTAGGTAGACTCTGGCTAAGTGAGAGTGAACCGGCCATGACCCCTTGAGTCGAGGCGAAAAGGCGGCTATTGACACTGGTCCTCGATGAATCATACTTTTTCTTTTAATTTAAGATGCATATATGACAGTTTTTTCATGAAGTCTTTGTTGCGTTATTGCTCCTTCAGTTCAATAACCAACCTTCTATTAATATCAGCGTGCAAAACATTAAAGCCCCATGAAAGGCGCTTGATATTTTGGACAATTTTGGATATTTTGGACACTGAAGTTGGATGTTTGGCTGGTGGGATAAGATTTTAACCGATATCTCAGACACTATTGCCCATTGTCTGTATACAAGATCTCGACCCAATCACAAGTGAGAGCATTCCTTATCATTTTTATACAATTTGGTGGTGTTAAAGTTTCGAAGCTTCCATACTATTCTCACACAACCGACATTCATAAACCCTCCCCTGTATCGTGTACACAAACATATTTTCAACAACTCAGTATCGAGTGACCCTGACCTTCAATGTCATCCAATCACATGTCAGACAATTTTCCACGTGATGTTTTTAAGGTCTTTAAAGTAAAAAGTGCGTGGTCTGTGGCAACTGACAAACATACCTTTGCCTCTGATAACAATTTCGGAAGCTTCAAACGTAGAAAAAGAATCCCTGTTGTAGTCTGGATCGTAGTGAACGAAGTTTTGCAGTGTGACAAAGGAACCAATCAAAGGTCGGCGACATTGGAAGCGGAATTTGGAATTCCATGCCAAGTGGGATGGTCCGTCACAAATGTAGGCTCCAAATGTGAGGAAATCCCATTGATTCCGGCTGACATAAGTTATGAAATTCCGGGCAAAAAAAGGATCCCAGTCTGTGAATAGACGCAACCACAGCTCAGTGACATTTGAGTAAGTACATTTTGATGATAAAGCACGATCCGATCGGAGCTATGAAATATGTCATTAAATGTTTGGTATATACTATTTACATTTAAAAATTACAAACTCTCAGTCTCACAGTTGAGGACACAAAAGTTAGGCTCCGCAAACTCACAATTTTAGAGAACATGAAGAATTTTGTCATATTGTTTTTAAAACCAGTGTCACATTTATATGAAAAAAAACCCTATATGTTATTTAGATATTGGAGCATAAAAAGACTGATTTATCATCCTGTATGTTGTTGTTCAGCTGATGACTATGATGATACTACAACAATCACAAAGGGAGCGATCCATTTGATTTTCGCGCAGCTGCATCGGCAAAAACAAAGAAGAAGAAAATTGCTATTTACTGCGACTCCTTCTGACTGTTATCGAGTGGATCTCATAATATTCGTTGAAGTCAACTTGGACCCAGGGTTCTATATACGGCCGTGCAACTGCAAAGGATCCTACAAAATATAAGAAAACACATGTATGTATGTATGTATGTATGTATGTATGTATGTATGTATGTATGTATGTATGTATGTATGTATGTATGTATGTATGTATGTATGTATGTATGTATGTATGTATGTATGTATGTACGTACGTGTGCGCGTGTGCGTGTGCGTGCGTGCGTGCATGCATGAGCATTACATTAGGCGACGGATAACAGCAATATTCCTAATGGTCTTGACGACGATGCTGTTATGTGTGTTTTGCGCGTGTGTGTGTGTGTTGTGTGCGCATATGCGTCAGTGCGTAAGAATGGTTAGATGTCATGGAAAAAAGCGTCCACTGAAAGATGGAATAAATTGGCGTAAGTAAATGGAATCATCTGGACATTTTTATGTAATTATAATGTGATTAGGAACCTTATATATTACCCATCAAAAGTTTAGACTACACACATATATATATATATATATGGTTACATCGAAGATGAATTTTTCCACTAACTTGAGGGAACCAACTGCAAACCTAATGCAGATGAATTGTACAAGGATCATGCATCACATTTCTTAAAAGCATGTGCAAATATTGTGCATGTGAACAGCTGTTTTGGTGTAAATCTATCATTTATTGAACTCATGACAATAATCTTTTCAAGGGTACGAATTTGTTTTACAGTGCATCATTAGTTCGTGTGTAAACAGTACCTGTAAACAGTATGGAATATTTTGCAAAATCTAGTTGAGAACAGTTGACTGAAGTAAGTGGCTTACTATTGGCTTACTAGTGAGTCTGAACCTTTGATGGGTAGTATATGTCAGGTTGTCCTGTTACTGCTTTTATATGCCCCCCTCTCTTAATAACATGTATGCGTATCTTCATATGTATAGAGACCTGCGTCCATAGGTGATATCTTACCTGTGGAAAGTCGACGTATGTTTTCAACTGGATTTTGTGGAAGAGTAGGAGGAGAACGATAGATCCTCTTGTCAGAGACATTTGGTAGGTCGTCAGAGGAATCTGTAAATCAGATTTGTGTCTGTTTGTTGTTTAACAAATTTAACACCTCAACTCAAAATGGTAGAGGGAAGGATGTAGGAAGTTAGAAAGAAAGATTCTTGTTTAGGTGGGTAGGTAGGTAGATGGGAGAGATAGGTAGGAGGTAAGTAGGAGGTAGGAGGTAGGTAGGTCGGTAGGTAGTAGGTAGGTAAGAGGAGTTAGGAGGTAGGTAAGTATGTAGGAGGTAGGAGGTATGTATATACGAGAAGATAGGTAGGTGGAAAGGTACCTAGGTAGGTAAGCGGGTAGGATGTAGGTAGGTAGGTAGATGGGGTGAGGAATCGAGGGGGGGGAGTAGGAAGGTAGAAAGAAATATTAGGTAGGGTTTCGGTGGGTATGTAGGAGTTGGAGGTAGGTAGGTAGGTAGGAGGAGGTACGTAGATAGGTAGGAGGTAGGTTGGTAGGGAGCTAGTAGGGTTAAAGGGTAGGAGGTAGACAGGACGTAGGTAGGTATGAAAATAGGTAGGATGTGGCAGGTAGCTAGGTAGTTATGAGATAGGTAGGTAAAAGAATAGGTGGGTAGGTAAGTAGAAGGTAGGTAGATGGGAGCTAGGTTGGTAGAAGGTAGGTAGATATTAGGAGGTAGGTAGATGGGTGGAGGTAGGTAGGAGGTACAAGGTGTGTAGGTAGGAAGGGGTAGGTAGTTCGGTAGGTAGCGGGTAGGTAGGAGTAGAAAGGTAGGTAAGTAGGAAGGTAGGTAGGAGATAAGTAGGTACGAGGTATGTAGGTACGATGTAGGAGGTATATAGATACTAGGAGATAGGTAGGTAGGTAAGTGGTAGGAGGCAGGAGGTAGGTAGGTAGGTAGGTAGTTAGTGAATGGAATGGATCTACCTACCTACCTAAGTTTTCACGACTTTTTTTGCCTTTTACGCTCAGAAGAATCTATTTCTGCACAGAAGAACTCTCTGGAGTTTTGATTCGATTACTGCTGTCCAAGGTTTAGAATGGTTACCACAACGACTTTACAATCACAATGGTCGCAACTCACACACAAAGCGTGTCTAATTAACTGTGCTAACTATGAGCTTGTATGAAAAGGTCAGACAACTGGAGGAGGTGACTACTTACCACAGACTGGAATGCCACATCGAAACCGTTTGTGATTTATGATACAGAATGGTTGATGTACAGTATACACTGGTTGCCGGCAGAAATTCTCCTCGAAACGTTCTACATTACCAAGAGACTTTTCTTTAACAAACGTTGAACTGTTGATCCATGGCTGACAGGGTCGACCTCCGGCGGTGACGTTGACCCAACCTTCATAGGACGCTCCGTTGTCATCACTGTACATACACTCTCGGCGCTCTGTAAATATTAACAGAAAGTTCCGGAATACTCACTCCACTCCACGCCACTCCACACTCCACGCCACTCCACTCCACTCCACTCGCTCACTCAGTTACTCCTCTCCGCTCGATCACTCCTCTCCACTCTGCTCCACCCCACTCACTCACTCCACTCCGCACCCCTCCGCTCCTTTTACTATACTCACTCACTCCACTCACTCACGCCGCTCCACTCCGCTCCACTCACTCACTCACTCACTTGGCCGATTCAGCTTGATCTCACAGGTTAAAACAACATCCACATGTCAGAAATATACCATATGCTTCATAGTAGCAGAATGTGACGTTAAAGTAGTTCTCCGACTCCTCTGCCACAAAGCTGCCCTCCCCGCTCATCCAGCTCCTGTTGGAGGTCTTCACGAAGGAGAACACTTCCTCTGTGACCACCATGTCGGCAACTGCCTGGCACGCAACCTCTGGAGATGGCTGATCATTATGAAACATATGAGTGAAAGCATTTGGTAGTTTGGTATCTTGAAATGTGTTCTACACTTCTAGGTTTCTTGTTTCTTGCAGTATGGTTGAATACACTACCAAATCAAAATTCTTGATGGTATAATTAAATTGAAACTGTACACTATCCAGGAAGTAAACATGTAAGTTTGCCTTTTGTGCATTGTTGATGGCGAATATGGTGAAACATCTAAGAGCATTTTGGACTAATTTTCCATCTGGCGTTTTGAATTGAAAGCGTCCAATAAACGACTTTATGATTTGTGCAATAAATACCATCCAATACCTATTTATCGAAATGCTGCATTATTCCAAATTATTTACCTTCATTAGATAGAAGGGAAATGATGTAGGTAGTGATATGGTGTCGATGCCGTCATCGGCCCTGCAGCACAGTGTCAGCTGTATCCCCTGGCCTGTGATGTCCACGTCAGGAACAACACCCCCAGTGTCTTCCTCCCACACGCTGTAGTTGAACAAGGGGAGTAACCCTTCCTGGAATCCTACGAAACAATTGAGTTATCTTACTTTCTCAATTTTTATTCCATTGTATGACGTCAATAAACTTTGAAAAATGGCCTGTGTTACAGTAAACACTGGGCATTGTGTGACAAATAAAAAGAAAACACATTGTCTCTTCAAATACATTTCATATCTTCATGACTCAAGAATCTGTGAAACGTATTGGTCGAACTAACTAATTCTTCTGTGGAATATAGGAGTGTACGCTTCAGTAAAGAGTGTATTGTAATGTGTTAGAATAGAATATAGAAATGTATATTTTCTAAAGTGGTGTCGTCTTCCTGCACAAGCACATATAAATACCATCTGGACACTGTCCTCCAGCAGCTTTAAACAAGCAGTACTGTCCATCAGGCCATGAACCGTTGTCAGTAGACTCGGTCCTTGAACAGAAATTGAACTGGAACTGTTGTTTATGATAAGGCCCCAACACCCGGAAACGTTCTGGAAACCATTGACGATAGTTGGTTTCCACTGACAGCGTCAGGTTGATGTGGCCAAGACTCCAACCATGTCTCTCAGACTCCGGACATCCAAATGCAGTTGACAGAAGGCTGTAGGAACCCACTGGCCATTGGCTTGGTTGGATTTCTGAAATATATATAACTTGCTTGAGTTATAAAACAAAATATGTGTGATATTCACATTTACAACAAGTGTATAGTTACACTAGGGATTGTGACAAGGGTTTTAATGCAATCGGCACAGATCATTCTAACGACAGGCCTGCTTTAGCAATAGAAAACGTATTCCGTAATCAACAGGGTCTTTGTTTCCTAGAAAGTATTTTAAGGTGTTGGCAACAACAATGTGTGAGATATGGGTGTTGCCGTAGTAGGACATGCTTACACTTTTCGAGACCACCTGGTGTCATCAATACATTGAATAGATTTATTCTTATAATTTCATCAATATTTTGTGTTTTTCACCCAACGGATTCCGTATCGTTAGATTTCCGAGATACTCCTGAGGCATTGATGTCAGCGTTTGAAATTAACGTCGGTCATTAGGCCCGAAGCCGACTGAAAACCACTCGGACCCACAGCTTTTGTTTTCTGCAGGTCCTTATGGCCGACAGCTTTTTCATCCCCAATAACTATGGGTATTATTTTTCAGAAAATAATCATTCCGTAATTTCTTATATTTCTGGGAATTACTTATTTTGTAGCTGAAATATATATAGGGCCTACACATTCTGATCAGGACCCACAACGTTTTATGGTTCTGGGTACTTAGGGCCTGCAACTTTCCAGGGTTAAGAGCAAACACTTGTTGATGTGTAGAAACCAGCTTACCCACGTCACACAATATCCCGGAGTACCCGTGACGACAGATGCAGCCGCAGACATCATGGTCAGCGGTCCCGCCATTTTCGCAACTAAGTCCAAAGCAGCCTGCAGTAATAAATCAAAACTAGCGAATGTTAATTGATATAAAACACTCAATGTAAAACCCTTAGAGAAGCGACTGGCGGTGTGTCTGCACAATTGTTAGTACATGGATTCTAAAAGACTGACTAGGTATACGCTTGCAACCGTTGCAGTTGGTTTCATGTTTTGTAATATTTCTTGAGCAGAATACTCGAGACGTATTCTTGGTTCGTATGCAAAGAATATGTAATTCGTTTTCATGATAAATAATAGACCATAGGTTTTGTTTAAATGTGACGTTTACACAATGGTTATATGAACGACACATTTTGACGCTTACACGTTTTTCATGTATTTTTTTAATGACGTAAACATAGACGGACTACCGCATTCCAGGGGAATCGGCCACAGGATCAATGGTGAATAACAATTGTAAGTACCTATTTTTTTAAAAACAAATGTAAGCCCTTGTGATTGATTTACTGAGGTACTTCGTTACATACATTTATCATCTACTGATGGTATTATTTGAATTTTTATGTTGAAACCCAGCAAAAGAAGATGTTCCTGTGGAGCAAGTTGAGCACATATACACAAAAGTAAACTCTCCTTTTGAAACACTTTCCTATTCGGCGCTACAGTTTGCTGTATGTCTGTCCATGGGAACATTAAGTCGCATCGTACTACATGACATTGTGTAATGCATTTGTCAAGGTATACAACAGAGGTTTATGCGTGTATATTAACTGTGTTTATGTAAAGTCGGATAATGATAAAAAAAAACCCATTAATACAAACATTACATTTGGCTATTCGTCTGTTCAATGTTTTACCATAATAAATGTATTGACAGGAGACAGGACGACGTACCCTGAACGAGAGATGGTGCTACAACCCACTGAGCTATATGAAGCGGACCACCATTTACATTGATACAGGCCAATCAGTTGGTTATGAAGAAAGAAGACACCAGATGATTGAAAACAGTTTCGGTGATGTTGTCCAAAATGTCAAAATGTCCAAATCAGCTAGTTCTGATCCTGTCGTAGGCGTTGACAGTAACTATAAAAGGCACATAAAGAAAGTGTGCATACAAAAGTTTAAATCTAAAGTTATCAAACCTGTGTAGACACATAAGGATTTAAACTCAGAGATTAGTGATATGTATCCAACATGCATGCACGTGCCACGTTGCGTGATGTCAGTGGTTTCGTCCTTGAGACGTGCAAGACGTTGTTGCACGTGCAGTCCTTAAAAGAGAAACAAAGCAAATGAATGCCATACAATACTGTCACTTTGGAAAGCTCAACCCCTGCCCTTGCGATCGTTCAAAAAATTATACGGCACAACGTCATGAGGCCATTGGGATGGTCCGTTGGGGAATGTCTCAGCGTGTTCTATGTGTCGTTGGCTATTTGATAGTTCTTTGCGTTGTTAGGAATCCCTTGATATTTAGTCTCCTCCTCTCTATCTCTATCATACCATTCAAATCTCTTTGTTCTTACTCTATCAGCTCCATTCTTCAAGTACTATCAACCATCTGTAAAAGTTTACTTATCTGTACTCGTTCTATTTCCCTATATATGTTGTGATCACACCTCAAATTCAACATTTGTTCCCGACAACATGAAATAATAATACAATGTCTGTTTAATCTTATAATGTCATATCTTTATCTAATAATGTCTGAGTATATACTATACTCCCAGTATTTACATGGATAATGATATAATGCAACACCGTGTGGTGATTGGAGTATTTAATTGTGTAAAATTTAGAATACAGGTTGGATTCAAGAGCGTCACTAATGCGCATTTTTCATGTGGTAATGTAACTCTCTTTGTACGTGAATTGAAGTTCATGTTTGAGATTTTCTGTAACGAATGGAAAGCATGCACGGTGTTTCTTAGTGTCTGTTGTCTCCAGTCACAAGCTGGTAATGTTGACGTAATCCTTGTGTTACTATTGTTATTATTGATTGCTGGGGACGTGCAACCCAACCCAGGGCCACTGACCCATGACAACACTGTCTCGTGACCATTCATTGTCTATTTTCCATCTAAATACTAGAAGTCTACGTAACAATGCTTTCTTATTTGAGTTAATTCTTATCAGATCACAATGTTGTTTGTTTTACGGAAACGCACTTTGACGACAGTATTGAAACTGAAATGCTAATCTGGGAAGACTTTCACGAGCCAGTGCGCAAAGACAGAAATATGTTTGGGGTGGTTTACTAGTTTATGTTAATAAAAGCCTGACTTTTAAGAGAATTCCAGAACTTGAAAATGTCTACGATGAAACAATTTGGATTCAGATATATTTACCTCAAAATTCGCTGTTATTATGTACTGTATACCGACCAGAGTATAATTCTTTGGACTTTTGGGCTCGCTTAGATAATAGCGTTGAAAGTGCTCTTGATATGTCGTCTAAGGTTGTTATTGTTGGTGATATAAATGAAAATCTCTTATCCGCTAAAAAACTTAATGTAAATGAACTCTTGGTTATGAAAAATTTAAGAAATGTTATATCTGAACCTACTAGAGTTACCAAAACAACCAGTACTTTGCTTGATCCGGTAATTGTCAGTGAAGACATTGATGTTGTTGACAGTGGTGTTGTTGAGTTTGATAGCAATATAAGTGATCACAGAGGAACATATGTAAACATAAGTACACAGTTATGTAACAACATATCTTATAAGCGAGAAATCTGGTGTTACAATAAGGGTGATTATGAAATGCTCAATTATCTTATAGAAAAATACAGAATGGAAGGATTTATATAATGGATGTTCAAATGTTAATGATGCTTGTTCACTATTTTATAACAAATTTACTCAACATGTGAAATCATGTATTCCTTCAAAAATAGTAACTATTCGTCCAAATGACAAACCATGGTATGACTCTAATTTGAGGAGGGAATCCTGTAAAAGAGACCGATTACGGAGAAAGGCCAAGAAAACAAAAAGAGAGCGACAAAAAGCTTATAAACATCAGAGAAATAGAGAGTAAACAACATGAAACGTTATGCGAAAGAAAACTTCTACTCTAATATTAATGGCCTACTTTTGGAATTATACTCTGAAAATAAATCTTCATATTGGAAATTATTACGTTATATTGTTAAAAACTCGGGCTCTACTTCGCATATTCCTCCTCTCAAAGCAGAATGTTGTTGATGAATTTCCAACGCTATTTTCTGATTTGGAAAAAGCTGAAAAACTTAATACATATTTCTTCGAATCAATTTCCCGTTTGAATGATAAAGACCTCAAGGACCAATATGCAGTTAGATAAAATAGTAATTTCTGAGAAGGAAGTATCTGATGTTATAAAATGTTTACAGCTTCAGGGCCGGATAGAATAAGTCATAAATTATTAAAGAATACCGTTTTATTCCATATCCAAGCCCCTGTGTTTACTGTTCAACTTATCATTGCAATATAGTGTGTATCCAAATATGTGGAAAAGTGCATATGTCATGCCTCTGTTTAAGAAAGGTGATCACTCTATTGATTCCAATTATAGACCTATTTCTCTTTATAAGTTGCATAGGAAAACTGTTTGAAAGAGTGGTATACAAACACTTGTATAACTATTTCCTTGTTAACAAACTCTTTATATAAGTACCAATCAGGAGGGCTTTCAAGCAGGTCATTCAACTGTCCATCAATTAATTGAACTTTACCATCATATTTGTACATCTCTCGACAACAAAGAAAAATATTGTATGGTATTTTGCGATGTATCCAAAGCTTTTGATCGTGTGTGGCACAAAGGGCTTGTACATGTAAATTAGAGATGTATGGTATTAGAGGCCAGCTTTTGCAATGGATATCGAGTTACATAAGTGATCGCAGTCAACACGTCTTTGTAAACGAGCTATATCCAAGCCCAGGTACTTAACAGCTGGCGTCCCCAGGGATCAGTATTGGGACCCTTTTGTTCGTGGTCTATGTTAACGATATTGCTGATAAATTAGATTGTGTAACAAGACTTTTGCTGACGATACCTCGCTTGGAAAAATCATCGAAAAATACTCAAAGAAATCGAAACTTCTCTTAATACCAATTTAGACATATTATATAGCTGGAGCAAAAACTGGCTGGTCTCATATAATCCTGAAAAACAGAAGCAGTGTTGTTTTTTCCATGATTGATGAAACTGAAGAATTGAAATTATTTTTTTGACGCAAAGCAAATCAATTTGGTAAACAATCATAAACATCTCGGAATAACATTTGAAGCAAAAGGCAAATGGTCTTGTCATACTAATCAAATTATCAAGTCGTGCTCCAAAATGATATCATCAATGCGGAAATTGAAATACTTACTTAACAGAAATACAATCAATACTATTTATAAGATATTTATCAGACCACACTTTGAATATGCTTGTGAATTATGGGATGGCTGTACTGTAAAACAGAAAGAAAACTTTAGAGAAACTTCCAGTTAGAAGCTGCCAGAATAGTTACGGGTCTACCTAGATATACTTCACGTCAAATTCTATATTATGAGACAGGCTGGGAAAAGGCTGGATGAACGAAGAAAAGAAGAAAAACTTTGTCTATTCTACAAAATTCAAAATGATTTAGCCCCTGTATACTTTAAAAGATATTACTCCAGATAGTGTTGGATCAAGATCTTAATTATAACCTTAGGAATGCTAGCAATATTATTCCTACCTTCTGCAAGGTTAAGACTTTCATATGATTCCTTTTTCCATCAACTGTAAGAATGTGGAATAATATTTCTGATACCGAAAGAAATCGACCTTCATTACAAAGTTTCAAGTCGTACTTAAAGTGCGAGCAACCTGTAGCTCCATCCATATTACTCGTTTGGAATTAGAAAATTAAATTCTCAGCGACAAGTGGCTGCACATTTCCACCGGAACACCATTTCTGCATTGGTGAGACGCTACCAGAAAACAAATGACGTCATCGATCGGCCACGTTCTGGACGTCCACGTGTAACAACGCCAAGACAGGAGAGATGGATAAGGGTGACCCATCTTCGCCACAGATTTCAGACTGCAGTGATGACTGCCTGGACCATCCCGGGACTTCGCCGTATCCACCCCAACACAGTTCGACAACGTTTACGTCATCACGGGATCAGACCACGACGTCCCGCCATACGGCCTATCCTGACACAACGTCATCGACAAGCTCGCCGAATGTGGTGCCGAAATCATGTCCGCAGACCTTTGTTTTGGTGGAGAAATGTTGTTTTTACAGATGAGTCCAGGTTTAACATTTCCCATAGTGATGGACGTCAACGTGCCTATAGACGCGTGGGAGAACGTTATGCACAGGCCTGTGTGTTGGAGAAGAATCGCTTTGGTGGTGGTTCCGTGATGATTTGGGGTGGAATAACAACACGCCAAAGAACTCCTTTGGTGATTGTTCAGGGCAACTTAACTGGTGTGGGCTACAGGGATCAGATTCTTCGACCTGTGGCGATTCCTTTTCTGCAACGTCATGGCCCCGGGTTAACATTCCAACAGGACAATGCCCGCCCTCATACGGCAAGGGTTGCTATGGATTTCTTGCAACACCACAACGTTGACTTACTGCCTTGGCCTGCAAATTCACCGGATCTCTCCCCGAGAGAACATGTTTGGGACGAGATGGATCGACGTCTACGCCGTCTTCCTCATCCGCCAGATAACGTCCTTGACCTTGCAACAGAACTTGAGAGAATCTGGCGTGACATCCCACAAGCCTTCCTTGCACGTTTGATAGGCTCTATGCGTCGTCGATGCACTGCTGTTCTCAATGCCGATGGTGGACATACCTGTTATTGAGCTTGTGACATGGTCGTTTGACCCCTGTCCCGCTTGTGGACTCGTGGCGTCATTGTGATTGACTTTTCAATTGAAATTCTCCCGGCTTGTTATGATCTCATGATCGCTCCATTACAGTTTATATGTACCTTTGACATTGTTATCGTACTGATCAACTGGGATAATATTTTGACAATGCACAGTTTCTTTATGTGCCTAGTATAGTTTCATCCCACAAATGTTCTGTCGGGGGAGAGGCCTGGAGAGACCTGGATAATTAGCCAGCCATGGCAGTAGGACAATGTAATCGTGACTCAAAAAGTCTGATATTACATAGGAATAATGTGGGAAGAATTTTCTTATGCAATTTGACGTTACGTTCTTTCATTTCAAGAAAGTTAAGAACATGATCTAGAACGATGTCGTCGCCATTCAAGTTGCCAATAACAATGATTTGTTGCCACCCAATACCATCACACTTCTACCCCAAACTGATAACGGTTAGTAACGCATGCGACACAAATGCATCTTCCAGGCCACCTGTAGACCATTGCACGACTACCAGGGCTGTCCAGATGAAACCTGGACCCATCACCCTCAGACGCTGGCTACACCAAGCTAGACGTGCCTAACGGTGATGTGCAAAACTGGGTGTGCGGGACCGTAGAATCAACACAAATCTCATTAACGCAGTCCATCACCTGTCATGCTCCCTTAGCTAACCACTATCACCATATAGCTTATTATATATAATGATAGTGTTATATATAATGAAGTATACAATCCATGAGACAAACGTGTATTACTCACTTGAAATATCCTTGTCCGGGTCCAACAAGGCCGCTGCATTGTATACAGCAAACCCGAAGAACAGAAGCAGCCACATGCTTTATTCTTTGGCCTTCTGCAATGTGTTCATGAGCCATAACATACGGCAGTCATACTGTTTAAATACGCACCAACTGTTCTGAAAACACGCCCACGGACTATGTACTATCCAATGTATTCAATGGAAGGATAGATCGAGGACATGGGTGTCGCATGAAGAAATCAATGAAAGCAATTACTATTTTGAAATACGGGAACCTGTACGGGACAGTGCTTTCTTTTTTGGAATTTGGAGTATTAATCTATTGACGATAATGCGATGAAGACATAATTTAAGAAGTAATGCATACCCAAATAATTCAGTATAGAATGCTGTTGTTGAAATGTTCACGTTTTACAATATTGTGCAACAACTTTATCGGACAGTTCGGGTTTTAGTGGCATAACTAAATCTTGCATCATTATCAGACATATACTCATGTGTTATAGTAATATCTTGACAAAAAGAAAATAAAGTATATCATTGTCATTTACGCCTCAACGTCTTAAAGGCTAACATGTAACATTTAGTAATAATAGTTAAAGCTGGTGTGTACACTGTATAAATCCGCGCAATGTGTGCACATCCGTTTTTACGTTCATACCTCTGTAAATGCAAACATTTTAATTCTTATGAATTTATACGTCAGCAATTATATCTGGTCTCTAAATGGCATTTTGAAGTGATACACTTAAGCTAGGAAGAGAGTTTTTTTGGATGTCAACTTCTTTAATATGAGGAACACAACGTTTCGGAGTATATCCTTACTCCTTCAACAGATGTGTTCCTCAAAATAAAGAAGTTGACATCTATAAAGCTCTCTTCCTTATGTATATCTTTCCAGTTTGATTATTTCTGTCACTGACACACACAATACTGTACACATCAATACTGAATTAGTGACATCGCTCGGCGAAATAATGCAACAGACCACGCCCATTCTATAAGCAGCCATTCTGGTAACTGTTTTCCGTTACTGGGCGTGACCTAACATTTTTCGGTTCATGAAAACAAAATGGCAAAACCTTAATCTGCATAGCCATTCAAATACCACAAATTTTCAATTTATTTATGCATCTATTCAAGCATGTTAATATTAGGTGAACAATGATATATAAATTGGCGTTTTATAAGCATCAATGGCATGGCCACGGGCATTTAGACAACACCCAAAAAATCGTCATGAACCATTTCAGTAGAACTTACAGTATTTTACGATTCTTGCGATCTACTTACAAAAACTAAACTCCAAGCAAACGATCTTCCTTGGAAACCTTTAAAGCGAAATTCAAATTATTATATGAATTTGATGGTATACCGACCTGTTACAGTACATACGAGCGTATATAGTAACATATGTTGATAAAATATTTTAGTAAGGTGCAAATAAGTAACACATTGTGTCTGGAGGCCTCCATAATGACGTCACATCGAAATGCCATTACATTGAGCACATCGTTCGTTGATTTGAAGCTCCGACAGAATTAATAGTTCATTCTTCCTTATCAGGAACTAATCGTTTATTGAACATAACGTTTATGGTTATGTTGGAGTCTGGTATCATGAAAACCCATGGCAACTGTCACCAAGTACTGCTCATACCATATTTGTAATAACTGCTCAGTAGCTTATATGATATGCAACACTTACGGAAAGAGTGAATGAGTGAGTGAGTTGGGCTTTACGCCGCTTTAGCAATATTCCAGCAATATGACGGCGGATGACATCAGAAATAGGCTACACACATTGTGCCCATGTGGGGAATCGAACCCGGGTCTTCAGCTTGACGAGCGAGCGCCTTAACCACTAGGCTACCCCACCGCTCCCTTCTGGAAAGAAGGAAACAACACATCTGTGCATGTTTCAGGGTGGTATATAGACATCCAGGAAACGAAGCAAATGTGATACATGTGGTCTCACCTTAGGCAAGTGAGATTGTTCAAAATTGCCTCGGTTCACCCAAAAAACAATGGGTACCCGGTGGGATAAGTCATGTGACTATTTCACCTTATAGCGCCTTGCATGCAGCTTGGGTCATCCGGAATAATAATAATTTGTGTTAGCGCTTTGAATATGTACCTTGAACATGGAAAAAGCGAATTATAAATTCACATTTATTATGTTTTACAGATTAAAATGAAAATGCAGCAGAGAGGGTTTAGGTGGTCCTGGCACAGTCAGGCTGGTAAGGCTAATCATCAGCTCAGGGTCCTTGCCCCCTCTACATGCAGCCAAGACAGATATATTGCAAAGTCGACATTTCATATTGATATTTTGTTTAAGAATCACATTTTGGCAAGTGGGAAGTGACTGGTCCAGGGCAGCAAAAGAAAGCCCTCGGTTTCACGTTTAAGACCAGCCGACTTCATCCAGGTGAAGGAGTCGGTTGGATTATTGTTCTGTTCCACACACTGCATGTACACACGATGCAATGGATTCTAAGAAAGTTTCTCCACAAATGACCGACTCTGGGCAGACTTGGTGAATAACTTCACCTCGTTTAGTCCCATCGCTGTACCGTCCAGCAGTACATTGCCATCAACAAAATCAACCTTAAATTTCAGATTCTGAAATAGCTGTGGAATTATTTGCTTTCATCGTGAGTCTTGACATGCATCACCAGAGGATGATCTGATAAATAGATATGTGCAAAGGTACACAATACAATTCTATCATAAAGAGTCTCAACGTTAATCAAACCCCGACCCCCAGAATTGATTGGCATATATAAACGATTAAGAGAGGAACGAGGTGGGCTCTGTTATCAGACATGATCCTTCTGGTCAGGCTGTCAAGACTGGATATAATGTTTTGTCCAATCGACTACTCCAAAGGAATAGGAAAGGACATTTATTATTATTATCCAAACGGTATCTTAGTCCAACACTCGTTAGAGTATGATCTGCATATCACGTGCCGGATCACGAGATCGGTTTATTTCAATTGCTTGTGAAATGGCTGCGGACGACTACGAGAAGTTCGAAGTAGAAAGGGATTTCACTGTTGATTGGTTTTGTTTTCGCTTTTTTTTATCACAGGTTGCACAATGCGAACAGATTTGCAGTCGTTTCATTTTGAAATTTCGGTTGAAAATCCCATTAATGATTTTTAAAGAGAATCTTGTATAACAAAATCTCACATCTTCACATGTAATAAAACTGTATTATTTCCCAAAGGAATTATTCTACAAATTCTGCTTTCATCGTGTAGTTCGTGTTTTTTTCTATAAAATCTCATCTGTACTATAAAGCACAATACCAATGACATTCGCAAATATATGTTCATACTTATCTATTAGGAAATATATTTAATGACAGTGTTAAGCTTGTATTGGTATAGTGTTGGCGTGTATCGCCATTGACGGATTCCCAGTGATCAAATGCACGACTGTTCATTAATGCATGACTGTTCAATGTGATTTGTACTATATAGATTTTGCTGTAAACAGAGTAAAAAATAAGAATATAGTCAATCAATTTCATTTACTTTGTTACAGCAAAACATTTTAGAACAAAACGGTACGACTGTCTCATGGTGACAAGAACATATTGATAATGGGCTTGTATATTACCAAATTCTGATTGATGTTTTTATGCGGACTATTGCTAATGGATGGATGTGTAGTGATGATTGATCGTGGTGGTGCCGTTAACGCAGTTATTACAATTAGAACCTCTAATCTCACACTGGATTCACTGACAAGAATGAGATACACACATTACTACAGTATTAACAGTCGACATGTGTAAATATCTGCGACACACAGTGATTGTTGGTGCTGGAATATGAGTAAATGACTACACATGGTTAATGATTGTGAAATCAATGTATGCCCATGAACCCCAGCTTATGTGGAAATTCAGGAATGTATATATTTTCTGGTGTTAAGTCAATGTATCCTTCAGCCAACCTTTCTAACCATTTAGCCATCCCCTTTCCACACTTTGCTTGAATGGGTACAATCGCATAATAAATGTACAACACTCTCAGGCACCTGTTTACAAAACGAACACATAGGTGAATCAATGTAACCAATCTTATGCAAGTGATTATTAGTTGTCAAAATATTCAGAGTTATCTTATACTGAAACCATTTTGGATTGACGCTTTGAGTACATCGATTAGCCATCAAATTAATATTTTCCCATTCTTTCTGTTGGAAGTCTTTATCCAATATTTCTTCCCATTTTAATTGGCCATTTGTTTTATTAAAACAAATTGACATAGTGTTTTATAGAACTGTTTGCTACTTACTATTTTGGAGATATTATAAGGTAAAATAGGGTAGGCAAGTATGTTCTCTACTTGTTTAAAGGTGAAATTCCTCTTATTTATATATCCAATGATTGCTCTTTTAAGTCCTTGGTATGTAAGAAAATCAACTTCTATATCATATTTATAATTCAGTTCTTCCAAAGACAGTATATTACCGTCCACATTTACTATATTTCTCAAGTATGTTTTTCCCTTTTCTTCCAGGTTCCTATGATAGACTGTTTTGCCACCGATCAAAATATTATTATTGTGTCAAAGTGATTGATTTAGGACCTCTGTATTAATAATTGCATTCTAATAACAAATTGTTAAATAGTCAGACCATGCCTCCACAACCTCCCTCCAGAATCTGTTTGAAACATTGGGTACCATACATTTGTTAATATAAACACTATCAGCGAACCATGGTTTCTGAATATTTGGAATACATAGTGTGGCATTTTCTATGCATGTAGAATTGTCACATAACAGTCATTTAATCCATGCAAGTGTTTGGGATTTTATAATATATTTTACTATTGAAATATTGAAACCTCCATATTCAACAAAGGTAGAAGTAACCTTTCTTTTAATTTTATCCTTCTTGCCCTTCCAAATAAAATTAAAGCATTTCTTCTGAAAAGATTGAATCGTATCATCTGGTGGGCTTGGTATAGATGAGAAGAGATGATTTAATTTTGACAGTAGTAGTGATTTCAGCACAACGCTTCTTCCCACAGGTGTTAACAATCTTAATTCCCATGTTTTCATCTCTCTCGCAATTTTCCCAAGCTTGTCAGAATAATTAATGTCTACCATAGATTCTAGATCAACATCAAATTTGATACCTAGAAGTTTACACTGTGATTGTGACCAATCTAGATTATACTCCTTGCAAAGCTTGTACCTTGACCTTTTTGGGGATCCTATCCATATTAGTCTTGTCTCTTCAGTATTAACTTTAAGTCCAGAAAACCTTGCAAAAACAGTTAAAACATTAAGCACTGCATAGAGACCCTTATCAGTACCATCTTGTGTTAGCGAAGTATCACCCGCAAACTGAGTTAGAATACTTTCAATATTTCCCATCTTGATACCCTTTATCTTCTTATCTTTTCTTATCATAATTGCTAAGATTTCTACACATAGGATGAATACATATGACGAGACCGGGTCCCCTTGTCTGCATCCTCTCGTAATCTTAAAAAAGAGCTTCCGAAACAATTTACGAGGACACAAGATTCTATATCATGTAGGAGAATTGAAATCCATTTTTGCAAACTTGGTCCAAAATTAAAGAAAGTGAGTACATTCATGATAAAATTTCTATCTATTGAGTCGAAAGCCTTCTCAAAATCTATTAATAATAGCAATCCAGGGACCTGAAATGTTTCAGTGTAATCCATGATATCATAAATAAGTCTAGTTACCTCCCCTATGTATCTACCTGTGACAAATCCCTTTTGGCTTTCATTAATGACTGTTGGAAGTATTGGTTTAATTCTGTTAGCGATTACTGCAGATGCAACTTTATATGAGGTATTTAATAGACTAATGGGACGCCAAGATTTGAGAAATTGTTTAGGCTTATTTGCTTTAGTCAAACATGTAATTAACCCTTGTTTCTGGGTTACAGATAAGGAACCATGCTCATAAGCATAGTTCAAGGAGTTAATTAAATAAGAGTTTAGATCATTCCAAAAGAATTTAAAACAATCAGTTGTGAACCCATCAGGTCCTGGTGATTTTTCATTTTTCATTTTTTGTCAGTGCTGTGAAATATATATAATTGCTTCTGTAAATGCTCCTGGAAAGAGGCGTTTCAGTTGCTGAATGTATGTTCAACATAAATGCACACATGTAAGTATATGCCAGTGATGTTCCTATTATATTGTATAAAACATTCAACAATTTGAATCATTGCGTTTGGCTATAAAATCGTGGCATGAGTTGCGAATTTCAGTGTTGAGTCGCTAAATGAAGAACTGAGTAAAAAAATAGTTTTAGGTTATAGCCATCGGTGCCTAACACAATTCTTCTAATACGTTTCATAGTTTTGGTATCTAATTAGAAAATGTAGAACATCTTCTTCTAATACTAACCTCCTTTGCACTCTCATATTCGTCGATTGATTTTATAGGTGTTAAATTTGATGCAGTAGAGCCTAAATTTACACAATCCAGAAGTGAAGTTTAAGTCTACATATTTAAAGATGTTAAGCGTTTCGTTTAGAAATTCTATCACGGACTTGCATGTACATGACGTGTGTCTGATACATAGACAGCTTACAGATCTCGGCCTACACATGAGACTTAGACACAGGGTTCATAGTTCTGTATATTGAGGGCTCCTATGGATTGGCATACATAAATGTTTTGAAGTGCGGTGGGTTCATACATATATTTTTATCAAATGTAATGGGTTCACATATATTTTTTAACAAATGTAATGGGTTCACAAATATACTTCCTATCAAATGTAATGGGTTCATACATATATTTTTATCAAATGTAATGGGTTCACATATATCTTTTTAACAAATGTAATGGGTTCACATATATTTCCTATCAAATGTAATGGGTTCACACATATATTTTTATCAAATGTAATGGGATAACACATATGATTTTATCAAATGTAATGGGTTCACACATATATTTCCTATCAAATGAAACTGGTTCATAGACCTAAAAGGCTCTTCCAGGGAACATTTTACAGACACAGCCAATAACATCCCATCAGAATAAGACACAACAGGATTAAATGTTATTCTACCATGGCTACGTGAAATGCTCGAATTTGATTGGTCAATCAATAAAATCAGACGGTATCATTTTTGGATTGACAATGCGTCTGATTTCAGCTTCAAATGAAATTTAGACACTATCAATTCGGTCTAACATTCATCTACTTTCCAAACACAGTACGTTTATCTCCTAATTATAAGCTGCTGTAATCCCATAGAACTAGCAATTCCAATGGTCTCCTGTTGTGTGTAACTGTATTGTGAAATAGCAACAAAACACACATTGGTTATATTGCAGATTTTATTGTGTGAGACGTCTATTGTATGTCACAATAGCCTTAGTCATCGAGTCCATTAGAAAGGTAGGGTCGGGAGGCGGTATCGTATCAGTTGGACACGTGTTTGAAGGAATGGGATTTGTCACTGGTTGACCATCTTTGCCAGATGTTGTTTCTTAGCAACTGTATAGGCTTTCAACATCTTGGACACGAGAAGACCAAAGTCCCTGATATCCTTACTGAAGTCCTCTTCGATTTCTGTTGCCATGGGCACACATGCTGCAGTCACCCTTTTGATAATCTGTTGAATGAAATTGTTTTTATGAAGTGATGTATAAGTGCTACAATATCCAACTGCACAAACTGTAACAGTTAAGGTTTAATTTAAGGTGTCTTAACATGATCGGATACCCGTGAATAGTAGGGTTAGAATTGATCTTCCGTAACCCATGCTTGTCATAAGAGGCGACTAACGGGATCGGGTGGTCAGGCTGCTGACTTCGTTGACAAATGTTATCGGATCCCAATTGCGTAGATGAATGCGCACGCTGTTGATCACTGGATCGTCTGGTTCAGATTACTTACAGACCTCCGCCATAGAGCTGGAATATTGCTGAGTCCGGCGTTAAACAACAACCAACCAACCTAACATGATCGGATAGCTTTGTTCATAAATACATATTTTCCAAACGTACCCCCTGATCAAGGACAACGTATACACTGTCTGTCTCCACCAAACCATTCACCAGCCCATTGGAGTGAAGAAGGTCGATAGAGCTTGCTAGCTGATGAGCAATGGTCAGCATTTGCCTGGCCGAAATTAGTGACCCGATGTAAGTGGACAGACAGACCGAATTCGGGGGCTGGCTCAAGAAGAGGAGTTCTTTTCGCAAAATCTGAGGGACAGACAACCCTGTCCTTACTGTAAAAGTAAGCAAAAATACACAAACGTTTTGTACTTAAACAAATTAGTAATATACAGAAAATGTTCAACATGACAAATTTGATTTTTTTCTTTTGAATTGAGTTTATATTATTGATAAAGAAGTTTCAATGATAGAACAAAACAGGATTTCAACATGGACATGTTTCTATACAAGCATTGTAAAACAAAAGTGCTCATGTTTTTTGTCACCGATTCAAAGATTTAACACATACCAGTTGACCGAGTAGTACTTGAGAACTTCTTTTCACTGTTTAGCTGTAAATACGTAATTGAAAGTAGAGTTAAAGCAAGGAAGAAACATCTCTCGAATCCAACATTATATCTGCAGAATTATATATTATCATTTGGTATATGACTTTTATGAGAGTATGAACACAAAAGAGAAGATTGTAACCTTTCGGTTTCTCATGGTGTCAACTGATGACAGGGTGTAGATGATGGGGTTGAGAGCGGAGTTGATCGGCAGGACAAACACCGCAACCCAGGCGTACACTTCAGAGTTGATAACATGACCTTGGAGAGCCATCAGACCTGTAGCAAGAAATAATTCGATCTACAATTAATTTTATATGTTTTGTCTTTCTTACAATTAGATTGTCTGTATGGTTCAGGTATTTCAGCATTCATGGTAAAGGACAATATGAAAGCGACATACAATCTTTTCTCAAGCCAAACGAAATCCCAACTGAGAACACACTCGTCGGTGCGATTCCTATTTTGTCATCAATATTTATACATAACTATTAACCCTTTCAACACCGCAGGCCGCTTAAGCGGCCACAACGTTATGGGTCCCCAGACACCGGAGGCCGATTAAGCGGCCAGGCAGTAGTCACGTCAAAATGAGACATAATTTTAGGAACCTACCTGACTTATGATTCATATATTAAATCTATCACAATTCACAATGTCTGAAAACACTTATTAAATTTCAATTTATCATATATTATCAGCAGAATTAAAATTATAAACTATTTTTCGCAATGTTATTGAAAACAACGATTCTCGGACACATGCATCGGCAGCAGGTCCACAATAACATTGTCAAAGAGCAAAGTAACGATGTTTCGAGGAATTCATTAAATAAATTGAATAAACAAATGAATAAAATCAACGACAACATTCATAAAAGTTGTCAAACGTACATATAAAATTACTATTTCCATCTTTTTGTGCGATCATCCAAGTCACTGACAAGTGACATCTCGGCTCTCGCCCCTCAATCTTCACGCTCGGACACGATGTTTAATGCGAAAATATATACATGAAGCATGTTTGTCACAGGTCATAACCCAGCACGATACGTCCAATAAGTTCCATAATTTACGTATAGGTAGCGATTTCTTGCTTAATATGTTCAGAATAGCATTATTTTACCCAAAACTTTCGTCTAAAACTAAAAGTTTTCGTTTACGAGGACGGTATCCATTGCTGTAATATGATTGGCTGCCTTAGGTCACGTGATTGACCATTCACGACCCTTATAGCGGACTGTGGCGAAAAAGCGTCATTAGAAACCAATCTTTATCCAATAAAATCGCTTCTTACAACTGTGAAAATACTCTTGGCAAGGGTACAGTGATATTGTTGATGTTCAGAGCTTTCGAACGATGCCCGACATCAAACGATTCGCCTCGCATGTTATTCATACGAAGCTTCGAAAACGGAGGTATTTTCCGTTGTTATGTCATGTTATCGAGCGGAAAGCCACAGATATCGGGAAATAGGCGACCATACATATTATTTAAGAAATCTTTTTATAATAATTTTCTGATTACGTAAAAAATGAAAATATAAAAGAAAAAGGCACGGGCATGTTATGACATGTCACAAATGGAAAAAAATCGCCATAGTTTTTGCTTCTTTCGTGGTTTATCTGGACGTTATAAATGTAAGCTTGCATTTTCATTCAAAAATACATTTATTTAAGTTGTAGTTGTATTATTTGAATAATATTATAAAAATAAACTTCATGTTTATCAACAGTAGGATTAGATCTTTTTAAATGGTGTATGGGATGTAGTAGCAATAACGTTTTGCAAGCTTATAATTTCCTTCATAAACATAGGCTTCATCTATGACCTCAGGGTCTCTGGGATCTCGGTGTCATGGCAGTCAATGCCTCTGGCTGACTGGTGTTGAAAGAGTTAAGCAGCGATGATACCTAGGTAAACGTGTTCTGATCCAGACACATGCAAAGGCATGTAAACTGTATTCCTATACTAACAAACCACGGGAACGTATGGTACAAGTAAAATACGGAAATGCCCAGATGGATGTCGCTGATGAGGTTGATTCACGGCCTAATGAAACTTCTCTTTTACCATTAGTTTTGTTTATGAATTTTGCATATGTTCGTCGAGTCCATAGAAGTATGAAACAATACTCCTTTCAGATGTAATAGGAAGGATCAAAACGGAAGGCGTCAGCACACAATAGTAATGACTGTGTTCTCTTCCATGAGACAAGGCAGATAATCCTAGTCCACACTCTAGTTTGGAGTAGCTTTGGATTTATGTCAACGTCTATAGAACAAATTGTTTTCCACAGGCTCTATGAACGTTATAGAAATGCAAGTCTGCGTTAATTGGCTTTGAGTCGTGCTAGTTCATGTTATTCTGATCAATAACTTCATTCATTCCAAACCAAAATGTACATACGAACGGTCGATTGTTTTCCGATATCATCACATGTGTTTGTTTTGATATACCGGTAGATGGGTTTCGTGTCCTTAAACATGGTGGTTGGGAAATTTGATAATAGGCATAAAGTTGTACTACTCGTATTTGTCTGCTTCTGTAGGTTTGAACAAATGAGCTATTTTAATTACAATGCAGTTTCAATGCAATACAACAATGCAACGCTTACTTCGGTGGTTTTGGAAGAACTATATACCAGGCTGTTATTGTATTACAGTGGAGAAATATTCCTTACCCATGACACAGATAGGGAACCAGCACACAAAGTCCGTCAGAACTATGAAGGACAGCTTCCTAGCAATGGTCATGTCGTTGGTCGTCCGCCCCTTTCTCAGCTTCTGACTTGCTCTCACTGCCTGGTAGATAACAGCCTGACCCAAAGCGATGAAGACAAAACAGATGAAGTTCCAGATGACAAAGATGGTGGTGGAATACTCCCATCCTGGCGGCCTGTTCCTAGTCAGCGGTAGAGCGAGACTCCTGATCGAGAGTAGAATGACCTTGTAAATTAATCTATGGGCAAAAGAGGCACCCCTGCCATCAGCAAACCTAGAATCCATACCGAGAGACTGATGTACTTGGAATATCGTTTGAAGATATTGAAATCTTTGAAAGGAAATTTGGTATCATAGTGGAGTGTGGTATCATAAAAACCCATGGCAACTGTCACCATTCACTGTTCATGCCATATGTTTAATATGTGTTCAGTAGCTTATATGAGGACAGGATCGTATATCATGCAGAAACGTGTAACAACACAACACTTCTGGAAAGAGTGAGTGAGTGAGTTGGGTTTAGTAACATTCCAGTAATATCACGGCGCGGGACACCAGAAATGGACTACACACTTTGTGCCCATGTGGGGATCAAACCCGGGTATTCAGTGTGACGAGCGAACGCCTTGACCACTTGGCAACCCCACTGGCCCTTATGTAAGGAAGAAAACGATACATCCATGCATGTTTCAGCGTGGTATATAGAAATCGAAGAAATGAAGAAACGAGAAACCTCAGAAAATACCAATGTTACGTCTCTCTTGTCGAGACTACTGTCACCTGACATAGCCATTACGATTACGTTCAACGTTGAATAAATCAACTCTCAAACATTATAGAAGCATCGATTAAGATGTCTGATGATATATGGCAACGTATTTATATCCAAATGGTAACTTAGTCCATCACTCGCTAGCGTATGATCTCCATACTACGTGGCGGATCGCGTGATCGTTTTTTGTTTTTTTTCAATTGCTTGTGAAATAGCTACGGACGAGTACGTGAAGTTCGATGTAGAAATAGATTTCACTGTTGATTGTTTTTCCGCCTTTGTTTATCAACGGTAAACCGGTGTACAATTAAAAGAAACTTTCAGTCGTTTCAGTTTGAAATTTCGGTTGAAAATCCCATTAAGGAGAGCTTTGCATTACAAATGTCACATTTTTGTCATATAATAAAACTGTGGAATCCAAAGTCTGCATAGAAGGATTATTTCCCAAAGGAATTGATCTGCAAATGATGCTCTTTGTGTAGTTCTTGTATTTTTCTATAAAATCTCATCTATACTATAAAGCACAATACCAATGACATTCTGAATGATGACAGACACAAAGATATGTTTATATTTATCTATTAGCAAATACAGTTTCATGCAAGGTATATTGTTGGTGTTTATCACCATACACGGATTACCAGTGAGCAAACATCCTTCAGTAATTCATGACTGTTCAATGTAATTTGTGCTATATAGATTTCGCTGTAAACAGAGCAATAAATAAGAACATAGTCAATTGATTTTATATTACTTTGTGACAGCAAAACATTTTAGAACAAAACATACGACTATCTCATGGTGACAAGAACACATTGTTTATGGGCTTGTATATTACCAAATTTTGATTGATGTTTTTATGCGGACTATTGCTAATGTATTGATGTGTATAGTCTGTTTGCAGTGAAAACGTACCGATGAATTTCACTTTATACAAAAAGAGTAAATCAAATAAAGTGAAATTAATATTACGAATCGTCATAATTTTACCTTGCCAATTGAACATTAAAATCTCAGAATTTTATTCAACTTAGGATAAAAGTTGTTACGATCATACATTGAAATCTCTATCATTGGTCTGTATTACAAGGGGGTAAGCGCAGTAGTTGGAACAGTGAAACAATGCACGTGCGGTTCGTGATGAGCGTTAACTTAGACCAGCTCTTCTTGTTCTCGGTGTTTCATTTAATGTGTATACCGTCTTGTAATACAAACCAATAATAGCGATTTGAAACTATGCTCTTTTGTTAAACAGCTTTTATCCTAAGTTGAATAAAATTCTGAGATTTTAATGTTCATTTGGCAAGGTAAAATGATGAGGATTCCACTACAAAATTCCACTTTATTCGATTTACTTTTTTGTTTAAAGTGAAATTCATCGGTACGTTTTCACTGCAAACAGACTATAGTGAGGATTGATCGTGTTAAAGCAGTTATTGCAATTAGAACATCTAATCTCACACTGGATTCACTGACAAGAATGAGATACACACATTGCTATACTATCAATAGTCGACATGTGTAAACATCTGCGACACATTGTGATTGTTGCTGCTGGTATATGAGTAAATCACTATACATCGTTAATGATTGTGAATGTATCCTTATCATCCCCAGCTCATGAGGAATAACCCGTGAAGATCCGGATTAGAATATTGATCTTCAGTAACCCATGCTTGTCGTAAGAGGCGACATACAGGATCGGGTGGTCAGGCTCGCTGACTTGGTTGCCACATGTCATCGATTCCCAATTGCGCACATCGATACTCATGCTGTTGATCACTGGATTGTCTGGTCCAGACTGGATTATTTACAGACCGCCGCCATATAGTTGGAATATTGCTGAGTGCGGCGTAAAACTAAACTCACTCACTCATGTGGAACATTCAGGAAGGTATATATTTCTGTCGAGGTTGAGCATCGAAATGATTATTACAAACATTTCGCATATGAAATATATATGATTGCTTATGTAAATGCTCCTGGAAACAGGCATTGCAGATGCTGAATGCATGTACATACTTGTACACACGTAAGCATGAACCAGTGGTGTCCCAAATATATTGTATAAAACATTCAACAATTTGAATCTTTGCTTGGCTATGAGTTAAGAATTTCAGTGTTGAGACACTAAATGAATAACTGAGTATAAAACTAGCTTTAGGTTATATCCATCGGTGCCTAAAATATTCCTTTTAATATTTTTCATAGTTTTGGTATTTAACTAGCAAATGTACAACATCTTCAAAATACTAACCTCCTTTGCACTCTCATCTTTGCAGTGCTTGTCGATTGAATTTATGAGCGTTTTAGTCGATGCAGCCTCGCCTGAGGCAACACAATGCCTAAATTTACAGAAATCGAAATCGAACCCGGGTCTTCGGCGTGACGAGCGAACGTTTCAACCAATGGGCTACACCAACACCCAATTTTGTCACGGACTTGCATGAACATTAACGTGTGTCTGATACAACCAAACACATGTATTTACACCTGTTCAAATAGATGACTTACAAATCTCGGCCTACTCATGAGACTTAGGGTCGCCACCTGGTTCATCGTTCTCCATATTGACGGTCCCTATGGATTGGCATACATAAAATATTTGAAGTGCAATGGGTTCACATATATATTTTTTTATCAAATGTAATTTTTTATATGATCCTGGTTCATAGACCTAAAAGGGGACATTTTACAGACACAGCCAACAACATCCCATCAGAATAAGACACAACAGGATTAAATGTTATTCTACCATGGCTACGTGAAATGCTCGAATTTGATTCGTCAATCAATAAAATCAGACGGTATCATTTTGGATTGACAATGCGTCTGATTTCAGCTTCAAATGAAATTTAGACACTATCAATTCGGTCTAACATTCATCTACTTTCCAAACACAGTACGTTTATCTCCTAATTATAAGCTGCTGTAATCCCATAGAACTAGCAATTCCAATGGTCTCCTGTTGTGTGTAACTGTATTGTGAAATAGCAACAAAACACACATTGGTTATATTGCAGATTTTATTGTGTGAGACGTCTATTGTATGTCACAATAGCCTTAGTCATCGTGTCCATTAGAAAGGTAGGGTCGGGAGGCGGTATCGTATCAGTTGGACACGTGTTTGAAGGAATGGGATTTGTCACTGGTTGACCATCTTTGCCAGATGTTGTTTCTTAGCAACTGTATAGGCTTTCAACATCTTGGACACAAGAAGACCAAAGTCCCGGATATCCTTACTGAAGTCATCTTCGATTTCTGTTGCTATGGGCACACATGCTGCAGTCACCCTTTTGATAATCTGTTGAATGAAAATGTTTATATGAAGTCATGTGCTATTGTTACAATTTTCAATTGCACAAATTGTAACAGTTAAAGTCTGATTTATGCGCCAGATGACAGGACACAGAATGTACATTAACTACATCTTAACAGAACCGGATGCCCGTGAAGATCAGGGTTAGAATTGATCTTCAGTAACCCATGCTTGTCGTAAGAGGCTACTAAACGGGATCGGGTGGTCAGGCTCGCTGACTTGGTTGACACATCGTTTCCCCATTGCGTAGATCGATGCTCATAATCACTGGATTGTCTGGTCCAGACTGGATTATTTACAGACCGCCGCCATACAGCTGGAATATTGCTGAGTGCCGCGCTAAACAACAACCAACCAACCTAACATGATCGGAAAGTTTTGTTCATGAATACATATTTTCCCCATACGTACCCCCTGATCAAGGACAACGTATATACTGTCTGTCTCCACCAAACCATTCACCAGCCCATTGGAGTGAAGAAGGTCGATAGAGCCTGCTAACTGATGAGCAATGGTCAGCATTTGCCTGGCGGACATCAGTGACCCGATGTAAGTGGACAGGCAGACCGAATTCGGGGGCTGGCTCAAGAAGAGGAGTTCTTTTCGCAAAATCTGAGGGACAGACAACCCTGTCCTTACTGTAAAAGTAAGCAAAAATACACAAACGTTTTGTACTTAAACAAATTGGTAATATACAAAAGGTTCAACATGACAAATTTGATTTTTTTTCCTTTTGAATTGAGTTTATATTATTGATAAAGAAGTTTCAATGATAGAACAAAACAGGATTTCAACATGGACATGTTTCTATACAAGCATTGTAAAACAAAAGTGCTCATGTTGTTTGTCACCGATTCAAAGGTTTAACACATACCAGTTGACCGAGTAGTACTTGAGAACTTCTTTTCACTGTTTAGCTGTAAATACGTAATTGAAAGTAGAGTTAAAGCAAGGAAGAAACATCTCTCGAATCCAACATTATATCTGCAGAATTATATATTATCATTTGGTATATGACTTTTATGAGAGTATGTACACAAAAGAGAAGATTGTAACCTTTCGGTTTCTCATGGTGTCAACTGATGACAGGGTGTAGATGATGGGGTTGAGAGCGGAGTTGATCGGCAGGACAAACACCGCAACCCAGGCGTACACTTCAGAGTTGATAACATGACCTTGGAGAGCCATCAGACCTGTAGCAAGAAATCATTCGATCTACAATTAAATATATACTTTTTGTCTTCCTTGCAATGAGATTGTCTGTATGGTTCAGGTATTTCGGCATTCATGGTAAAGGACAATATGAAAGCGACATACAATCTTTTCTCAAGCCAAACGAAATCCAAACTGAGAACACACTCGTCGGTGCGATTCCTATTTTGTCATCAATATTTATACATAACTATTAAGCAGCGATCATACCCAGGTAAACGTGTCCTGATCCAGACACATGCAAAGGCATGTAAACTGTAGTCCTATGGAAAAACACGGAAACGTATGGTACAAGTAAAATACGGAAATGCCCAGATGGATGTCACTGATGAGGTTGATTCACGGCCTAATGAAACTTCTCTTTTACCATTAGTTTTGTTTATGGATTTTGCATATGTTCGTCGAGTCCATAGACTTAATTACATTTACTATCCGAGTCAGTGCTGACAGAAGTATGAAACAATACTCCTTTCAGATGTAATAGGAAGGATCAAAACGGAAGGCGTCAGCACACAATAGTAATGACTGTGACCTCTTCCATGAGACAAGGCAGATAATCCTAGTCCACACTCTAGTTTGGAGTAGCTTTGGATTTATGTCAACGCCTATAGAACAAATTGTTTTCCACAGGCTCTATGAACGTTATAGAAATGCAAGTCTGCGTTAATTGGCTTTGAGTCGTGCTAGTTCATGTTATTCTGAGCAATAACCTCATTCATTCCAAACCAAAATGTACATACGAACGATCGACTGTTTGCCGATATCATCACATGTGTTTGTTTTGATATACCGGTAGATGGGTTTTGTGTCCTTAAACATGGTGGTTGGGAAATTTGATTATAAGGCATAATGTTGTACTACTAGTATTTGTCTGCTTCTGTAGGTTTGAACAAATGAGCTATTTTAATTACAATGCAGTTTCAATGCAATACAACAATGCAACGGTTACTTCGGTGGTTTTGGAAGAACTACATACCAGGCTGTTATTGTATTATAGTGGAGAAATATTCCTTACTAATGGGGGCGGTGGGGTAGCCAAGTGGTTAAAGCGTTCGCTCGTCACGCCGAAGGCCCGGGTTCGATTCCCAGCATGGGTACAATGTGTGAAGCCCATTTCTGGTGTCCCCCGCCGTGATATTGCTGGAATATTGCTAAAAACGGCGTAAAACCATACTCAGTCAGTCAGTCCTTACCCATGACACAGATAGGGAACCAGCACACAAAGTCCGTCAGAACTATGAAGGACAGCTTCCTAGCAATGGTCATGTCGTTGGTCGTCCGCCCCTTTCTCAGCTTCTGACTTGCTCTCACTGCCTGGTAGATAACAGCCTGACCCAAAGCGATGAAGACAAAACAGATGAAGTTCCAGATGACAAAGATGGTGGTGGAATACTCCCATCCTGGCGGCCTGTTCCTGGTCAGCGGTAGAGCGAGACAGACTCCTGATCGAGAGTAGAATGACCTTGCAAAGTAATCTATGGGCAAAAGAGGCATCCCTGCCATCAGCAAACCTAGAATCCATACCGAGAGACTGATGTACTTGGAATATCGTTTGAAGATATTGAAATCTTTGAAAGGAAATTTGATGACCAGGACTCTGTCTGCTGTGATGATACAGAGGAACATGACGGATGTCTCACTTGACAGGGTTGCTAGGAGACCTGCCAGCTGACACACCCAGCTGCTTCTCCAGGCCTCATCGTTCCAACTGTACACTCCTCTGTAGAAAGTGTCAGCACTTGCTATGATGATCATGTATATTCCCATCACAAAGTCAGAAATAGCGAGGTTTGCAACAAAAAAATCATTGCTGCGTTTAAAACTTTGCCTATCGTAAATGTATCTCGAAATAAGTGAAAGAAAGTTGCCAATGAGAGCTGCAAAGCCCAGAACCCATATGCATATTCTCAGAACTTCATTCCTCATCAGGTCAGAGCAAGAAGAAAATTCGTCAGCAGCAGGTAGACATTCTTCATATGGGACACTCTGAGGTTTGAAGCAACAGAAGACATATCTATCACTGTACAGGTAGTTCAGCTGGTTTAGTCCATAAAATAGATCTCCGGTAAAATCTGTGATGACATTGTTTGTCAGATCAATTGTGAGCAATTTGCCGAGTCCATTGAAACTGTTGTCTTCTATTCTACTGATTCTACTGTTAGAGAGGTTCAAATACAGAAGACTAGATAGCCCCTGAAACATGTCCCTGGTCAATCTCCCTGGAGCAATACCGGAAAGGTCCAGTGAAGGTAGACGTTTTAGTCCATCAAATGATGAAGCACCCAGTTTGAGCATTCCATTTTCATTGAGTAATAATGACACAAGATTTTCCATACCCTGAAATAATCCTTCGGGTATGAAGCTTATTGAGTTCTTACTGAGATCTAAATGCATTAAGTTGTTCAGTCCACTTAACGATACTTCTTCAAGTACATGAACCCCAAGGTGGGAAAGGTCCAGGAAGGCTAAGGTGTCCATATGGTGGAAGGTATCATTTTTCAAAGTTTTATCAACACTTCCACTTAATTTGAGCACTCTTGTATATTTGGGTAGGTGTTTAGTTTTGTCGAGATGGAACCCAGTACAAGTGATATAGGCACCTTTACAGACACACTCATCAGGGCAGCTGGTGTCACAGAAATATTCATCGTCTCCATCAGGACAATGTCGGACTTTGTCACACACTTGTTGCCATGGAATACACACCCTGGTGCCATGACAACGGAATCTACCAGGGCATGTGGCATTAACTGGAATATAAGAAGAGAGACATGTAATTTGTGACATATGAGCTCTCTTTGTTTAAGTTAATCGAAAGGCTGAGTATACGGTAAAAGCCTACTGTTATCATTTGGAACAAAATATGTATGGGTGCGTCCCACGTATATTCCAGAAACAATAATTCATCATGTTTGAATGTATGGTCATGTGGGAGATAGAATTTTGGGAAAAGGGGATTTTAATATTTTAGTGTTTTCTATTCTGTATATATATACTAAGCAGCAAAAGAAACGTCAGTTTGGAATTTCCTTCGCAGAAACGGATAACTGTCAACCCATTTAATGTTTTGATTGTATATTTTTGACAACATCTCCAACTTTACCTGAGCAAAGACATTCCTTCCCAAAATCAAAATGGAACCCAGGAAATGGTCTCAAAAACGCAACCTGATCTCGGAGATGGTACGGTGTTCTCCATGTTTTTCATACAACTCATGCTGCACGTGCTGTTCACAAGGACCAGCCCTATAAAATGCACCCCCAAACCTGGTTGAAACATTCACATTACAACGTCAGCAGGATGCCGCAACTCACGACAGCTCAGAGGAACCAGGCGCTAGGAAGACTTGAAGCTGGCCACACTGCACAAGCCGTTGCCAATTACTTCCAGGTCAACGTTCGGACCATCTACAGGCTGCAGCAACGTTTTCGGGCCACCAACACCACAAATGATCGTACTGGCAGACCAAGGGTGACCACAAGACGACAAGACCGCCATGTTGTGTGACAGCATGTACTGAATCCCTTCTGGAAGGCATCCGAAACAGCACGCCAGACAGTGGGAACACACAGAAGACCAATCAGTACTGATACAGTACGCCGACGTCTTAACAGCGGGACCGCCTCCGTGGTGTAGTGGTTAAAGCGTCCGCCCGGAGTGCGGAAGGTCGCGGGTTCGATCCCCGACCGCGTCATACCAAAAGACGTTAAAATATGGTACTTGTTGGTCCCTGCCTGGCGCTCGGTATTAATGGGTACAACAAGGAGTGGTCGGCTCGGAGTCAGTATAATGTGTCTGAGTGGGGTATTCATGCTTCACTGCGGCATGGTATCTCAGTGAGCTAGCACTATAAAACCAGTTTAAGCCTGGGCTAGTACAAGCAGCCGCGTGTACACATACACACGCATTCACGTCGTCATATGAGCCCGGGCCCATGCTGCCAGAGCTACACGGGACTTCCTACAGCAGAACGGTGTTAACATTATGCAGTGGCCAGCCCTTAGTCCTGATTTAAACCCAATTGAACATCTTTGGGATGAAATTCAGAGGAGACTGAATAATGTCACACCAAGGCCGAACACAGCCGATTTATTGCGCCAGGCCTTTCTCAGAGTGTGGTTCCAGGTGCCAATAGCCTTCATCAATCGATTGGTGCACTCCATGAATAGACGCTGTGCTGCAGCTATTGCCGCTCGTGGTGGTCACACTAGATACTGAAGTCAAGGGTCTAAATAGACTGCAAACGCTCAAGTAATGTCTTGAAATTGTGCTTAGTTATTCATTGATGTGTCAAGATATTGTACACATATAATGAATTTGATCCACTTATTATGTCCATTTCTGTAATGATTTGATTACAGTGCCTATCTAATTTTGAATTCGTAATTACGTTTTGTTTGCTGCTGAGTATATTAAAGTTCAACCCTTTGTCTAATAGCTTGTACTCAGTCTGCACAAAGTCACTCCACAGACAACTTGACAGAACTCTTCATATCAGGTTAGTCCGATATATCTCAATATATTTATATTATTGCATTTATATACTGAGTCAAAAAAGAAACTTCACATTAAAAGAACAAGAGATGGTAAGATGGTTAAATTGTTATTATTTCATTGCTGAGATCTGTGTGATGTACTCGATACACTGACAGTGCCATAATCAGTTCCATTAGGCTACACCGCCGTTCCAAAACATGGGTATACAGAATGTCAAGTCACAAGAATAAAAATGCGAAATTTCTCAGTTCAATATCGTGTATGGCCGCCCCGCGCATTCACCACTGCCAAACACCGTCTCCTCATCGACTGCCTGATGCTTGTGAACACGTGGTTGGGGATTCTGCGCCATTGCTCTTGCAAGGCAGCGCAAAGTTCCTGCAAATTCTGAGGTTGGTTCCTAAGACCACGAAGCCTTCTCCCAAGTGCATCCCAAACGTGCTCTATTGGATTAAGGTATGGGGACCTCGATGGCCAGTCCATGACGTTGATTCCAGCGTTTTGAAGAAAATTTCGTGTCAACATCGCGGTATGCGGCCGAGCATTATCATGCTGGAACTGTAGACCTGGGCCATGAGCCGCCACGAAAGGAACGAGTTCAGGGGTGATCACCTGGTCGCGGTAAGCAGCAGCTGTGAGGTTTCCACGGATGACCAGAAGTCTGGAACGGTTGTTCCCACAGAAAGCATCCCACACCATGCAACTTCCGCCCCAGAATCTGTCGACTTCCTGTACACAACATTGGGCATACCGTTCACGACGTCGTCTCCAGACTCTATGCCTGCCGTCCGCGAATCTGAGGGTAAACCTGGATTCATCGTTAAAGACGACTCGATTCCAGTCTCTCTGGGTCCATCGGAGGTGACGTTGGGCCCACAGCAGACGTTGACGTTGATGAAACGGCGTCAATATTGGCCCACGATATGGACGTCGAAAATGGAGATTGGCAGCCCGCAACCGATTTCGAATGGTCTGTGAGGACAGTCGACCTCTAAACATCTCAGCCCCGGCCTGGTTCGTGTAGCCGGCAGACATCTGTCACGTAGGTGACGTAGGACGATTTGACGGTCTTCTGCTCGTGACGTCACACGTGGACGACCCGACCTTGGGCGATCAGAAGTGGTGCCAGTTTGTTGTAGACGACCTCGCAAGTCATACACAGTACGACGGCTGCATCCCATTGCTCTTGCGACGTCAATAACTGATCTTCCCGCTTGCAACATGCCAACGGCATGTTCACGTTGCACATTTGACAATCGTGGCATTTCAAGTACCGTTAGAACTGTGGTTTAAAAGTGTTTTTTCAATTCTTGAGGCAAACACGTGCATATGAAGAAAACTTCGATGCGAAGATCACGTGATCGACTGCACGTGCAAAACCTGATTTGGCACTAACGTCATTTGCACGACGAATGGATGGGTTCGAGTGGGTTTTGCTAAGGTTTTTCTAGAGTCGAAAGATAGGGATCCCATTTCGGATACATAGATGTATCATCAGAGAAAAAATATTCATTATTTTTCAAATTCCATTTTGTGAAGTTTCTTTATGGACTCAGTATATGTTGCAGTACATCAAACCTGTCCTATCAAAGTAAACTAAGCGTTTGATATTATGTAAATCTCATCCATTATTTGTTTGCATAAATGTGCTAAACCAGGCTTATAAATTGTAAGCTTTTGTAAATACTAACAAACAGCTTTTCTGTATCTTTACTCTTGTGTGCATGAGATAAGAGTCTGAATGTGTTGCAGAATAGTCTTATTTAAATTCTGTTGTGGTTAGGTATGTGTATGCAATATACAGCATTAACATTTCTAGTAGTATATAAATTGTATAAGTGTGTTACTCTTAGTTATTAGAGTATATACATTTTATTCAGATACATTCCGAATACATGAGTTGCTGTGGTAGTCGACAACCCAGTCTCATCCACAGGGTAGGCTCATTGCTTGTATAGTCTATTTTAGCTTTGTATAACTATCAGATGTGTCATACTGTTTTGTACAATTAACTATATCCATTACTTAAAAAAGTTTAATATAGATCAGGTAACCTCCTATCCATTTACTATGTGAGTACAATTTGTAGTTCATAATCGTATTGCAATTAGAATACTTATCAACATATATCGTGCTATATACTTGGCAAGATTGGCAATAGCTCACACCCTTAGCTTGTGTGTGTAGTTTTATTACATTCCCTGCCCTGCTACAGACACATGGCCTAAATACCAATTCTTTCACAGCGACTTAGATCTGATTTTACTAACATAAGTACCTTTACCATGATTAATGACTGATAAAAACATGATATCAGTTAAACCTACTGCATCCTGTTTCGTCCATCCCGTCAGCACAGTCCGGGCGTCCGTCACAGACCAGCCTGACAGGGATACAGTAGCTGGAGGGACACTTGATGTGGTCAGCTGGGCACTCGTGCTTCTCTGGTGTCATGGGGACATACATTTACAACGTATAAGGTCTGCCCAATACATTAGTAAAATATATTGTATTCTGAACGAGGAATTTATCATGATTTTTAATGCTAATTGTCGAAGTAACCAAACATGAATGCATACAGGGGAAGTGAATTCACATTGTCATATTGCCTTTTTCCTCGCCAACATGTTCTGTTACCATTGGTTTTCAGTGATCTATGCATATGTTCAACACTATTTCACCTTTTAAGCCCAGGGGAATCTGATTCGGCAGATAATCTCATTATTCTCTGGATGACGTTTCATATTTTCTTGTGGTTTCTGTACGACGGTTCTCATCCTTACCAGGTGCTTATAGGAGCTTTTCATTGAGTGTATCGACTATATATACCTACCACAATCCACTACATGTGTGAGGTCTCGACATCCTGTGTAGTGCTGATAGATGTCGTAATCCAGGATGCATTTGTGAGAGATGTCAACAACTACACCGCTCGCACACATCAGGGAACTCGTGTTGGACTCTGATGCTGCAATGAACAAATGTGTTAGGGTTATGAAACAGGGCTTATCAAGTGCAATTAACACCATTTCACATCATCCAAATTTCTGATCTTCTGGTATACAGGTGTCTACGCTTTTATAGGTACCTTGACCGACATCATTATGGAGTACGTGATTCATTTATGTCATTCCAGTAATTCTATTTTACTGTTAAAGATCATACGCAGTCAAAGACCGCTATGTCGAACTTTGATGTTGAAACTTTGAGGTGCCTCAAATTTATAGCTTTCTCCCTGCATATTCCCTTTTTAGCTTCTTTCGGTTGCGTGGAACCTCAGACTCGAAGTATTAACGTAGGTCTCTTCAACTTCGACGCAATGGTGTTCGACTGTACAAACAATCGCAACATTTGAGTCACTTACATTCTTCACAAATGAGAGGCCCAACGAGATGTCTCACTCGGCTTAATCTTAACTGTGATCGCATCCATAGATGTGTTATGGGCAAGCCATCAATGTCGTCAAAGTAGCCACTGTCAGACTCCCATGTGTTGTCGTCTGCTCTGGTTAAATCGTCTCTCGTATTGTCACATGCGCATCTGTTAAACATGCAGCTGACTCGTTAACGTGCTTTCTATAAAACATGTGAATTATTGCTTTTATATACCTGAAATTGTCTTCATTCTGAATATGTACTCAAACTTGCATTGTAGCCATCACGGCATGATTGCCCAGTCATTGTCCATATATCCAGATGTTATCATTCACTGTGAAATGAATCTAAGCTAATAGTGATACAACAATTTGACTAGTAATCCAACCCCATGTTTTCTGTTTTGTATCAAATGACTGTGATGTTTAGTATTCTAATAAACACTGTTGAATGTGTTTAAGCCCTTATATCTGTTACTAGCTTTCTGAGAAAATTGGAATATTTAATTAGTTTGAGTTTTCACATTGAGTCACCAGAAGGGCAGACAAATCACCTTCCACCAAAGCACAACATCAATGCCTATAAAACGCGCTCATTGTTCGATCTTCATGATAGGACACAAATATAAAAACACTTACTTAGTAGAGTTGGCAGTGCAGGCGCCCTTTAAACTACAGCTGCAGGTACTGTTTGTGCTATCTTTAAATCCTCTCTGTGTTCCTCGTATGTCCTTCCACCATAAACGATCCTCATAAAAGTAGTATGCTTGAAGACAATCAAATTGAAGGTGTTGCCGACATGAGACGGAGGCAGACTTTATGTGTTTGATGTCATCATTCGGGATGTCGTAATGGAACTTCTTATCATATCCTGGTTCCCGTGTAACTGTCCAGTCCTCCAAATCATGGTGGATGATGGTGGTTATCATCCCTTCGCTCATATCGAATTTACACTCCACCGGGTACGTCTCTGGAATTAAGTTGTTGAGGGGCAAGATCTGTAGAAATGTTATGTTCTACGACTGTTTGGTTGGTTCGTTGTTTAACGCCATACCCAGCAATATTCCAGCTATATGGCGGCGGTCTGTAAATAACCGAGTCTGGGCCAGACAATAGAGTGATCAACAGCATGGGCATCGATTTACGCATCTGGGATACGATGACATGTGTCAACCAAGTCAGCCGGTCTGACCACCCGATCCCGTTAGTCGCCTCTTACGACAAGCATGGGTTACTGAAGGCCAATTTTAACTGGGTCTAATGTTCTACGAGTACTAACCAGTAAGGGTTCTTCGTACGGTAACTTTGAATGGTTATTTGTTTGATGAAACTGTAACTGAATCTAAAATATACTGGACAAAATAAGTTAGGGTATTGGTATTTTTATGATTGATATTTTATCAGTGTGTCAATGAATAAATAGATCATTATTCATAATTTCAAATATCCCTAACTATTTTTGTCCAGTATAGATTATCATCAAAATGTCTTCAGTGGTTGAGCTACAACCTACATAGCAATTCACTTTGCGATGCTGCTTCTCTTAGGCATGCCTGTAACTTGCTGTGATGTAGGGTCTGAACCCCAATAGGATTTCCATACGTAAAAGACACGCATGATCAGATTGGCTTCCACTTGCATCTGACTCGATATAACTTAACTGACACGAATAAATACAGAATGATTTATTCTCTCATTCATAAATTTCTACTGCTGATTGGTGACGGATATAGATTATAATAAACATATATCTATGAACATTTAGGAATGAAACGTACTGTTCCCAATCACAATACTATATTCGCCATTTCTCCTTGACCCCAGGGCATACCACTCCCTACAAGACGGCTGACTGTTGGTGGTACACTGAGTACCCTCGTCTTCTCTGTACTGTCCCCCCACAGTCCACAAACCCGTCACACACCCTGGCAGGGGGCAAGCACTGTCCATCGTAGCATTGGAAGAAGTTATTTTGGCATGTCTCTGCAAAACAAAATGTGAATTTTCACAAACTGATAAAAATGAAACTGGTTCTCCAAAATCACAAAGGTGTCAACCATAAACGATTAGTCTATTTTTAAATGCAGGGCGTCAGTGAAAAAGAATACCCAATCTTGACTATCCTCTGAAACAAATTCTGTTTGGAAAAAAGGAACATTTAGTCGTACACATTATGAATGGATTACTGAAAATCACCCCGGTGGCACCGGGTGTACGCGAAAAGGGTACGTATGTCCTGCTCTTCCAGTAGTGGATATGTTATGTGCACACACGTTGTCCAGCACTTTCTCAATACATGTCAACAAAAGTTAAAAACCACGAATATTAATTGGTGTAGGTTAGAGATATTAATCTATTTCTGATGTCATAAATATCCAAACAACTATAAAACAAAATGGGATTTTTCCTAATGGCATTAAAGATCACATATACTCTAGGGGGGTACAAATACATAAATCACTTATTGGCATGGTTATAAATGAAACCACGTCAGTAAAACTACTCATTTCGATCTTTAATTAACTTAAATCGACCTTTTTGACAATAATTCACAATTCTCACCCGCGAACGACATTTCAACCAATCAGAGCGGCGCGTGTCTGTGACGTCATGTGAGGAATAGATATGAGGGCCGATGCAGAATTCATGTACATTTCAGGGGGTAAATTATCTTGTTTACAGGTTTGTATAAACCTGAAATCGTGACAACTGTTCTGAAAAATGAAAGCTACATGTTCTCACAATCTACTGTCATTTAATTTTGTCTCCTGCTTTACCTAGTTTCCGAGTTACAACTTGTTTTCATAGACGATTCTGTCAAAATCGCTTGGTGTCGCTAGGCCTTATTTGTTCGATTCAGACGCTAGTGAGAGTGAAAACGATGATCAGCCTCGCTCATCACGGTTACGGTTATTTCTTCAACCTAAACAGTGCGACATTAAGAAGGGTGGATGCCCATCAGATGCAGTTATTTGAAAATATCTCCGGTAGTTCTTGTCTGATTGTAATAAAGTATCAAAGCAGTGTGGGCTTTTTCAGGTTTTCTAATGCCTGGATGGTATAATGACTGATCCAAATTGATCTCATTTCTGTGGTTTTTTCACCTCGATATTTAATCATGTCATGTAAAAATACGACGTCTATTACGTATGATATTAAAAATTGACATTTGATTTATTTGAATCCGTAAACTAAACAACCCTACTTTGCCATCGCTAGAAGAATCTGAAAATTTACTTAGGTAAATAGATACATACAGGTTTAGCACACAGCAAATGCTTATATGTTTTTCTTATGCAACAACGAAGTTCTGTTCGTATTCTCAAAACAGTGTCTGCCCATAAGTTTTCACATGCAATTATAATTGCATGCAATAGAGCAATTAATACACCCTTGTTGTAACCCGTGTTAGGTGGTATAAACCTACACATACTATTTGTCCTCATTCACTTGATGGTCAGTTAATGAATTTATAACAGGTATAATTAGTGGTAACACCACTTAGATTACCCGACAAAAGTTCCCACTGGGCATTTTTTGTGTCTTGAGTAAATACTCAACATTATAAACATCGATCAAAGGATTAACCGATAACACGCTGATTGATTAATTACCTTTATCTTGCACAGCGGATTTGTCAAAAGGTAGTGTTTATGTATGTAGATTTACTCATCTATACTGAATACACTCTGTCGCGTCTGTGTCTGTGTGTGTAAAACACATTTAAAAATCAGAAACTAATGATCTACGAGTATGAAACCAAAAAATTTAAGTCAATTAAAGAAATAAATATAATACCTATACATCCCGTATATACAGATGGATCAAGGATGGTGGCGCGGTTAGCATTGCCACTGTCATTCAGATCAGAATTTCTTAATCTCGATTGCCTGTGGCTCTATTTTTCACGGCGAGGAAGCTAACGCCATATTAAAGCTTTAAAATATGTTAACTCACACCGTAAATATCAACAATGTATCATCTTTTCTGACTCTCTTTCTTGCCTTCAGGCGATTGAAATCTTTCTTCAAACTCTTTTATTCAGAAATTATTGAATTGTACAATGAAACATCCTTCTTTCAAAGGATTAACCGCCAATACATTGATTGATTGCTCATTATTGGCTAACTAAATTACTTTTTTTAAAGAATGGCGGACATTATGCAGTCGTAGCATTCAATGTAATGAGACACCTTTTTACATACATTAGGGCGTGTGTGCGAATTTCCTGATTCACATTGTTCCTATAACTTTAATCTGCAAACTATAAATGTCATTCAACAGAATCATTGTTTTCGCCGTGAATATTACAGTCCTATTATAAATTCACTATAAGTATCAGCAGATCGTCTGCTTTTTATTTAGTTTCAAAATGCATACAAGTATGATTAAACTAATTAGGATTATAAGACCAAATATAAAGACATACATTGACTAGTATCTACACACTTGTGAGTGGACGTTAACCACGTGAATGTAGCAAGAAATTTATCGCGCAGTATTGTGACTTCGACCCCCACCTCGCTTCCGTGGAAGAAATCGTTGTGTTACAAGTTGTGTCATGCAAAAGCCTTTTGGTCATGATTCTAATACACATTTACCTACGAGTAGAAAGTAGTTTTGATTTTCGAACTTGATGAAAACAAACCATAATCTCATTAATTCTAACAGACTTTAGCCCGTGACTTTACGATTTTCAAAAATGGCGGCGCCCTGTCGCGAACATCCGCCAGTCTGAGGATAAATGCTATTTAGGTTTGTTTTCACCGAGTTACAAAATCAAAACTACTTTCTACTCGTAGTAAAATATGTATTTGATTGATGGCCAATAGGATTTTGCATGACATAGCTTATAACATAACAATTTCTCTCGTGGAAGCGAGGTGGGTGTCAATATAATACTACTTACAATATTATTGTTACTTCGACCACAACCTCGCTTCCGAGGAAGAAATCGTTATTTTACAAGTTGTGTCATGGAAAATCTTTATGGTCATCAATCATATACATACTTTACTACAACTAGTAAGTAATTTTGATTCTTTAACTTCCGTGAAGCGATCTGAACACAAGTAAGATATCGTTTCAGGCTTCCACAACGCTCGCTTCGCACTCACAAACATAACCCATTTAGCACGAACTTGAGGGATCCTGTGGAAATCTGTGTATGGTGACACCATTGCCCGACCTCTAGGAGCAATTGACGACAACACAACGATTCGGCATGTCTTCGTTGATGTCGAGAAATCATCAAAATGACGAGCTTGCTACACACTTTATATACAGCTAACTGAAAATCGTTCCCCATATGACGTCACTGCAGTGCTCTGGCGACAGAGTTACGTAACCTGTCTGTGGTTTCGTTGGCGGGCGAGAGTGAAGCAGGCGACCTTTTGGCAACTTTTAATCGCTCGGTATTAATTAACCACAAGTTTTTTAAGAATGAATTTGGTGTTCCGCATAAGACTAACCACAAATCTTTCATATGTAATGGTTAAAAGAGTACAAAAAAATCAAGTTTATTTGTCCTTTAACTGAATTCGGATTGACATTGAAAACACGATTCCATTTGTATACATATACAAATACTTATGTTCAACAAAACGCTATTTAAAAGCGGCAAATGCCAGATATTAGACATCACACAACCATGTTAAATTCCAAAAAAGATATTGTCTCACCACAGTTCTCTTCATCTGATCCGTCTACACAGTCCTGTAGGAGGTCACATCTCTGGTCAGCTGACACACACTGTCCACTGCTACATTTCCACTGGTCAGAGGAACATTCACGGGACACTAGGGGACAGAATATTCAAGTTACAACAAAATTAAGAGAAAATTGTCATACTGAAATTAGTCATCAGACCCTTACCACACTTTGCTTCATCCGACCCGTCTCTGCAGTGTTCCTTGTGGTCACAGTAGAAGGCAAAGTCAACACATCCTCCATCAGTACAGGTGAACATGCCAAGTGGACACGTTTCTGAAAGACAAATACATGCAATGCATTGATGTATTAATGCATCAATGAATCAGGTGTAATGTGACAGTGACCAACATCAACACAGGTACCTGTTGAACAGTTCGCTTCATCACTCCCGTCCAAGCAATCCATGCTTCCGTCACATGTGTACAACCTGGAAATGTACTCTTGGCTGGTACAGGGAAAGTAATACCCGGCCGTAGCATCATCATCACTGCCGATTACCATGGGGTTTTCTGTAAGTATTAACGTTTATGGAACTGAATTGTATATTATTTGCAACAGATTAAAAAATATATAAATGTTCTTCAAAGATCAGCATGAATTACCTTTTTTAAACCAAAGATGCTTTATTGCGCAAATATAGTTCCTGGTCATCAATTTTCAGATAGCAAATATATCAAGAAAAGGTCAAGTATCGAATGAATGCTATAAGATCACACTTACATAATTAAAACACGTATTATTAAGAGTATGGGAGATTGTTTGCTTTCAAAAACGTATTGGTAAATAAATGCTTGCAAACATATGTTCATTCTGTAACAAAAGAAATTGCTTTAAAAAATATTGAAAGATAATTTTAAAAAGATAAACATCTAGGCTTGTGAATTTAATCAAAGAGTGTCATATTTGAAATAGTAAAGACAGTAAAATTGCTACCTTGTAATTAGAACATCTCAAATAATATTAAAAACGGAATCCCACAGTAAATTAACTTAGAAACGCTGTTTGTTAGCAAAATACATTGAACCTGATGAAACCAATGTACTGTTTGACGTCTCACAGATGTACTGTGAGATTTTGTCAAAGGCGCAGGCCACGTCGTGCCAGTTGTCGGTGGATCTGATGCTGGAGATGGCCATCATGGTGCACGCCTCTCTCTCAAACCCATCCGGCTGAGGAGCTCCTTCAGAATCGCCAGCATACCTAAAGACGAAGACGACAGCGAACACAAGTGAATCTATCTGATTGTTTGCACTTGCTGTTTTCGTATTTTTTCCAATATGTTTGCCATACTGACACATTTATCTGAATGTCTCTGTTATATGTAATATTAGAACTTATCTTTATCAATCTATCATCTTTAATAATTATTTTCATTTTCTTAAAAACATACTGAGGTTGTTTTGGGGTACGTTACCATTCAGTATGCGACAATGGTTTTCCATCCGCCCATATGTATCTGTTCTGACCTTGTTTTCGAAGCCCTGGACAAAATAAAGACACATTTACAGGGACATACATTTCTAAAGCCATATCAGTGGTCACGCAGAACGTGTAAACATGACGCGCAATCGAAAATGTGAAAATAAACCACAACCATAACATTATTCTGGAAGTAGAATCAGAAGATGGTCATTTTTTCTCGGGGTTGTGAGGGGAGCCAGTCACGCCGAAGACCCTGGTTTGACTCCCAAAGTGGATAAAGTGAGTGATACCCACTACTGGAGTTCCCAATCTTGATATTCCTGGAGTATTGCTAAATGCGGTCTGAAAACATACTCATCCCTTCTCATAACACATTCAGTCAAGGAGAGCAGTGCTAACCCAATACAAAGATGTTGGGGAGCTACTTTTCTATTACAAATGGTTATATACATGTATACGATTTTATTATATATATATATATATATATATATATATATATATATATATATATATATATATATATATAATACGAATATTATACTCGAATACATACATACATACAATACATACATACACACACACACACACACACACACACACATACATACATACATACATACATACATACATACATACATACATACATACATACATACATACATACATGTTATGAGAATGTGTAATGTTAATGTGTAATAATTAATGTCCCATTAATTAATTTTTAGGTGTTATAGGTCACAAAAAATTAAAGCTCTGAGTGTGGATTTGAACTCGCATCTTGAACTTGGGCTGTGTAATTTCACCTGTTTAGAGTACATTGAACTTCAATCAGTACATCCGTTATTACTGGGATACTTTTGTGAGTTGATATTTTAGATTTGTGACCCAAGATTTTAGATTTGTGATTCAATAGTATTGTATTAGAAATCTGTACTGTCATTCATTGTAATCTTGTTTGTTCAATATATAATTGAACATTATAGACATTTTGTGGTTTATTTTGCTGGTTTAAAGGGGACTCGGAAACCTTTTATCTCAGTAATTCCTAAACCGTAACAAAATCTATATAAGCGCAAGACTCGTAAAAGACCATAACAATGCTGTTAACATTGTTAATCACTGTTATTTAACTATGTTTATTCCGCCATATAGCTGGAATATTGCTGAGTGCGGCGTAAACCTAAACTCAATCACTCACCTATGTATATTTGTTGCTCAGAAAAAAGGTTGTTATTAAGAATGGTCGAATGGAGGAAATTGGTCTCCTCGGTGTCGCTTATGCTGACAAGATGGCCTCCAGCTTCAATGCAGCGTTTCTCAGCATCTATCCAGGTGAGTCCTTTGTCACTTGTGATGAAGCGGTAGCAGCTGTGCCCATATTCGTACCAATTCTCGTCACAATGACCTACGTAATACATAACAAGGTCTCAAAAAGACAGTTTTATTGCCCATGTTTTTTGGTGCCCAGGTATTTGACCGGATATTATTTAGTGGCATACAGAGATAACGCGAAATATGGAGACTAAGGGGAATGCATTCGAAATGTGGAAGAACATACCTGACAAATTCAAGAACCTTGTGCTGAGCTGAACAGTCTGAAGGGTATATTTCAGGAGGAACCCTCTTCCAACAGTGTCAAAGTCAGAATAAAACTCCACATCCATCATCTGCCAACTGCTCTGGATGTCTCCTATTGGCCTTCTGGTTTTACAAAACTTTCCAAGTAATGTTTTCTTTTTTGTAAGGTCAAGGTCATAGAGGCTGACGTAGTCTCCCTCACACTCACCAACAGCTATGACATCAACCATTTCAAATGTCACTGTGACATACTGCCCAACCTGACCCTGTATCCTCCAGTAACAACTGGCTGAGACTGGATAGAAGTTGGGGAAGGTAGTACTGGAGATGTAGCCACACTGGTGAGAACACACGGCCTGTCTGGAGCAGCTGGACTCACCCTGGCCACAACCCCCGCAGTCTTTCAAGGAGAAATCAATCAGAAATGAGTTCATTTTCATAATAAACAGAAATATGAAGAGTATGTTGGATTTAATTTGTTGAAGAATTATTTGAGGGATATGAAGAGATGTGGCCATCCTACATACATATATAAAACTAAGTCAAAGTGCAATGGTTCATACAGACGAAACCGGACCTGTGGTTGATTCGTTAGTTACTAATGGAGAACATGTATGTAAGAACGGTATGTTCACACAATCTTTCAACATCCACGGCCGTTTGGTTTTTCAATTTAAGTTTAATTCCTTTAGCAAAAGCAGGTCGGCTAGGAATAAATAAATAGATCAAAATGTCATCTCAAATGGCAAAGCGTACTAGGATGGCGTTTGACGTATATTATATGGCCCCTCAAGCGAGATGGATTAAAAGGTATCATGACTAAAGGATGAAATGCTTTTGCAAATAAATATTTGGTTTGGTTAACTGTACCTATTGAATCCACTTTGATCGTAAAACCTCGAGACGTTGCTTCTGTCAGTCTGGGACAAGTGATCAAGTTGATCTCGATCTCATTCGAAGAGGACAGGTAGTGTGGTTCCTCAAGAGTTTCAAACGGATGACCTTTCATGGATACAACGACATGGTCGCCGTCTCTGTGACGATCATATATTGTCAGCGTGTCCTCGCAGTCAAAATATGCAGATGCTTCCTGTATAAGTAACCATAAATATAAACAACACTGTGTGATACGTTCAAATGAACTTTGGTTATTGTATATGGCATCGCTTTAAGATATTTATGTTTAAGATCATGGCGGATACAAAACGATCAACCGAGATGTTGTAAGATTAAATACGTGTAGTAAATTAGATATGTATTAGAACTCATTCCCTAAACTTTCCCTTAATGTTTTCTTTACAACTTAATGAATACTTTCAGTGGATCAAAGCTTGGCACAACAATCTCACATAGTGTTCTTCTTTAGGTGCGAGATCTACATCAACAAGGTCAAGGCTGACAAATGTTCCTTCCCCAAGTCTCACAGTCCATGTACAGTTAATGTTCTCTCCATAGTAGAAGGGGTAAGAAGGGGAGATAATCTCTCCAGTGTGGTTTACGATGCCACCACATTTATAAAAATCCTTGGAGATGTCTGAAAAGAGAAAGATAATTTCATACAGCATGAAGTGAATACGATAGTGTCCTAATCGGTGCTTGTTCCAAACTTTATAAAAAAGTCTTTGCAAGAAACTGGCATCAGGGACATCATACATAAACTTCCTTATCATGAAACATGCATCCATGGTTAATGAGCAATATTCCATCAAATATGCAAACAATCGAGTTTGGACAAGTGATTGATCATGTGAGTGAGTGAGTTTAGTTTTACGCCGCACTCAGCAATATTCCAGCTATACGGCAGCGATCTGCAAATAATCGAGTTTGGACCAGACAATCCAGTGATCAACAGCATGAGCATCGATCTGCGCAATTGGGAACCGATGACATGTGTCAACCAAGTCAGCAAGCCTGACCACCCAATCCTGATAGTCGCCTCTCACGACAAGCATGGTTTACTGAAGATTAGTTCTAACCCGGATCTTCACGGGTCTTGATCTTGTGAGCAGCGATCCCCTCCATTAGGGTACGATGACACGGATCCATTTGTTCGACCAGGAAACATAGCTTGGGACTAATCCGAAATCCCCATGTAACTAACTCCCTCGTACGCAGCTAATCATTTACATACTGACGATATCAATTCAAGTCATCCCTGTAGCTCATGCTTATAGAGATGGGTGGATTAAGTTTATGCAGTGGCATTCGTTGTAGTATGTAAGCGTGAATAACCGTGCCAAATAAAAGAAGGCAAAGATAAATGTTGAATGTTGAGAGAGAGAGAGAGAGAGAGAGAGAGAGAGAGAGAGAGAGAGAGAGAGAGAGAGAGAGAGAGAGAGAGAGAGAGAGAGAGAGTGTGTGAGGTTTACCATTAAGAGTTTCCAGGTCTCATTCACGATTTATTCACATCACGTAAGTGACATACCTTTCGTGCACACATCTTCTCCAAATTCAGTTGTTGGTCCATGCCCTTCTTCCCAGCGATTCCGATAATGGCGACTGTACCTGGTTCCAATCAGCATGCGACAAACCCTGTTGTGATACTGGTAAGCCACATACAGATTTCTCTTGGAGGAGTAAAAGAGGCGACATGCCTCTATGGTCATGTTCTTGTGAGTATACAAGTCATACCTTTCAACGGATGGATATAGTTTGTGTGTGGGCATCTGCTGTAGGCCAAGCTTGACACTCTGGTCTTGGCACTTTAAATCCAAGCTCACTGTGTAATAACATAGTATTTCCCTTAGTACGTTGTATTCTGGTTTTCATAGCATTGTGAACAGTTTAGGTTGAAATTAACGTGTTTTCCACAACACTCAGAGGCTAGAGAATAATCAACCGTACTTTAATTTTCAATATGTGCGTGAACTTCAGGAGTAAAAAAAACATACAAAAAGTGAGTAAATTCTTTGTGCACACAGTGCACGTGCCACGCGTGATATGTGACATCAAATTTCATGCAAAGTGCTTTGCTACATGTTTATTAGGGTTATCTTTATAACTTTTCAATAACTTTTATTCATGCAATTCTATGTTATGCACAGTTACTTTTTCCATTAGTATATTAGTGTCAGGTTATTACACAGTTGAAAGTTTACATAAATTGATAACCAAAGACTTATTTTGTACTTCACCTTGTGAGCAATGAATATAAGGAGGCATAAAATACAAATAACTGGAATAGCATGACTAACCTCTTTTTTGGACAGCCAATAAGATCAAACTTAACACAAAGATGGGGCTTCTCACGAAGCAAATGCAGTCGGACAATCCGTGTGAGCCGTCTAGTCAGGTGGAACTTCTGTGACACATCCGACTGGTACGTCGGATTTAGACGAAATACCTGGAATTAAAAAAATTATAACATTCATTTAATCCATATGTATACCCATTACTCATGTGTGTGTGTGTGTGTGTGTGTGTGTGTGCTTGGAAGGACTTCAAGGAGATATAATATTTATATGGTTGGTAAACTCAACATTGCAGCAGATTTTGATATGTTACTGCATACCTAATCACATACATGATTTCACAGAAGAGTAAGAGCATAATTCAGACGATACAAAACAACAGGGAAACCACCACTACTCCAAACACTTCCATTCTTTTAAATGTTTCCATACGGGAAGCAAGATAACCGGTAATTCTAACGTTGACTGTTATGAAGCACAGTAATATGTCACTGTGAAGAGGGTCAATGTTGTCAGATTGAGTGGCATCCAAATCTGTGCAAAATTATTTCAGTACTTCAGGCTGAATAAAAGCATACTACGATCAAATACGTATACCACCCTTGGAGAAGACCTATCGGAAAATAACCCATGTCCTTGAGAGGACCAAAGAGGTGTGTCCACCAGAAACCAGTAAACGATGATCGCAATGCTGCTTTAGTCTTTTTGGTAACAAACTGGCACAAAGACACTTCCCGTGAACTTTTGAAACAAAAGGCATGCATTTCAGTTTTTAAAAATTGAACAACTAACGTCATGTAGATGTAGATAAAGAGTAACAAACATGACATGTTTCAAACAGTGAACCCAGAAATACGCGCTTTGTTTTCTGTTTTTGTAAGTCCCAAAGACTTTTCAAACCATCATAACTATCTGTAAATTATGTTTCTCGGTAATATCTTTGGTCCAAACTTTCATAGATGAAAGTTGAACAAAGTCTATGAAGACAATATGATCATTTCTGTATTGTGTCATACCACAAACCTATACGTCTAGAGGCATAGCAGTGATTGTAGTATATGATAATCACATGACCTGTATATTAAGTATCCCTGAAATCACTCATTATAGTTACTGTCATGTCCAGTAATGTTACCTTGACTTCTCCACTACTGTTGAAATAGGTTGTCAGGTTATCTTCTCTCATTCCAGTCGACAGAGTAAAAGCGTTGATGAGAAACTCAACTTCCCCCTCGGACCATCCTTGTATGACAACCTGCTCCAGAATCGTTGGCGTCAGAAGATCCACCTGAAAGCGATTGTTTCAAAGGTCATGTTGCAATCTGATGCAATTCAATGTCATTTCGATCGATTAAATAGTTTGTTAATTTTTTATACTTTTTTTATTACGATAGCAAGTAATACAATATTCATATAGCTGGATAATACAGAGAATACATACATGTGTATATACAAGCTGCAGATTAAATGGGCGACGACATATGATTAATGACTGTATGAATAAAGTACAAAGAAAAAGGAATAGGGATATAGGAAAGTAAGAAAACAGAGAAGAGAGAGGAAGATGTGATCAAACATTGGTTTGCGTTTTGTTTCCAGAAATGAATTTTCTATGTTGTGATTATATTTTATTAGCGGTAATAATTAGGTTATTTGAATATTTGAATATAACGCTTGGTTAGTATAAAAGGTGGTTTTCAAGGATACTCAACCTTGGATCGCCAAGAAGGAAATTATTCATATTTCAGTCTAATTTCAGGTTCTACTTTCATACCAAAATGTGAACTCATTTATCATAATTTGAATTTTTCGGCAGTAAAAAAACAAATGTTCTAGTGTTTCACGTTCTGATTGGCAAAAATGTACAAAGGTTATCCTCTATCAATCATATTTTGTAAAGAAATGATTTTGATGGTATGATACGATGGATGTGTTTGGATGGTATGATACGATGGATGAGTTTTGATGGTATGATACGATGGATGAGTTTTGATGGTATGATACGATGGATGAGTTTTGATGGTATGATACGATGGATGAGTTTTGATGGTATGATACGATGGATGAGTTTTGATGGTATGATACGATGGATGAGTTTTGATGGTATGATACGATGGATGTGTTTGGATGGTATGATACGATGGATGAGTTTTGATGGTATGATACGATGGATGAGTTTTGATGGTATGATACGATGGATGAGTTTTGATGGTATGATACGATGGATGAGTTTTGATGGTATGATACGATGGATGAGTTTTGATGGTATGATACGATGGATGAGTTTTGATGGTATGATACGATGGATGAGTTTGGATGGTATGATACGATGGATGAGTTTTGATGGTATGATACGATGGATGAGTTTTGATGGTATGATACGATGGATGTGTTTGGATGGTATGATACGATGGATGAGTTTTGATGGTATGATACGATGGATGAGTTTTGATGGTATGATACGATGGATGAGTTTTGATGGTATGATACGATGGATGTGTTTGGATGGTATGATACGATGGATGAGTTTTGATGGTATGATACGATGGATGAGTTTGATGGTATGATACGATGGATGTGTTTTGATGGTATGATACGATGGTATGATGAGTTTTGATGGTATGATACGATGGATGAGTTTTGATGGTATGATACGATGGATGTGTTTTGATGGTATGATACGATGGATGAGTTTTGATGGTATGATACGATGGATGAGTTTTGATGGTATGATACGATGGATGTGTTTGGATGGTATGATACGATGGATGAGTTTTGATGGTATGATACGATGGATGAGTTTTGATGGTATGATACGATGGATGAGTTTTGATGGTATGATACGATGGATGAGTTTTGATGGTATGATACGATGGATGAGTTTATGTTGGAAATTCCGTGCCTTGCTGTCCTCCACACAATTTCGTATTGTATTAAAACATTGGGACAGGTACTTTTCTGATATATATGAATCCAACTTTGAGTTCCATTTAGAAGTAAGATCTTGAAGAGAACAAATACCCTCATCAATACGAATCATTATAATTTGTTATTTATTGTGCCCTTCAATTAACACCTTTATTTTTAAACTGGAAGCTTTGGGGATGTTTTCTCAAAACCTACTTTAAAATACATTTATAAACATATCCTTTGTTAATCTCGGGCACTAGCCATTGAATTATTATTCTGTTATTAGCTGGCACAGTCTTTGATACTGCCATAAGTGTAATCTACTTGCATCGTTTGTGAATTGCAATGTCCAACGGGCACGGTTCTAGCTATATTACACTTCCAACATGGAGAACACGACTGATTAGAATGCTTGTACAGAAACTGTTACATAGACGCAGATAGATCAGGTCAATAGAAAGCACGTTTGTCAAGTTACAAGTGACGACGACGTTCGCGGCCGCTTCCATGATGTACCTGTATGTAAGGATCAGTATCTCCCGTCTGGGCACACCATCCCGTGGCTCTGTATAGTCTTGCATGATGTCCATAGTAACCAGCGCCATCACTGGAAGACTTAAACTGGAAATCTTTGACGTCACCAGTCCTCACGCCCAGGGATTTCCCACAGCCAGTAGCTTTCAACAATAATTTGGTGACGATCGCGTTTGAAATATCTTTAGCATTGTGGAAGAAATTTAGCCTACTACAAGGACACTAATAAAAAACATATAAAAATTGTTTGTGTGTATACAAAAAACAAACAAACTATGTCTCCCACACAGATGATATTCCGGGTAATATGGATCAGCCTTAACTTTGTCCTTTTAATATATCTCTCTGACAGTGTGAAAACTCTGATAAAAATCTTGATATTTTCATTTCAACAAAAACCGTCAAAAATTAAGAATGACACACCATGCATGTGTACGGGGCAACTGTGTTGTGCACGTGCATCCTATGCGTTGTGTTTAGGGGTGGTGATACTGAGAAATGGTGGTGCGTTCATCCGATGTATGTCTTTGAAAAGTTTGTTAACGCTTATACAATCTAAACTGAAAGTTCAGGCTCCCCTACTTTAACTCTTTATGGAAGTATCGACGTATTTCAAAGAACTTTATCTCTGAGAAAATATAATCAAGTAGCCTGTGCATCGAGGGTTGTTTTTCCACAACCAGAAACGTACTGAAATCTTTGATTTAAGTTATGGTTCACCTGGGTAGACACACAGTTGAAACCTCGAAGCCCTTGAACAAAGGCTCACGCTTCAGTGGTTAATGCTAATTACCTGACTCGCATCTCTCACCTAGCCATAGTGCAATGTTGTCTTAACAATTATACCTTTTTGGGTAGACTCTGGCTAAGTGAGGGTGAACCGGCCATGACCCCTTGAGTCGAGGCGAATAGGCGGCTATTGACACTGGTCCTCGATGAATCATACTTTTTCTTTTAATTTAAGATGCATATATGACAGTTTTTTCATGAAGTCTTTGTTGCGTTATTGCTCCTTCAATTCAATAACCAACCTTCTATTAATATCAGCGTGCAAAACATTAAAGCCCCATGAAAGGCGCTTGATATTTTGGACAAATTGTGTCCAGTTTTCACTGGAGTTGGATGTTTGGCTGGTGATATAACATTTTAACCAATATCTCAGACACTATGCCCATTGTCTGGTACGAAAGCTCGACCCATTCACAAGTGAGAGCATTCCTTATCCTATTTATATAATTTGGTGATGTTAAAGTTTCGAAGCTTCCATACTATTCTCACACAACCGACATTCATAAACCCTCCGTTTTACCGTGTACACAAACATATTTTCAACCACTCAGTTCCGAGTGACCCTGACCTTCAATGTCATCTAATCACATGTCAGACAATTTTCCAGGTGATGTTTTTAAGGTCTTTAAGGTAAAAAGTGCGTGGTCTGTGGCAACTGACAAACATACCTTTGCCTCTGATAACAATTTCGGAAGCTTCAAACGCAGAAAAAGAATCCCTTGTTGTAGTCTGGATCGTAGTGAACGAAGTTTTGCAGTGTGACAAAGGAACCAATCAAAGGTCGGCGACATTGGAAGCGGAACACGGAATTCCTTGCCAAGTGGGATGGTCCGTCACAAATGTAGGCTCCAAATGTGAGGAAATCCCATTGATTCCGGCTGACATAAGTTATGAAATTCCGGGCAAGATAATGACCCCAGTCTGTGAATAGACGCAACCACATCTCAGTGACATTTGAGTAACCACATTTTGATGATAAAGCACGATTCGGTCGGAACTATGTTTTATGTCATTAAATGTTTGTTATATTCTATTTAAATTTAAAAATGACAAACTCAAAGTCTCACAGTTGAGGACATAACTCACAATCTCAGAGTTTAGAACATGAAGAATTTTGTCATATTTTAAAAAATAACCCAGTATCACAACAACAAAAAATTAAAAAATGTTATTTAGATATTGGAGCGTTAAAAGACTGATGTATCATCCTGTATGTTGTTGTTCAGCTGATGATTATGATGATACTAAAATAATCACAAAGGGAGCGGCCCATTTGATATTCGCGCAGCTGCATCTGAAAAAAAGAGGAAGAAAATTGCGACTTACTGCGACTCCTTCTGACTGTTATCGTGTGGATCTCATAATATTCATTGAAGTCAACTTGGACCCAGGGTTCTATATACGGCCGTGCAACTGCAAAGGATCCTGCAAAATACAAGTAAACATATGTAAATATATGTATGTATGTATGTATGTATGTATGTATGTGCGTGCGTGCGTGCATGCATGAGCATTACATTAGGAGACGGATAACATCAATATTCCTAATGGTCTTGACGACGATGCTGTTATGTGTGTTTTGCGTGTGATGTGTGTGTTGTGTGCGCATATGCGTGAGTGCGTAAGTATGTTTAGATGTCATGAAAAAAACCGTCCACTGAAAGATGGAAGAAATTGGCGTAAATAAATGGAATCATCTGGACATTTTTACGTAATTATAACGGATTAGGAACCTTATATACTACCCATCTAAAGGTTAGACTCACTTAGAGCACTCACTATACGTTATGTATATATATATATGGTTACATCGAAGATGCATTTTTCCACTAACTTGGGGGGAACCAACTGCAAACCAGATGAATTGTACAAGGATCATGCATCACATTTCTGAAAAAGCATGTGCAAATATTGTGCATGTGAACAGCTGTGTTTTGGTGTAAAGTTTTGTTAAGAATTCGCCAATTTTCACCGAGTTTCATCATTTATTGAACTCATGATAATAATCTTTTCAACGTTACGAATTTGTTTTACAATGCATCAGTTCATGTGTAAACAGTATGGAATATTTTGCAAAATCTAGTTGAGAACAGTTGACTGAAGTAAGTGGCTACATTTACACTAGTGAGTCTATACTTTTGGTGGGTTGTATATGTCAGGTTGTCCTGTTACTGCATTAAAATGCCCCCCTCTCTTAGTAACATGTATGTGTATCTTCCTATGTATATAGACCTGCGTCCATAAGTGATATCTTACCTGTGGAAAGTCGACGAATGTTTTCAACTGGATTTTGTGGAAGAGTAGGAGGAGAGCGATAGATCCTCTTGTCAATGACATTTGGTAGGTCGTCAGAGGAATCTGTAAATCAGATTTGTGTCTTTTTGTTGTTTAACAAATTTAACATCTCAACTCAAAATGGTAGAGGGAAGGAGGTGGGAAGGTAGAAAGAAAGATTTCTTTTAGGTAGATGGGAAAGGTAGGTAGGAGGTAGGAGGTAAGTAGGTAGGAGGTACGAGGTAGGTAGGTAGGTAGGTAGTAGGTAGGTAGGAGGAGTTAGGAGGTAGGTAAGTATGTAGGAGGTAGGAGGTATGTATATACGAGGAGATGGGTAGGTGGGAAGGTAGGTCGGTAGATGGGGTGAGGAATAGAGGGTGGGAGGGAAGTAGGAAGGTAGAAAGAAATATTAGGTAGGGTTTCGGTGGGTATGTAGGAGTTGGAGATAGGTAGGTAGGTAGGAGTTGGAGGTAGGTAGGAAGGTAGTAGGGTTAAAGGGTAGGAGGTAGACAGGACGTAGGTAGGTATGAACATAGGTAGATAGGTAGGAGGTGGCAGGTAGGTAGGTAGGTAGGTAGGAGGAGGTAGGTAGGTAGGAGTTGGAGGTAGGTAGGTAGGAAGAGGTACGTAGGTAGGAGGTAGGAAGGTAGTAGGGTTAAAGGGTAGGAGGTAGACAGGACGTAGGTAAGTATAAAAATAGGTAGATAGGTAGGAGGTGGCAGGTAGGTAGGTAGGTAGGTAGGTAGGAGGAGGTAGGTAGGTAGGAAGGTAGTTAAGAGATAAGTAGGGAAAATAATAGGTGGGTAGCTAAGTAGAAGGTAGGTAGGTAGATGGGTGTTAGGAGGTAGGTTGGTAGAAGGTAGGTACATAGGAGGAGGTAGGTAGATGGTAGAAGGTAGGTAGGAGGTACAAGGTATGTAGGTAGGAAGGGGTAGAAAGTTCGGTAGGTAGTGGGTAGGTAGGAGCAGAAAGGTAGGTAAGTAGGAAGGTAGGTAGGAGATAAGTAGGTACGAGGTATGTAGGTAGGTACGAGGTAGGAGGTATATAGATACGAGGAGGTAGGTAGGTAGGTAAGTAGGTAGGTAGGTAGGTAGGTAAGAGGTATGTAGGTATGAGGTAGGAGGAGGTAGGTAGGTAGGCAGGTAGATCCATTTCATTCACTTTTTTCACGACTATTTTGCCTTTTACGCCCAGAAGAATCTATTTCTGCACAGAAAAACTCTCTGGAGTTTCGTTTCGATTACTGCTGTCCAAGGTTTAGAATGGTTAACACAACGACTTTACAATCACTGCACAATGGTCGCAACTCACACACAAAGTGTGTCTAATTACCTATGAGCTTGTATGAAAAGGTCAGACAACTGGAGGAGGTGACAACTTACCACAGACTGGAATGTCACATGAAAACCATTTGTCATTTATGATACAGAATGGTTTATGTGAAGTAGACACTGGTTGCCGGCAGAAATTCTCCTCGAAACGTTCTACATTACCAACAGCCTTTTCTTTAATAAACGTTGAACTGTTGATCCATGACTGACAGGATCGACCTTCGTCGGTGACGTTGACCCAACCTTCATAGGACGCTCCGTTGTCATCACAGTACATACACTCTCTGCGCTCTGTAAATATCAACAGAAAGTTCCGGAATACTCACTCCGCTCCACTCCATTCCACTGCTCGACTCCACTCCTCTCCACTCCCTCCCCCACTCCCTCCCTCCTCCTCCCTCCCTCCCTCCACTCCCTCCACTCCCACTCCTCCCGCCACTCCTCTCCTCTCCATTCTCCCTCTCTCTCATTCACTCCCTCACTACGTCGCTCCACTCCACTCCGCTCCACTACACTCGACTCCTCTCCGCTCTGCTCCGCTCACTCACTCACTCACTCACTCCACTCCGCTCCCTCCACTCCACTCCACTCAACTCACTCACTCACTCCTCCTCCACTCCACTCGATCCTCCACTCCACTCCACTCCTCCGCACCCCTCCGCTCCTTTTACAATCTGATACTCACTCGCTCACTCGCTCACTCCATTCACTAATCTGACTGACTGACTCACTCCACTCCACTCCACTCCACTCCACTCCACTCCGCTCCACTCCACTCCACTCCACTCACTCACACACTCGGTCGCTTCAGCTTGATCTCACAGGTTAAAACAACATCCACATGTCAGAAATATACCATATGCTTCATAGTAGCAGAATGTGACGTTAAAGTAGTTCTCCGACTCCTCTGCCACAAAGCTGCCCTCCCCGCTCATCCAGCTCCTGTTGGAGGTCTTCACGAAGGAGAACACTTCCTCTGTGACCACCATGTCGGCAACTGCCTGGCAGGCAACCTCTGGAGATGGCTGATCATTATGAAACATATGAGTGAAAGCATTTGGTAGTTTGGTATCTTGAAATGTGTTCTACACTTCTAGGTTTCTTGTTTCTTGCAGTATGGTTGAATACACTGCCAAATCAAAATTCTTGATAGTATAATTAAATTGAAACTGTACACTATCCAGGAAGTAAACATGTACGTTTGCCTTGTGCATTGTTGATGGCGAATATGGTGAAACATCAAAGAGCATTTTGGACTAATTTTCCATCTGGCGTTTTGAATTGAAAGCGTCCAATAAACGACTTTATGATTTGTGCAATAAATACCATCCAATACCTATTTATCGAAATGCTGCATTATTCCAAATTATTTACCTTCATTAGATAGAAGGGAAATGATGTAGGTAGTGATATGGTGTCGATGCCGTCATCGGCCCTGCAGCACAGTGTCAGCTGTATCCCCTGGCCTGTGATGTCCACGTCAGGAACAACACCCCCAGTGTCTTCCTCCCACACGCTGTAGTTGAACAAGGGGAGTAACCCTTCCTGGAATCCTACGAAACAATTGAGTTATCTTACTTTCTCAATTTTTATTCCATTGTATGACGTCAATAAACTTTGAAAAATGGCCTGTGTTACAGTAAACACTGGGCATTGTGTGACAAATAAAAAGAAAACACATTGTCTCTTCAAATACATTTCATATCTTCATGACTCAAGAATCTGTGAAACGTATTGGTCGAACTAACTAATTCTTTTGTGGAATATAGGAGTGTACGCTTCAGTAAAGAGTGTATTGTAATGTGTTAGAATAGAATATAGAAATGAAATGCACAAGCACATATAAATACCATCTGGACACTGTCCTCCAGCAGTTTTAAACAAGCAGTACTGTCCATCAGGCCATGAACCGTTGTCAGTAGACTCGGTCCTTGAACAGAAATTGAACTGGAACTGTTGTTTATGATAAGGCCCCAACACCCGGAAACGTTCTGGAAACCATTGACGATAGTTGGTTTCCACTGACAGCGTCAGGTTGATGTGGCCAAGACTCCAACCATGTCTCTCAGACTCCGGACATCCAAATGCAGTTGACAGAAGGCTGTAGGAACCCACTGGCCATTGGCTTGGTTGGATTTCTGAAATATATATAACTTGCTTGAGTTATAAAACAAAATATGTGTGATATTCACATTTACAACAAGTGTATAGTTACACTAGGGATTGAGTGACAAGGGTTTCAATGCAACTCGGCACAGATCATTCTAACGACAGGCCTGCTTTAGCAATAGAAAACGTATTCCGTAATCAACAGGGTCTTTGTTTCCTAGAAAGTATTTTAAGGTGTTGGCAACAACAATGTGTGAGATATGGGTGTTGCCGTAGTAGGACATGCTTACACTTTTCGAGACCACCTGGTGTCATCAATACATTGAATAGATTTATTCTTATAATTTCATCAATATTTTGTGTTTTTCACCAACGGATTCCGTATCGTTAGATTTCCGAGATACTCCTGAGGCATTGATGTCAGCGTTTGAAATTAACGTCGGTCCTTAGGCCCGAAGCCGACTGAAAACCACTCGGACCCACAGTTTTTGTTTTCTGCCGGCAGCTTTTTCATCCCCAATAACTATGGGTATTATTTTTCAGAAAATATCATTCCGTAATTTCTTATATTTCTGGGAATTAGTTATTTTGTAGCTGAAATATATATAGGGCCTACACATTCTGATCAGGACCCACACCGTTTTATGGTTCTGGGTACTTAGGGCCTGCAACTTTCCAGGGTTAAGAGCAAACACTGGTTGATGTGTAGAAACCAGCTTACCCACGTCACACAATATCCCGGAGTACCCGTGACGACAGATGCAGCCGCAGACATCATGGTCAGCGGTCCCGCCATTTTCGCAACTAAGTCCAAAGCAGCCTGCAGTAATAAATCAAAACTAGCGAATGTTAATTGATATAAAACACTCAATGTAAAACCCTTAGAGAAGCGACTGGCGGTGTGTCTGCACAATTGTTAGTACATGGATTCTAAAAGACTGACTGAGTATACGCTTGCAACCGTTGCAGTTGGTTTCATGTTTTGTGATATTTCTTGAGCAGAATACACGAAACGTTTTCTTGGTTCGTATGACTGACTGACTGAGTTTAGTTTTACGCCGCTTTTAGCAATATTTGGTTCGTATGAAAACAATATATATTTCGTTTTCATGATAAATAATAGACCATAGGTTTTGTTTAAATGTGACGTTTACACAATGGTTATATGAACGACACATTTTTACGCTTACACGTTTTTCATGTATTTTTTTATGACGTAAACATAGACGGACTACCACATTCCTGGGGAATCGGCCACAGGATCAATGGTGAATAACAATTGTAAGTACCTATTTTTTTTTTAAACAAATGTAAGTCCTTGTGATTGATTTACTGAGGTACTTCGTTACATACATTTATCATCTACTGATGGTATCATTTGAATTTTATGTTGAAACCCAGCAAAAGAAGGTGTTCCTGTGGAGCAAGTTGAGCACATATACACAAAAGTAAACTCTCCTTTTGAAACACTTTCCTATTAGGTGCTACAGTTTGCTGTATGTCTGTCCATGGGAACATTAAGTCGCATCGTACTACATGACATTGTGTAATGCATTCGTCAAGGTATACAATAGAGGTTTATGCGTGTATAATAACTTTGTTTATGTAAAGTCGGACAATGAAAAAAAACCCCATTAATACAAACATTACATTTGGCCATTCGTCTGTTCAATGTTTCACCATCATAAACTTATTGACAGGAGACAGGGCGACGTACCCTAAACGAGAGATGGTGCTACAACCCACAGAGCTATATGAAACGGACCACCATTTACATTGATATGGGCCAATCAGTTGGTTATGAAGAAAGAAGACACCAGATGATTGAAAACAGTTTCGGTGATGTTGTCCCAAATGTCAAAAATTGGTCCAAATCAGCTAGTTCTGATCCTGTCGTAGGCGTCGACAGTAACTAGTCTCATCCCACAAATGTTCTGTCGGGGGAGAGGCCTGGAGAGACCTGGAGAATCAGCCAGCCATGGCAGTAGGACAATGTAATCGTGACTCAAAAAGTCTGATATTACATAGGAATAATGTGGGAAGACATTTTCTTATGCAATTTGACGTTACGTTCTTTCATTTCAAGAAAGTTAAGAGCATGATCTAGAACGATGTCGTCGCCATTCAAGTTGCCACTAACAATGATTTGCTGCCACCCAATACCATTACACTTCTACCCCAAACTCACAACGGTTAGTAACGCATGCGACACAAATGCATCTTCCAGGCCACCTGTAGACCATTGCACGACTACCAGGGCTGTCCAGATGAAACCTGGACCCATCACCCTCAGGCGCTGGCTACACCAAGCTAGACGTGCCTAACGGTGGTGTGGAAGCAAAACTGGGTGTGCGGGACCGTAGAATCAACACACATCTCATTAACGCAGTCCGCTCCTTTAGCTAACCACTATCATAATATGGCTTATTTTATATAATGATAATGTTATATATAATGAAGTATACAATCCATGAGACAAACGTGTATTACTCACTCGAAATATCTTTGTCCGGGTCCAGCAAGGCCGCTGCGTTGTATACAGCAAACCCGAAGAACAGAAGCAGCCACATGCTTTATTCTTTGGCCTTCTGCAATTTGTTCATGAGCCATAACACACGGCAGTTATACTGTTTAAATACGCACCAACTGTTCTGAAACCACGCCCACGGACTATGTACTATCCAATGTATTCAATGGAAGGATAAATCGAGGACATGGATGTCGCATGAAGAAATCATTGAAAGCAATTACTATTTTGAAATACGGGAACCTGTACGGGACAGTCTTTTCTTTTTGGAATTTGGAGTATTTACCTATTGACGATAATGCGATGAAGACATAATTTAACAAGTAATGCATACCCAGACATATACTCATGTGTTACAGTAATATCTTGACAAAAAGAAAATAAACTATATCAAGTCATTTACGCCTCAACTTCTGAAAGGCTAACATGTAACATTTAGTAATAATAGCTAAAGCTGGTGTGTACACTGTATAAATCCGCGCAATGTGTGCACATCCGATTTTACGTTCATACCTCTATAAATGCAAACATTTTCATTCTTATGAATTTATACGTCAGCAATTATATCTGGTCTCTAAATGGCATTTTGAAGTGATACACATAAGCTAGGAAGAGAGTTTTTTGGGATGTCAACTTCTTTAATATGAGGAACACAACGTTTCGGAGTATATCCTTTCTCCTTCAACAGATGTGTTCCTCAAAATAAAGAAGTTGACATCCATAAAGCGCTCTTACTTATGTATATCTTTCCAGTTTGATTTTTTCTGTCACTGACACACACAATACTGTACACATCAATACTGAATTAGTGACATCGCTCGGCGAAATAATGCAACAGACCACGCCCATTCTATAAGCAGCCATTCTGGTTACTGTTTTCCGTTACTGGGCGTGACCTAAGATTTTTCGGTTTATGAAAACAAAATGGCAAAACCTTAATTTGCATTTATACATCTATTCAAGCATGTTTATCTTAGGTGAACAATGATATATAAGTTGGCGTTTTGTAAGCATCAATGGCATGGCCACGGGCATTTAGACAACACACAAAAATCGTCATGAACCATTTCAGTAGAACTTACAGTATTTTACGATTCTTGCGATCTACTTACAAAAACTAAACTCCAAGCAAACGATCTTCCTTGGAAACCTTTAAAGCGAAATTCAAATTATTATATGAATTTGATGGTATACCGACCTGTTACAGTACATAGGAGCGTATATCGTAACATATGTTGATAAAATATTTTAGTAAGGTGCAAATAAGTAACACATTGTGTCTGGAGGCCTCCATAATGACGTCACATCGAAATGCCATTACATTGAGCACATCGTTCGACAGAATTAATGGTTCATTCCTCTTTATCAGGAACTAATTGTTTATTGAACATAACGTTTATGGTTATGTTGGAGTCTGGTATCATGAAAACCCATGGCAACTGTCACCAAGTTACTGCTCATACCATATTTGTAATAACTGCTCAGTAGCTTATATGATATGCAACACGGAAAGAGTGAATGAGTGAGTGAGTTGGGCTTTCCGCCGCTTTAGCAATATTCCAGCAATATGACGGCGGATGACATCAGAAATAGGCTACACACATTGTGCCCATGTGGGGAATCGAACCCGGGTCTTCATCTCGACGAGCGAGCGCCTTAACCACTAGGCTACCCCACCGCTCCCTTCTGGAAAGAAGGAAACGACACATCTGTGCATGTTTCAGGGTGGTATGTAGACATCCAGGAAACGAAGCAAATGTGATACATGTGGTCTCACCTTAGGCAAGTGAGTTTGTTCAAAATTGCCTCGGTTCACCCAAAAAACAATGGGTACCCGGTGGGATAAGTCATGTGACTATTTCACCTTATAGCGCCTCGCATGCAGCTTGGGTCATCCGGGGTAATAATAATTTGTGTTAGCGCTTTGAATATGTACCTTGAACATGGAAAAAGCGAATTATAAATTCACATTTATTATGTTTTACAGATTAAAATGAAAATGCAGCAGAGAGGGTTTAGGTGATCCTGGCACAGTCAGGCTGGTAAGGCTAATCATCAGCTCAGGGTCCTTGCCCCCTCTACATGCAGCCAAGACAGATATATTGCAAAGTCGACATTTCATATTGATATTTTGTTTAAGAATCACATTTTGGCGAGTGGGAAGTGACTGGTCCAGGGCAATAAAAAGAAAGCCCTCGGTTTCAATTTAAGACCAGCAGACATCATCCAGGCGAAGGAGTCGGTTGGATTATTGTTCTGTTCCACACACTGCATGTACACACGATGCAATGGATTCTAAGAAAGTTTCTCCACAAATGACCGACTCTGGGCAGACTTGGCGAATAACTTCACCTAGTTTGGTCCCATCGCTGTACCGTCCAGCAGTACATTGCCATCAACAATATCAACCTCAAATTTCAGATTCTGAAATAGCTGTGGAATTCGTTGCTTTCATCGTGAGTCTTGACATGCATCACCAGAGGATGATCCGATAAATAGATATGTGCAAAGGTACACAATACAATTCTATCATAAAGAGTCTCAACGTTAATCAAACCCCGACCCCCAGAATTGATTGGCATATATAAACGATTAAGAGAGGAAAGAGGTAGGCTCTGTTATCAGACATGATCCTTCTGGTCAGGCGGTCAAGACTGGATATAATGTTTTGTCCAATCGACTACTCCAAAGGAATAGGAAAGGAATCACGAGATCGGTTCACGAGATCGGTTTATTTCAATTGCTTGCGAAATTGCTGCGGACGACTACGAGAAGTTCGAAGTAGAAAGGTATTTCACTGTTGATTGTTTTTGTTTTAGCTTTTTTTTAATTACAGGTTGCACAATGCAAACAGATTTGCAGTCGTTTCAATTTGAAATTTCGGTTGAAAATCCCATTAAGGATATTTAAAGAGAATCTTGTATAACAAAATCTCACATCTTTCTCATGTAATAAAACTGTATTAATTCAAATTCGGCATGGAAGGTTTATTTCCCAAAGGAATTATTCTACAAATTCTGCTTTCACCTTGTAGTTCTTGTTTTTTTCTATAAAATCTCATCTGTGCTATAAAGCACAATACCAATGACATTCTGAATCATGACATTCACAAATATATGTTTATACTTATCTATTAGGAAATATATTTAATGACAGTGTTAAGCTTATATTGGTATAGTGTTGGTGTGTATCACCATTGACGGATTTCCAGTGATCAAATGCATGACTGTTCATTAATGCATGACTGTTCAATGTAATTTGTGCTATATAGAATCGCTGTGAACAGAGTAATAATAAGAATATAGTCAATCAATTTCATATTACTTTGTGACAGCAAAACATTTTAGAACAAGACAAACGACTGTCTCATGTTGACAAGAACACATTGTTTATGGGCTTGTATATTACCAAATTCTGATTGATGTTTTTTATGCTGACTATTGCTAATGGACGGAGGTGTAGTGATGATCGATCGTGTTGGTGCCGTTAAAGCAGTCATTACAATTAGAACCTCTAATCTCACACTGGATTCACTGACAAGAATGAGATACACACATTACTATAGTATCAACAGTCGACATGTGTAAATATCTGCGACACACTGTGATTGTTGGTGCGGGAATATGAGTAAATGACTACACATGGTTAATGATTGTGAAGTTAAAGTATCCCCATGAACCCCAGCTTATGTGGAACATTCAGGAATGTACATATTTTTGGTTCGGCATCGAAATGATTCAAACAAACATTTCACATATGAAACATATATGATTGCTTCTGTAAATGCTCCTGGAAAAGGGGATTTCAGTTGCTAAATGTATGTTCAACATAAATGCACACATGTAAGTATGAGCCAGTGTTGTCCCTATTATATTGTATAAAACATTCAACAATTTGAATCATTGCGTTTGGCTACAAAATCGTGGCATGAGTTAAGAATTTCAGTGTTGAGCCAATAAATGAAGAACTGAGTATAAAACTAGTTTTAGGTTATATCCATCGGTGCCTAACACAATTCATCTAATATTTTTCATAGTTTTGGTATCTAATTAGAAAATTTTTCGTAGAACATCTTCTAATACTAACATCCTTTGCACTCTCATATTCGTCGATTGATTTTATAAGTGTTAAATTTGATGCAGTAGAGCCTAAATTTACAGAATCCAGAAGTGAAGATTAAGTCTACATATTTAAAGATGTTAAACGTTTCGTTTAGAAATTCTATCACGGACTTACATGTACATAGTGTGTGTCTGATACATAGACAGCTTACAGATCTCGGGCTTAGACACTTGGACTTAGACACAGGGTTCATAGTTCTCTACATTGAGGCCTCCTATGGATTGGCATACATAAATGTTTTGAAGTGCAGTGGGTTCATACATATTTCTTTATGAAATGTAATGGGTTCACGCATTTTTTTATATCAAATGTAATGTGTTAACATAGATTTTTTTATCAAATGTAATGGGTTCACACATATATTTCCATCAAATGTAATGGATTCACACATATAATTTTATCAAATGTAATGGGATCACATATTTTTTTTATGAAATGTAATGGGTTCACACATATAATTTTATCAAATGTAATGGATCACACATATTTTTTATCAAATGTAATGGGTTCACACATATATTTTTATCAAATGTAATGGGTTCACACATATATTTTTATCAAATGTAATGGGCTTACATTACATAATAATGGCAAGTCTAGATTACGTCGATTTCTTGAAAAAAGAGAGAGCTTCTAAGCGCCTTTATTACCACATTAATATAACAAGTGTTGTTGTCTGTAAAATATTTTCATTTCTGAGACGAGATGTTAGGTGAACTTAGATCCTTGATAACATTTTCATCGTATGCCATTATATTATATGATCCTTGTTCATAAAACTATAAAGCTCTTCCAGTGAACATTTTACAGACACAATCAATTACATCCCATCAGAATGAGACACAGCAGGATTAACTATAAACTGCTGTAATCCCAAAGAACTAGCAATTCCAATGGTCTCCTGTTGTGTGCAACTATACTATGAAATAGCAACAAAACACACATTGGTTACATTGCAGATTTTATTGTGTGAGACGTTAATTGTATGTCACAATAGCCTTAGTCATCGTGTCCATTAGAAAGGTAGGATCGGGAGGTGGTATCATATCAGTTGAACACGTGTTTGTATTGAAGGAATAGGATTTGTCACTGGTTGACCATCTTTGCCAGATGTTGTTTCTTAGCAACTGTATAGGCTTTCAACATCTTGGACACGAGAAGACCAAAGTCCCTGATATCCTTACTGAAGTCCTCTTCGATTTCTGTTGCCATGGGCACACATGCTGCAGTCACCCTTTTGATAATCTGTTGAATGAAATTGTTTATATGAAGTGATGTATAAGTGCTACAATATCCAACTGCACAAACTGTAACAGTTAAGGTTTAAGTTAAGGTGTCTTAACATGATCGGATACCCGTGAATAGCCGGGTTAGAATTGATCTTCCGTAACCCATGCTTGTCGTAAGAGGCGACTAACGGGATCGGGTTGTCAGGTCGCTGACTTGGTTGACAAACGTCACCGTACCCCAATTGCGTAGATCAATGCGCATGCTGTTGATCACTGGATTGTCTGGTCCAGATTACTTACAGACCACCGCCATAGAGCTGGAATATTGCTGAGTGCGGCGTTAAACAACAATCAACCAACTTAACATGATCGAATAGTTTTGTTCATAAATACATATTTTCCAAACGTACCCCCTGATCAAGGACGACGTATACACTGTCTGTCTCCACCAAACCATTGACCAGCCCATTGGAGTGAAGAAGGTCGATAGAGCCTGCTAACTGATAAGCAATGGTCAGCATTTGCCTGGCGGACATCAGTGACCCGATGTAAGTGGACAGACAGACCGAATTTGGGGGCTGGCTCAAGAAGAGGAGTTCTTTTCGCAAAATCTGAGGGATAGACGACCCTGTCCTCACTGTAAAAGTAAGCGAAAATACATACATGTTTTGTACTTACCAAACTGGCAATGAAAGAAAATGATCAAAATGACAAATCTGAAACATTTCTTCTCAATTGATTTTATATTACTGATATTTACGTTTTATTGATTTCAGGTTTAGAAACCTAAGTTAGGCCAAAACAAGACTTCAACATGAACATGTTTCTATACAAGCATTGCAAAACAAAAGCGTTCATGTTGTTTGTCACCGATTCAAACATTAAACACATACCAGTTGACCGAGTAGTACTTGAGAACGTCTTTTCTCTGTTCAGCTGTAAATACATAATTGAAATAGAGTTAAAGCAAGGAAGAAGCAACTCTCGAAACCAACATTATATACTACCCATCAAACGTTTAGACTCACTAGTGTAAATGTAGTCACTTACTTCAGTCAACTGTTCTAAACTAGATTTTGCAAAATATTCCACAGAGTTTAAAGGTACTGCTTACACATGAACTGATGTATTGTAAAACAGATTCGCAACGTTGAAAGGTTTATTGTCATGAGTTCAATAAATGATGAAACTCAGTGAAAATTAGTGAATTCCTAACAAAACTTTACACCAAAACGCATAAGGATTGCAGTCGGTTCCCCCAAGTTAGTGGAGAAATTCATTTTTGTATCCACATATTATATACATAACATATAGTGAGTGCTTTAAGTGAGTCTAAACTTTTGATGGGTAGTAGATCTGCATAATTATTATTTGGTACGTGTCTTTTATGTGAGTATGTACACAAAAGAGAAGATTGTAACCTTTCGTTTTCTCATGGTGTCAACTGATGACAGAGTGTAGATGATGGGATTGAGAGCGGAGTTGATCGGCAGAACAAACACCGCAACCCAGGCGTACACTTCAGAGTTGATAGCATGGCCCTGGAGAGCCATCAGACCTGTAGCAAGAAATCATTCGATCTACAATTAAATATATATGTTTTGTCTTCCTTGCAATCAGATTGTCTGTATGGTTCAGGTATTTCGGCATTCATGGTAAACGACAATATTTAAGCGAGATATTAACCTTTTGTATAGCCAAACCAAATCCAAACTGAGAATACACTCGTCGGTGAGATTCCTATTTTGTCAACAATATTCATATGTAACTATTAAGTAGCGATGACACCCTGGTTCAAACACATGCAAAGTCATGTTAACGGTATTCCTATACAAACAAAATACGGGAACGTATGGTAGAAGTGAAATACGGAATTGCTCAGATGGATGTCACTGATGAGGCTGATGCACGGCCTAATGAAACTTCTTCTTTTACTATTAGTTTTGTTTATGCACTTTGCATATGTTCGTCGAGTCCATAGACTTAATTACATTTACTTCATATTTTAGATATTTTCTAGGTGTTGGTAAATACTCCTCAAATATTGCTATCTTAGGTGAAACTGGTCGGCATTATATGTTTGTTCAAAGCCGGAAACGAGCTGTTAAATATTAGATAAAATTGTTACGTATGGATAGATCTAGATACCCTGCACAATGTCATTTTTTCTTTAAAAAATTAGATGAAGAAGGTAAACGGAACAGGGTAACAGGTATTAAAAATGTATTATGTTTTCATGGTTTCCCGTATATATGGAATTATCAAAGTGTTGGTGATGCTAGAATTTTTATGCATCAGTTTAATGAAAGATTACAAGATGTTAGTGTACAAGACTGGTTTTCTAAATTGTCGTCATCAAAATACTTAGAGAATTAAATGTTGCTTAACGTTGAACGATATATTACATTTTAGAAGATAATCTTTAAGACGTGCTTTTTGCAAATTAAGAATAAATTTGCACAATTTCAAAGTTAATATGTTACGAAAGACAAAAAGAAGATTTTCAAAATAGCCTTTGTAATTACTGCAGTAAGGGTCTTATTGAGACCGAAGATCATGTTTTCTGTGTATGTGAATATTATAATGACTTACGTATGCATTATATTACACAACTCACAAATGTATTCCATGGCCAGTTAACTTTGCCAAATATACTCAATTGCAAGAATGAAACTGTTATTAAAATCATTTCTATTTATATACAAAAAATGTTATGTGAAGAAAATCGTGACTAAAATGTTATTCTTAAATTCATTGTAACATAGGCCACATGGCTTGCATTACCGGATAAAGTCTGTCTGCCATTACATTTACTGTCCGAGTCAGTGCTGACAGAAGTATGAAACAAAACTCCTTTAAGATGTAAAGTAGGAAGGATCAAAACGGAAGGCGTCAGCACACAGTAGCAATGACCGTGACCTCTTCCATGAGGCAAAGCAGATAATCTTAGTCCACACTCTAGTTTGGAGTAACTGTAGAACAAATTGTTTTCCCACAGGCTCTATGAACGTTATAAAATAAAATTCTGCGTTGACTGGCTTTGAGGTGTGCTAGTTCATGTTATTTTGGGTAATAACCTGATTCATTCAAGACCAAAATGTACATACCAACGGAAGGAGTGTTTATCGATATCTTCACATGTCTTTGTTTTGATATAGGTGTTTTGTGTCCCTAAACATGGTTGTTGGAAAATTTGGTTACAAGGCACAGTGTTGTATTTGTCTGGTTTGAACAGATGTGATGTATTGTGGGTTTTTTAGAACTATACACCAGCCTGTTATTGCATTTCTGTGGAGAAATATACCTTACCCATGACACAGATAGGGAACCAGCATACAAAGTCCGTCAGAACAATGAAGGACAGCTTCCTAGCAATGGCCATATCGTTGGTCGTGCGTCCCTTTCTCAGCTTCTGACTTGCTCTCACAGCCTGGTAGATAACAGCCTGACCAAAAGCGATGAAGACAAAACAGATAAAGTTCCAGATGACAAAGATGGTGGTGGAATACTCCCATCCTGGCGGCCTGTTTCTGGTCAGCGGTAGAGCTAGACAGACTCCTGATCGAGAGTAGAACGAACTTGAAAAATAATCTATGGGCAAAAGTGGCATCCCTGCCATCAGCAAACCTAGAATCCATACCGAGAGACTGATGTACTTGGAATATCGTTTGAAGATATTGAAATCTTTGAAAGGAAACTTGATGACCAGGACTCTGTCTGCCGTGATCATACAGAGGAACATGACGGATGTCTCACTTGACAGGGTTGCTAGGACACCTGCCAGCTGACACACCCAGCTGCTTCTCCAGGCCTCATCGTTCCAGCTGTATACTCCTCTGTAGAAGGTGTCAGCACTTGCTATGATGATCATGTATATTCCCATCACAAAGTCAGAAATAGCGAGGTTAGCAACAAAAAAGTCATTGCTGCGTTTCAAACTTTGTCTGTCATAGATGCATCGAGACAAAATCACCATAAGGTTACCAACAAGAGCAGTGAAGCCTAGGACCCACATTGAGATCCTCAGTGCTGCATTCCTCATTAGGTCTGAACAGGAAGAGAACTCGTCAGCTGCAGGGAGACACTGTTCTTCTGGAACAGTGTGAGGTCTGAAGCAGCAGAATACGTACTTATCATTGTGAAGGTAGGCCAGCTCTCCAAGACCGGAAAATATGTCTCCCGTGAATTCAGCTATGTCATTTTTTGTGAGATCAAGCGTTTGGACTTTGCCGGCCCCGGTGAAGCTCCTATCTTCTATCGAGGTGAGTTTGTTATGTGAAAGATTCAGGAACATAAGACTGGAGAGCCCATAAAACATATCTTCAACTATGGTTGTAAAAGCCATATTTGACAGATCGAGTGATGGCAAGTTTAAAAGTCCATCAAACGACCCAGGATATGCCTCGAATATATCATTGCCCGCAAGCAGCAAAGTATGCAGATTTCTCATATTTCTGAACACACGCTTTGGAATTTTCTTCAAAAAGTTCTTGCGTAGATCTAAATGTACTAAATTCTCCAGTCCACTGAAGCACTCCTGTTCCAGTTCACGAATACCAAGGTTGGCGAGATTCAGCACAGCTAGATTCTCCATTTGATAGAACGTGTTGTTCTGGATTGTTACATTATAAGTCTCACTTAAGTCGAGTACCCTAGTGTACCTAGGTAGCTGCTCAATAATGTCCAGATAAAACATTCTGCAAGTGATTTGTGCTCCTTCACAAACACACTCGTCTGGGCAGATCTGGTTGCAGAAGTATTCATCATCTCCTTCAGGACAATGTTTCACAGCGTCACACACCTGCTGCCATGGGATACACACTTTGTTACCCTGACAACTGTATCTGCCGGGACAAGTGAAATTAGCTGCAATAGAAATATAAACCGTTTCAATACAATACATTTCTGGCGTTTTTCAGGTGTTATATTTCAATCTAGCGAAACCGTTGAGGACGTGATATGTGGTGGTGCTTCATGTGGACATAAACAATTGTATGATATTCCGATGCTATTGTCTTTCAATTTCCATCATATCAAAACAGATGAAAGGAAACCTACTGCATCCTATTTCGTCCATCCCGTCAGCACAGTCAGGGCGTCCGTCACAGACCAGCCTGATAGGGATACAGAAGCTGGAGGGGCACTTGATGTGGTCAGCTGGGCACTCGTGCTTCTCTGTCAAATAGAGCACCATATACACAATGTTAGGCAATCATACAGTCTACACCATGGCATGATGGGTATATAATGCTTGAAGACTTGGGGGTTCAGAGGCAGATAGAAACGGTTCATGAACAGATTGTAACAATATAGACAAACTATATGGATTGTATCATACCACAATCCTGTATGTGTGTGAGGTCTCGACATCCTGTGTAGTGCTGATAGATGTCGTAATCCAGGATGCATTTGTGAGAGATGTCGACAACTACGCCGCTCGCACACATCAGGGAACTCGTGTTGGACTGTAATCCTGAAACGACAGATTTCATTTCGTTGATATTTGCATAACAAAAATGTCTTCAGACATATTTACCTAAAAACTTCTCGATGTTTTCATCTTATTCGTTTGTTACTGAGCAGTAACAACTCACAGTTAAAGTCTTGTTCTCAGAATGAGTGAGTGAGTATGGTTTTACGCCGCTTTTAGCAATATTCCAGCAACATCACAGCGGGGGACACCAGAAATTGGCTTCACACATTGTACCCATGTGGGCAATCGAACCCGGGCCTTCGGCGTGACGAGCAAACGTTTTAACCACTGGTCTACCCAACCGGCCCTGTTCTCAGAAGTACTGTACGTTATTTAGTGATAATCCACTTACGTTCCTCACAGATCAGAGGCCCGACCGTATGTCTCACGCGGCCTAACCGCAGGGTGTCATCCATCCATATCCTTGTTACTGGTAACCTGTCCATGTCATCAAGGTACCCGCTGTCGGTAAACCATACGTTGTCATCCACCATAAAGAGCTCCCTTCTCGTCTTGTCACAGGCGCACCTGAGCATAGTACATATGCCAGATGTATTATCCAGGTTAAAAACATTTTATAACAAATGCATGCATATGCCCATATGTCTGACTTACAAAAATGAATATTTCCTCCATGATGTAACCTCTGATACATCGACTGGTTCCCTGAATATAAAGATAATGTTCTTTGTGTTCTTTTTTTTACCACAGTGAGTGAGTGAATACGGTTTTTAGCAATATTCCAGCAATACCAAGGCGGGGGACACCAGAAATGGGCTTGACTGACATATTGTACCCATGTGGGGAATCGAACCGGGGTTTGCGGCGTGACGAGCCAACGCTTTCACCACAAGGCTACCCCAACGCCCTTTATCACAGTGATGACCCAACAATACTTTTAGCAATAATGACACCGTATTCATCTTCAAGCCTTTCACATCTATTCCTTAACGTTTTCATTATACTCTTCGACACCAGTTGAACCAATCTTTCAACATATTGACTAATTATGGAAACACATGCTTGTAGCTGAAATGGAATACTTACTTAGTAATGTTACCAACACAGACATCGGTGAGAATACAGCTACAGTTACTTCCGGGATCAGCCACAAAGGTCCTCCTTTCCTTGTTAACATCATACCATGCGGAGAATTCTTGAACCAAATCAAACGCCTGGAGACAGTCAATGTGCACCGACTGGCGGCATGTGTTAGATATGGACATGACATAAGCAATGACACGTTCTGGGAGAGTGTAATGAAGATCTTCTTGATATACAGAATTTGCAGTCACTGTCCAGTCTTCCATGTCATGGTGAACTATGGTTGTGATCTTTTCCCCAGTCATGTTGAACGCACATTCCACAGAAAAAGATTCTGGAAGAGAGAAGTTCAAGCGTTGAGACACATCGACACATTATTTACGTGATAGGGGTCCAAGGCTGCAATTACGGTATGAAGACCTTTATGTTATGATTACATCCACATTATATATAGACATAAAATAGCATAACACTATACTTAGAAACGATATGAATAACATTTGAATCGTCTGTTTTGCAATGTAGTATCATTCTTCTTTCTGAAAATGTTTTCCGACTAAAAATGGGTAATTTCTTCTTTGTGGCCTACGAAAGTTCAATTTGTTTTAATGATGAAAGGATTTTTTTTATGGAAACCCGTCTCTAACCAGTATGCATGCTGGTTAACATTACTACATCTACACATCAGTCAGATCGCATTCAATCATGTAGGTATCGTACCGGACGTTCCCTGCGGGACTATGCTGTATTTGCCATCGTCCCTTGCCCCAAGGGCATACCACGCCCTACAGGACGGCTGACTGTTTGTGGTACACTGTGAACCCTCGTCTTCTCTGTACTTCCCTCCACAGTCCACGAAACCGTCACATACCCTGGTAGGGGGCAAGCACCGTCCGTCATAGCACTGGAAGAAAGGTTCCCGACATAGTTCTGGAAATAACAAAGAAGTATAGCCCAAAGAATAGATTACAGAATACAGCGTTCTGTTCCAAAAGCGATCACGATAGACAGCAAATTGTCATTTAAGTTAAAAAACAACAACAGCCGATGATGAGGGATCTAAAGGAGGTCAAAGGTATTTATTTGTTAACCCATTAACCCCCATGAACCCCAGTGGGGTGCAAATTTGTCATTTCTGGACCATAAGGTGTGTGAACTACTACAGGGTGAGTGAGTGCTGGTTTAACGCCGCTTGGCTACATTGAGATAGTAAACCTGTACGATGAATGTCTTAAAACAACGTCATGTATCTATGACGAATTTCCACTTGAGTTATCTTGCTCTTATTCCAATAGATGGGAACCTACCACAGTTCTCTTCATCTGATCTGTCCGTGCAGTCCTGTAGGAGGTCACATCTCTGGTCAGCTAACACACATTGTCCACTGCTGCATTTCCACTGGTCAGAGGAACATTCACGGGACACTGCGGGACAGAATGTTCTAGTTGCAACATTGATTGATTGACTGATTTTTATTGATTTTTTTTTTTTTTTACAATAGCCATGCTTATTTGATGATTTCTTGCAAATATTATTTGATAACATATCACTGACAAGGGTTTGTCACATAACCGGTTCTTAACAAAATGGTTTCACCAACATATATATATATATTTATTTTTTTATCATCTTTATTTCCACATTTTACATAGTACATGAAGAATGCATTCACATAAGTATATTCATACAAATATTCATATACAATATATCAAGTATATTCAATACACCCTCACAAATCCCCTTCATACAATGAATAAACGTCTTTGAATATGTTTTGTGTATCTTATCTCAGTGATTCCAATACTAATAATAGTAATTAAATACATTTATTATATGTTTTCTGACCTAGTATTTTCTGTAAATAGATTGTGGAAAGATGACCAGAAGGTAAAAAACTCACTGTTGCTGCATGTAGAAATTGATTGATTGATTGATTGATTGAGTATAGTTTACGCCGTTTTTGGCAATATTCACGGCGGGATAATTGCAACAAAATTTAGAGAAAAGTGTTACACTAAAATATACGGTAACGTTACCAACTCTCACCACACTTTGCTTCATCCGACCCGTCTTTGCAGTGTTCCTTGTAGTCACAGTAGAAGGCAAAGTCAATACATCCTCCATCAGAGCAGGTGAACATGCCATGTGGGCAGGCGTCTGAATGATCGAGAAAGAGTCTGAGACTGTGGTGTTTCAAAACCAGTTTGAAATTGAATACCCTCCATTCTCATATAGGGTAAACTCCAATATTTTTGGACTACCTTGTTGTCTGTACATGACAATTTGAAACAGTTTAAGCGTTTCTTGGTTTTGTTGGTTTGTTGTTTGCGCCGCACTCTGCAATATTCCAGCTATATGATGGCAGTCTGTAAGTAATCAAGTCTGGACCAGACAATCCAGTGATCAATATTATGAGCATTGTTCTACGCAATTGGGATACGATGACATGTGTCAACCAAGTCAGCGAGCCTGACCACCCGATCCCGTTAGTCGCCTTTTACAACAAGTATGGGTTAATGAAGACCAATTCTAACCCGGATCTTCACGGGTATCAAGCGTCTCTAGCGTTTATTGTGAGAAAATGAATCTTCTGATAAACGTGATATCTCTCGTTGATTGTGCAAAGTAACGTTCAGCAAAACTGAACGCTGTACCTGAAGTGCAGTTCTCCTCGTCAGTACCATCAGTACAGTCGATACTTCCGTCACATGTGTACAGGGCAGATATGTACTCGCCGCTTGTGCAAGGGAAGTAATAACCAGCCTTGGCATCACTGTCGTCATAAGTCTCCAACATAACCGCTGCAGCTCCTCCGATCAGCACTGTGAATATGTGAACAACAACGTTCTATTTATTTTACTTGACATATCGTCTTCGGGGCATACCATATTACCTTTGGCCCTGACCGGTTTGGAAATGTACAGTTTGTAGACAAATAGGTTCTGTGTAAGAAGTTACTTTTAAGCTAAGCAGATGTAAAATCATTGAACCTGAAGGATCCGATGTTTTGTTTGCTTTCTCACAGATGTACTGTGAGATTTTGTCAAAGGCGCAGGCCACGTCGTGCCAGTTGTCGGTGGATCTGATGCTGGAGATGACCATCATGGTGCACGCCTCTCTCTCAAACCCATCCGGCTGAGGAGCTCCGTCAGAATCGCCAGCATACCTTTAAACAGAATGAATCATTACATATATTTGTATATGTGCAGTATTCTTATTAACAGTTGTGTCCTGAGATTGTTATGATTTTTTACATGTTTGTGGACGTTAATCAACAATTGTGTAAAGAGAGACCAGTACGAATATTTGATGGGTATCTTTGAATGTTATATTTTCATTCTCTTACTAAAATATACACTCATGTTCTATATCTCATGTTCTAATCAACATGTTTCTACGTTGATGTATACTGACGTCCCATGTATGGCTTTACAGCTAAATATATGTACACCTTTTCATATATATTAATTTAAAAAGGTCTTCATTGCAGGAGACCCAAGTTCTATGGATAGTCAGCTTCTTTATTGCAATGAGTGCGACGTTTTGGCGCAGGTACTAACACCGTTATCAAGCACCGTTATCCTGTTAGTACCCGCGCCGAAACGTCGTACTCATTGCAATAAAGAAGTTGTCTATCCGTAGAACTTGGTTTTCCTTCACCTTTACAACTTCTAAACTGCCTCTCAAAGAAGTCTTCATTGCAGTACATTCAAATTAGCCTACCATTCTGTGTGCGATAAAGGTTTCCCGTCCGTCCATTCAAACCTGCCGCGTCCTGTTTTTCTTAGCCCTGTCAAACAAAGAACAAATATTGACGTACTTGTGTTGGGTAATTGGAAAAGGAAACAAAACAGAGACGTGGGCCTCCAGTGGTCTTAATCAATACTGGTCCCTTTACTTACAGCACTTTACAGTCACATATGATTTATCGCTAGAGCTATTTATATCATATATTTACATATTATATTTATTCAGCAATGTAACAATGGCCATGTCATTAATTCGTAATCACGTTGAAAAATACAAATATCTTCTTGGTAAATGACAGGGTACCGTGAGTATTTTCATTCGCCTTCACCTATATATATTTCCTGTTCAGTGAATACGTAGTTGTTAAGGATGGTTGAGTGGAGAAACAGAGCCTCGTCCGAGCTACTGATGCTGACGAGATGGCCTTCATCCTCAGTGCAACGACGTTCCGCCTCAAACCAAGACAGTCCATCATCGGCGGTGATGAACCGGTAACAGCTGCCATCATATGTATACCAGTTGATGTCACAAGCCCCTGGAAAATAGGTACCCCAACGAGTCTTAGCTATGAAATGTATTTTAAGCGCATCTATTACTCTCAACGGATCCTTGCACGTTAAGAAACATCATACTACATAGGTAAATGGGGGCGGCGGGGTAGCCTAGTGGTTAAAGCGTTGGCTCGTCACGCCGAAGGCCCGGGTTCGATTCCCCACATGGGTGCAATGTGTGAAGCCCATTTCTGGTGTCCCCCGCCGTGATGTTGCTGGAATATTGCTAAAAGCGGCGTAAAACCAAACTCAGTCAGTCAGACATAGGTAAATGTGGCGTCATTATTTCCACTAGACATTAAAATACTTTACTCCCGGGGTCATTCATTAACATTAATACGATAAGACAAGTGTAAATAATTCAAACATTTGCTGCATCAGATTAATATATCAGGACACATATAGTGAGAAACGGTTAGCCCTTATGTGGTGGTGTCTTTACCTGATTGAGATGTCTGGGGGTAATATAGGATTTGTTACCTGGCGTACTCACTGAACTGGCGCTGAGTTCAATGGTGCGGAGGCTATACTTCAGGAGGAAACCTCGTCCAACAGTGTCAAAGTCAGAATAAAACTCCACATCCATCATCTGCCAACTGCTCTGGATGTCTCCTATTGGCCTTCTGGTTTTACAAAACTTTCCAAGTAACGTTCTCTCATTTGCGAGGTCAAGGTCATAGAGACTGACGTAGTCTCCCTCACACTCTCCAACAGCTATGACGTCAATCATTTCAAATGTCACCGTGACATACTGTCCGATCAGACCCTGTATCCTCCAGTGACAACTGGCTGAGACCGGATAGACGTTGGGGAAGGCAGCACTGGAGATGTAGCCACACTGGTGGGTACACACGGCCTGTCTGGAACAGCTGGACTCACCTTGACCACAACCCCCGCAGTCTGAAATTGACTAGAGCTGTTGAGGCATAATGAGGTTCTGCATTGTAAAAGTACTGGTGTAAGTATTCCAAATGTCCAATCAACAAATCTGTCTCTTCAATTACAAATGGACATGGATTATTCGAAAGGCCCAATAATATTCACAATTCAGTTACATTATAATTATAGTCAATATTCAGTACAATACATACTCAATACATTACATATGATAAAACTCATTGCTGAAAAACTAAAGGAATAAATATATATTACTCGTTAATTGATGCCAAGTTACATAGTTTGTTCTAGTAAAATATTTGCTTCAAAGACTAATTACCATCGTTAATGTTCTGTTGCAATTAAGGGGCGGTGGGGTAGCCTAGTGGTTAAAGCGTTCGCTCGTCACGCCGAAGACCCGGGTTCGAATCCCCACATGGGTACATTGTGTGAAGCCCATTTCTGGTGTCCCCCGCCGTGATATTGCTGTTTATATTGCTAAAAGCGGCGTAAAACCAAACTCACTCACTCACTCACTGTTGCAATTACATATTTGTTTCTTTGCGTGAATAGAAACTACCATACCTGTTGCATAAACCTTTATGGCAAAACCTCTAGCATGAGTTTCTCGTATTCTTGGACAAGCGATCAAGTTAACCGAGATCTCGTTTGACGACGATATATAGTGTGGCCCTTCGAGAGTTTCAAATGTATGTCCCGTCAGTACCGCAACAGTATGGCCTCCGGTTCTGTGACTGTCTGATATTGTCAGTTTATCTTCACAGTCGAAATATGCACTAGCATCCTGAATAAAGAGAGACATGATCAACACACTCTCTCCGGAACCACATTCACCGTCAGCATATTTGAATTAATTATTACATCAATTAATTATCAACCCCCACAAGCTGAAAATGCTCCAACCTCATACACTATACGTGCATATACAAGTTCTGGTAGTAGTCATACATATTTTGTCAGCCTGGAAATGAGATGAGATTATTCGCCAACGTTATGCAATACCACAGGAAATTGTTTTTAAGACCAACCAATGTGTGAAGCCCATTTTCTGGTGACCCCCGACGTGATATTGCTGGAATATTGCTAAAAGCAGCGTAAACCTAAACACTACCCATTCATGAGGACCAACCATTTCATATTCTTGGGAGGGGTATTTATAACTACTTATTCTCGATAATATTGGATCGATTACAATTAGCTTGCTCCAAAGAAACTATAGCTATATAACTATGTCCAGATACAGTAACCATACAGAGGCGGATACAGGTTATTGTTTTACTGAGTTTCAATGGTCATTTAATACACTTTCAAAAGGTGCGCGGGAACCCCTTCACCCCTACTCCCCACCCACCTGGATCCGCCTATGACCATAAACCTATTCTGTCTCGAACAAAATATACACCCCAGGTCCTTTAAACTATTCAACGGTTGATCCCTGTCAATAAGTGAACACATATTAAAACAATGAAAGCGTATTATTACATAAGACTGTTCCTTTGTTGCCAGATCGAGATCTATCAATTCCAGTCTGACAAAGGATCCTTCCTCCAGCCTCACAGTCCAGGTGCAGTCGATGTTATCTCCGTAGTAGAAGGGGTAGGATGGAGAAGTTATCTCCCCAGTGCCGTTCACAACGCCACCGCATTTGTAAACATCGGTAGCGTCTGAAAACAGGGGACTAAAATAAAACTCGTATTTTAGTCTATCCACACAGTTTACAACAAAAGTAAAAAGGACGAATATTCTTGTCACCTGTAATGTATATGTAAACTGTATATATTATAACGTTCTTTAAAAGATCATATAACTACAAGACGAATAGGCTTCCAAGGTCCTTCTTACCTGCCAGACACAACGTTTGTCCGTACTCGGTAGATTGTCCTTTGCCTGTGATCCACCAGTGTTGATTGTGACGACTATGCCTGTTTCCGACAAGATATGTGCACACCTCATCAGAACGTGAATAACGATAAGAAGCATAGCTGTGTATGTTTGCCAGATACTGATCCTTGCATTCCTCTTGGGTACCGCCAGACACGACGAAGCTGGTATTGAAGGATTCCTGGTAGAAACTGTGGCCTGGCATTCTGTACAAGCCGATGTTTGTGCTCCCTTTACCGCATGTCAGGTCCACGTTCACTGTGGACGTGGTACACACAGTATTATGTATACTTTCTATACTTTCTCTATACTTTCAACAGGCTGATTGTATGTATAACTTAACCTTGTGATTTAGGGACAATACAGTACTAGCATCACCTTACAAAGGAACCTGATCATAGGTTGCATCACCAACATTAATGTATAGTAAACATCATTATTGTTTACATTGTTCCTTGTCATGATGCTCACTAAACGACTCACTCGAAATAGTCTGCAAATATAAGATATAAGTGCCTCAACTTACCTCGTTTGGGGCATCCAATAAAGTCAAACTTTACACAAACAGGCGAGGTTTCCTGATACAGATGAAGTCTAACAAGTTTTGTTAGAAGTGGCGTGGACAAGAGGAATTTCTGCGATACAGTTGAAACATACGTGGAATCAAGACGAAACACCTGCAACGAAAGAGAAGCCGTAAATTATGACGTTACGATTGACATGATGACATTACAATCGAGATGACGACATTACAATCGAGATGACGACATTACTTTTGAAATGATGGTATTACGGTGGAGATGATGACATTACGGTCGACATGATGACATTACTGTTGAGTGAGCGAGTGAGGGAGTGAGTTTAGTTTTACGCCGCACTCAGCAATATTCCAGCTATATGGCGGCGGTCTGTAAATAATCTAGTCTTGACCAGACAATCCAGTCATCAACAGCATGAGCATCGATCTGCGCAATTGGGAACCGATGACATGTGTCAACCAAGTCAGCGAGCCTGACCACCCGATCCCGTTAGTTGCCTCTTACGACAAGTATGGGTTACTGAAGATCAATATTCTAACCCGGACCTTCACGGGTACACTTTACTTTTGAAATGATGACATTACGGTCGACATGATGCACTGCAGTTGAAATGATGGGATTACGGTGGAGATGATGACATTACAGTCAAGATGATGACATTACTGTTGAAATGATGACATTACAGTCGGGATGATGACATTACTGTTGAAATGATGACATTACAGTCGAGATGATGACATTACTGTTGAAATGATGACATTACAGTCAAGATGATGACATTACTGTTGAAATGATGACATTACAGTCGAGATGATGACATTACTGTTGAAATGATGACATTACAGTCGAGATGATGACATTACTGTTGAAATGATGACATTACAGTCGAGATGATGACATTACTGTTGAAATGATGACATTACAGTCGGGATGATCACTTTACTTTTGAAATGAAGGCATCACTATGGAGATGATGACATTACAGTCAAGATGATGATATTACTGTGGAGATGATGACATTACTGTTGAAATGATGACATTACAGTCGAGATGATGACATTACTGTTGAAATGATGACATTACAGTCGGGATGATGACATTACTGTTGAAATGATGACATTACAGTCGAGATGATGACATTACTGTTGAAATGATGACATTACAGTCATTACTGGATGATCACTTTACATTTTTGAAATGAAGGCATCACTATGGAGATGATGACATTACAGTCAAGATGATGATATTACTGTGGAGATGATGACATTACTGTTGAAATGATGACATTACAGTCGAGATGATGACATTACTGTTGAAATGATGACATTACAGTCGGGATGATGACATTACTGTTGAAATGATGACATTACAGTCGAGATGATGACATTACTGTTGAAATGATGACATTACAGTCGGGATGATCACATTACTGTTGAAATGATGACATTACAGTCGAGATGATGACATTACTGTTGAAATGATGACATTACAGTCGGGATGATCACTTTACTTTTGAAATGAAGGCATCACTATGGAGATGATGACATTACAGTCAAGATGATGATATTACTGTGGAGATGATGACATTACTGTTGAAATGATGACATTACAGTCGAGATGATGACATTACTGTTGAAATGATGACATTACAGTCGGGATGATGACATTACTGTTGAAATGATGACATTACAGTCGAGATGATGACATTACTGTTGAAATGATGACATTACAGTCGAGATGATGACATTACTGTTAAAATGATGACATTACAGTCGAGATGATGACATTACTGTTGAAATGATGACATTAAAGTCGGGATGATCACATTACTTTTGAAATGAAGGCATCACTATGGAGATGATGACATTACAGTCGAGATGATGATATTACTGTGGAGATGATGACATTCCAGTCGATATGATGACATTACTGTGGAGATGATGACATTACAGTCGATATGATGACATTACGGTGGAGATGGTGGCATTACGATCGGCATGATGACATTACAGTCAACATGGTCAGCATTATGACTTAACTGTCTCCATCTGCATGCGGCCAATCAATGACGGTGGGAAATGCAACGATGGAGATTCAATTTTATAAACAGTTTCAAATTGCCCGAAAGAAGACAGCTCAGAAACGACCAGTTTACCTTGGGTTCTCCCATTCTGTTTTTGTAGACTGTGAGGTTGCCTTCAGTCATTCCAGTCCAGAGCGTGAAGTTATGGGGCAGATATTCATCCCTGTCCTCATTCCACCCCTGGATGATAACTCCTTCTAGAACCATTGGGGTCAGGAGATCCACCTGTACAGCCATATATCAGGACATGAGTCGGTATCGGCCATGTCTACCTTACACTCTTACATACTTACCTGTTGATATCCGAACCTTGGTCCGGGGGATTGCTTAACTAATGACGGAGGGAGTTCTGGATTTACTGAGGTTAACAATGATAAAAGATTGCCAAACTGAACATCTTAAATGTATTTGAGTATTGTAGTTTTTTCGCATAGCACTGAAATGATGATAACATAATGAGTGCATAATAGACTGACGGTTGGTCGGTTTGTTGTTTAACGCCGCACTCAGAAATATTCCAGCTATATGGCGGCGGTTTGTAAAACGAGTCTGGACCAGACAATCCAGCGATCAACAGCATGAGGATCGATCTACGCAATTGGGACCGATGACATGTGTCAGCCAAGTCAGCGAGCCTGACCACCCGATCCCGTTAGTCGCCTCTTACGACAAGCATGGGTTACTGAAGATCAATTCTAACCCGGATCTTCCTAGGTTCTTGGATTGATGGGGAATGAGATACAGCAATGTCACTGTAGTCTCTTTGGCTAATAATCTGAGACTTTTTTAACATTGCAAACCAATATGTTTGTTGAAGGTTGACTATACAGATGCAAAGTCCATTGTGCAAATGTTGCTTCATGAAAACCCGTTTCATTTCAGAGAATACAAACATTATATTTCGAACACAAACGACATTTTAAACCCTATCGGATACAGGGACTATTGGTTACAGTAGACTTTGATGAAGCTATTCATAGATACAGTACAACAATTACGTCGAATCACATTTTGGATGTCATAGTTAATGAAGTTGCGGGTGAGAAGATACCTTGTCTATAGATAAATAATAGCGTCAAAAACAGTTCCACTTCTCTACTGAAAGCACGTTAGTCGGTCATACAATTCCGACAGTATCATTTGTTTGTGAATCACTATCATATATTGATGATACCAGGTGTTCGCTAAAAGGTGAGCGTATCCTGCTCTACCGGAGGCACCTATCATAAACACATGCAAAGGCAAGATCAACATGGGAAGGTATGACATATGGCAACCGTAAACCTTCTTGAATGCTTTTCTTATGCCATGAATGTTGTAACTACGATCACACAGTACAACCTCTGAGCAAGATCCATATCTTTCCTCCTTGATATTTTGATAACAAGAACATGCTCAAGTGGTACAATTGGAGTTGTGAAATGTAAACACCAAAGTCTGGAATAACTAATTACCATTGATTACAAATTTAGGAAAGATGCCACCTTAAACCTTAGTTATATAAAAGCTGAGAACATTTATGTACTTATGTTTCAGTTTAAAATATCCCTTCACAAATTGGAAAAGAGCAGGCCTAAAGTATATGACAAACACGTTATAAATGCGAGACAGTTCAATTTGAGGTGCAAATACATATTAAACTTTAAGCCATTGAATAATACATACATTATCTTAATGTTTGTAAATCAAACAAATTCTATAGCATTATGTCGAGCAATATTCCACCAGTTCCAGTTTTTGATGTCAACGTTCACTAACGTGCTCTCTGGTTGTTTGACCGCACGATACCATTCAGGGTGATTCAAAAACACAAAATAAAAGTCATGCTCATGATAAGTCGGAATCGAACTCTAATAAATTTGGAAATGATTGGTCGCTCCTATTTCTCAGCATAATACATAGCATGTATCCATTCTTCAAGTGACCCATCTATGACCTACCTGTATGTAAGGGTTAGGATCACCTGAATGAGAGCACCATCCCGTAGCTCTGTTCAACCTCGCATTATATGCAAAGTAACGCTCGCCATCACTGGAAGAACGGAACTGGAAATCTTTAACATCACCCGTCCTCACACCCAGGGATTTTCCGCAGCCCGTGGCTTGAATGAAATCACCTTATTATGTGAATCTCAAATGAAGATTCGAAATCAAGACAAAATGTACCGTTCAATTCTTTAAGTAGTTATTACGCTCAATGGAACATGTAATTCACTATATACATTCTGAAAACGGATATAGGAAGAGAATGTATGTGCATGGGTTACCTGTTCCACGGATGACTATTTCAGAAACCTCAAAATAATTAAAATGATCTTCATGATAAAAGGGGTCATAGTAGATGAAGTTGTGAAGTGTAACGAAGCTGCCTATCAACGGCCGGCGGCACTGGAAGCGAAATGCTTTAGATCGGGCTGGGTTGTACGGGCCATCGCAGTTGTAGGCTCCAAATCTGAGAAAGTCCCACTGCTTCCGACTGACGTAAGCTGCAAGTCGACGGGTGTTGTAAGGGTACCAATCTGCCAAGAAATATTGGTATAACCTCTCGTAAGAGCACGAAGATATACTACCCATCAAAAGTTAATACTCACAAGTGTAAATGTAGCCACTTACTTCAGTCAACTGTTCTAAACTAGATTTTGCAAAATATTCCATACGGTTTGAAGGTGCTCTTTACACATGAACTGATGTATTGTAAAACGAATTGAAAACGTTGAAAAGATTATTGTCATGAGTTCAATAAATGATGAAACTCAGTGAAAATTGGCGAATTCTTATCAAAACTTTACACCAAAGCGCAGCTGTTCACATGCATGATATTTGCACATGAATTTCAGCAATTTGAGGCCTGATACTCGTGCAATTCATCTGCATAAATTTTTATGTTGGTTCCCCCAAGTTAGTGGAGAAATTCATCTTCGATGTAACCATATATATATATATATTCATAACATATAGTGAGTGCTTTTAGTGAGTCTAAGTCTATATATATATATATATTCATAACATATAGTGAGTGCTTTTAGTGAGTCTAACTTTTGATGGGTAGTATAGATAGGTCTTCTTAAGGTCTGAAACACCAAAAGCTTTCCTATCTAGATTGATCCATGTGAACATTTCAGCTGTGTACGCTGCTTGTGCACAGTTCTTCTTATTATACTTACCGTAGGCCTTGTAGACTGTAATCGAGTGGATTTCATAATCTTCACTGAGATCTACTTGTAACCATGGTTCGACGAACGGTCGTGCGACAACAAATGTTGGTTTTCCTGCAAATGATAGCGAGCACAAGAACAGCTTTTGTGCAGGACAGATGTGTCTGGCCCTCCCAAGTACAGATCTGAGAGATTAACAGGCGTTTATAACATTCTGTTGAGACGAGGAGATATTCATGCTGACTAAATGTTTATTTTGCAAAAAAGTTTTACAAAATTTATATAATTACCTATTCCGCCATTCACAACGTTTTCAATCGGGCTGTCAGAACGCTGTGGGGCAGACCGGTACAACTTCCTCATTGCAACATTTGGAAAATCGTCAGTGGAATCTGAATATGATAGCTTACAAAGTATATGAGTTGCGTAACACTCTTCCTCCGTTTGTTGTATCCTCTCCATACCCTCCGCTTTATGTACCCTCTCCACACCCTCCGTCTGATGTACCCTCTCCACACCCTTCCTCCGTCTCATATACCCTCTCCACACCCTTCCTCCGTCTCATATGACCTCTCCACACCCTCCGTCTCATATACCCTCTCCACACCCTCCGTCTCATATACCCTCTCCACACCCTCCGTCTCATATACCCTCTCCACACCCTCCGTCTGATGTACCCTCTCCACACCCTCCGTCTGATGTACCCTCTCCACAACCTCCGTCTGATGTACCCTCTCCACACCCTCCGTCTGATGTACCCTCTCCACACCCTCCGTCTCATGTACCCTCTCCACACCCTTCGTCTCATGTACCCCTGTCTCACCCTCTCCACCTCCTCTCATACCCTCCTCCACACCCCTGTCTCATATACCCTCTGCACACCCTCCGTCTCAACACCCTCCGTCTCATGTACCCTCTCCACACCCTCCGTCTCATATACCCTCTCCACACCCTCCGTCTCATATACCCTCTCCACACCCTCCGTCTCATATACCCTCTCAACACCCTCCGTCTGATGTACCCTCTCCACACCCTCCGTCTCATATACCCTCCACACCCTCCGTCTGATATACCCTCTGCACACGCTCCGTCTCATATACCCTCTCCACACCATCCGTCTCATATACATACTCCACACCCTAAGTCTGATATACCCTCTCCACATCCTCCGTCTCATATACCCTCTCCACACCATCCGACTCATATACATCCTCCACACCCTCTCCACACCCTCCGTCTGATATACCTCTCCACACCCTCCGTCTGATGTACCCTCTCCACACCCTCCGTCTGATGTACCCTCTCCACACCCTCCGTCTGATGTACCCTCTCCACACCCTCCGTCTCATGTATCCACACCCCGTCTCATGTACACCCTCCGTCTCCGTCTGATGTACCCTCTTCACACCCTCCGTCTCATATACCCTCTCCACACCCTCCGTCTGATGTACCCCTCTCTCAACACCCTCCGTCTCATATACCCTCTCACACACGCTCCGTCTCATGTACCCTCCACACCATCCGTCTCATGTACCTACTCCACACCTCCGTCTGATATACCCTCGACTCCCATCCTCCACCCTCCGTCCTCATATACCCTCGCATCCACACCCTCCGTCTCATATCTCCACACCCTCCGTCTGATGTACCCCTCCACGACCTCCGCCTCATACCCTCCACACCTCCGTCTCATATACCCTCTCCACACCCTCCGTCTCATATACCCTCTCAACACCCTCCGTCTGATGTACCCTCTCAACACCCTCCGTCTCATATACCCTCTGCACACGCTCCGTCTCATATACCCTCTCCACACCATCCGTCTCATCTACATACTCCACACCCTAAGTCTGATATACCCTCTCCACATCCTCCGTCTCATATACCCTCTCCACACCATCCGACTCATATACATACTCCACACCCTAAGTCTGATATACCCTCTCAACACCCTCCGTCTCATATACCCTCTCAACACCCTCCGTCTGATGTACCCTCTCCCCACCCTCCGTCTCATATACCCTCTTCACACCGCCGTCTGATATACCCTCTCCACACCCTCCGTCTCATAAACCCTCTCAACACCCTCCGTCTGATATACCCTCTCCACACCCTCCGTCTGATATACCCTCTCCACACCCTCCGTCTGATATACCCTCTTTGCACACGCTCCGTCTCATGTACCCTCTCCACACCATCCGTCTGATGTATCCTCTCCACACCCTCCGTCTGATATACCCTCCCTCACTCCATACCCTCCTCCGTCTCATATACCCTCTCCACACTCATATACCGCTCCGTCTCTCATATACCCTCTCCACACCCTCCGTCTGATGTACCCGTCCCCCTCTCCACACCCTCCGTCTGATACATACCCTCTCCACACCCTCCGTCCATCGTCCTGACTGATGTACCCTCTCACACCCTCCGTCTCATATACCCTCTCCACACCCTCCGTCTCATGTATCCTCTCCACACCCTCCGTCTCTATATGTATCCACACACCCTTCGTCTCATGTACCCTCTCCACACCCTCCGTCTGATGTACCCTCTCCACACCCTCCGTCTCATATACCCTCTCCACACCCTCCGTCTCATGTACCCTCTCAACACCCTCCGTCTCATATACCCTCTCCACACCCTCCGTCTCATATACCCTCTCCACACCCTCCGTCTCATATACCCTCTCCACACTCCGTCTCATGTACTACATACTCTCTCCACACCTCCGTCTCATATACCGTCTCATATACACACCATCCGTCTCATATACATCCACACCCTCCGTCTCATATACCCTCTCCACACCCTCCGTCTACTCCATATACCCCTCCACACCCTCCGTCTCATATATATCCACACCCTTCTCTCACCCTCCACACCCTCCGTCTGATGTACCCCTCCCCACACCCCTCCGTCTCATATACCCTCTCCACACCCTCCGTCTGATATACCCTCTCCACACCCTCCGTCTCATATACCCTCTCAACACCCTCCGTCTGATATACCCTCTCCACACCCTCCGTCTCATATACCCTCTCCACACCCTCCGTCTGATATACCCTCTCCACACCATCCGTCTCATATACCCTCTCCACACCATCCGTCTGATGTATCCTCTCCACACCATCCGTCTCATCTACATACTCCACACCCTCCGTCTGATGTACCCTCTCCACACCCTCCGTCTCATATACCCTCTCCACACCCTCCGTCTGATATACCCTCTCCACACCCTCCGTCTCATATACTCCACACCCTCCGTCTCATATACCCTCTCCACACCCTCCGTCTGATGTATCCTCTCCACACCATCCGTCTCATCTACATACTCCACACCCTCCGTCTGATGTACCCACTCCATACCCTCCGACTGATGTATCCTCTCCACACCCTCCGTCTCATATACCATACTCCACACCTCCGTCTCAAGTCTCATATACCCTCTCCACACCCTCCGTCTCATATACCCTCTCCACACCCTCCGTCTCATATACCCTCTCCACACCCTCCGTCTCATCAAAGCCGTCTGATATACCCTCTCCACACCCTCCGTCTCATACCCTACCCCTCAACACCCTCCGTCTGATATACCCTCTCCACACCCTCCGTCTCATATACCCTCTCCACACCCTCCGTCTGATATACCCCCTCTGCACACGCTCCGTCTCATATACCCTCTCCACACCATCCGTCTGATGTATCCTCTCCACACCATCCGTCTCATGTACCCTCTCCACACCCTCCGTCTGATGTACCCACTCCATACCCTCCGACTGATGTATCCTCTCCACACCCTCCGTCTCATATACCGTATCCACACCCTTCGTCTCATGTACCCTCTCCACACCCTCCGTCTGATGTACCCTCTCTCACACCTCCGTCTCATATACCCTCTCCACACTCTCTGTCTCATATACCCTCTCAACCCTCTGTCTGATATACCCTCTCCACACCCTCCGTCTCATATACCCTCTCAACACCCTCCGTCTGATGTACCCTCTCAACACCCTCCGTCTCATATACCCTCTGCACACGCTCCGTCTCATATACCCTCTCCACACCATCCGTCTCATCTACATACTCCACACCCTAAGTCTGATATACCCTCTCCACATCCTCCGTCTCATATACCCTCTCCACACCATCCGACTCATATATACATACTCCACACCCTAAGTCTGATATGATATACCCTCTCAACACCCTCCGTCTCATATACCCATAACCCTCTCAACACCCTCCGTCTCATATATACTCCTCTCTGCACACACACCCTCCGTCTGATGTACCCTATACCTACACCCTCCGTCTCATATACCCTCTCCACACACCTCCGTCTGATATACCCTCTCCACACCCTCCGTCTCATATACCCTCTCCACACCCTCCGTCTGATGTACCCTCTCCACACCCTCCGTCTCATATACCCTCTCCACACCACCCTCCGTCTGATGTACACCTCTCTCACACCTCCGTCGTCTCATCTACATATACTCTCCACACCCTCCGTCTGATGTACCCTCTCACCCTCTGCACACCCTCCGTCTCATATACCCACTCCACACCCTCCGTCTCATATACCCTCTCCACACCCTCCGTCTGATATACCCTCTCCACACCCTCCGTCTCATATACCCACTCCACACCATCCGTCTCATATACCCTCTGCACACGCTCCGTCTGATGTATCCTCTCCACACCATCCGTCTCATCTACATACTCCACACCCTCCGTCTGATGTACCCACTCCATACCCTCCGACTGATGTATCCTCTCCACACCCTCCGTCTCATATACCGTATCCACACCCTCCGTCTCATATACCCTCTCCACACCCTCCGTCTCATGTACCCTCTCCACACCCTCCGTCTCATGTACCCTCTCCACACCCTCCGCCTCATGTACCCTCTCCTCAGCCTCCGACTGATGTACCCTCTCCTCAGCCTCCGTCTCAATCACTCTCCTTCTATCCCCTATCCAATCTTCTATTTGGTAAGTAACCTTATCATGACACAGAAGGACACTACTCACCACATATCGGTATGTCACACCCATAAAGTTTGTCATATATGACACAATATGGTCTGCTACGAGTGTGCCATGTCTGACGGCAGTAGTTCCCATCAAAATCCCCATCATAATGTCTTTGAGCGATAGGATACGAGTTGTTGTCCCAGCGCTGACACGGCCAGCCGTAGGCGGTGACGTTGACCCAGCCTCTGTAGGACGCTCCCTGGTCTTCACTGTACATACACTCGCGGCGTTCTGGAAATATTACCTCCAAAGTCCAAGATATTGCATAACTGGTATATTATATTATGATACTGGTGTAGAACAGTTGACAAGGTCGACTTGTAGCCACTACATTGACATCACCTGTAAGATCTCTTGTTCCACTCAACATACTCTCATAGACCCGTGAAGATCCGGGTTGCAAATGATCTTCAGCAACCCATGCTTGTCGTAAGATGCGACTAACGGGGTGAGGTGATCAGGTTCGCTGACCTGGTTGATACGTGTCATTGTATCCCGATTGCGTGCTCATAATGTTGATCACAGGATTGTCTGGTCCAGACTCGGTTATTTATAGACCGCCACCATGTAGCTGGAATATTGCTGGGTGCGGCGTAAAACTAGAAAAAAACATGTGCATATAATTTATAATATAATTTTTATGACACTTTCATGGTATCATTCTGCCATGTGCTAGTATGAGGAATGTAAATAGTCATATACAATAATCAATCATCCCCTGTGAATAAGCGTAAGGATCATGAAAATATATTATTTTGAATAATTCAGCGATTTTGTTTGTATTTGTAGGCGTAGGCAGCAACATTCTAGTTGCTGTATATATTCATTGCTGTGCAGTTAGTTGCTTCATACGACCAGCAATAGCGTGATGGAGCACTTTTGTAACCAAGGGCCTAACGTCGAGAACGTTCAAACAGGTGTACAATGCCGGGGAAATACCGTAACATTGACACGTATGCCAGTTTATTGGGCTGGTTACCATTTAATACAGAACGTCAATATCAGAGTTCAACCAGCCTCCATCATCCATAATATAGATCATATTGAGCACAAAAACATAAACAGAAGTGAAAACTATATAAATGGAAACCTGAAAGTCAGCGATTATACAAGGCGCCAACGAAATGTAAAGAAGCCTTTAGTATCAAATCGATTCAAATTGCTATTATCGGTTTGTGTTACAAATGAGTAAGCGCAGTAGATGGAACAGTGAAACAAATGCACGTTCGGTACGTGATGAACGTTAAATTAGACCAACCCTACTTGTTCTCGGTGTTTCATTTAATGTGCACACCCTTGTAATACAAACCAACAATAGCGATGTGAAACTATGATAATTTGTTTAACAACTTTTATCCTAAGTTGAATAAAATTGTGAGATTTAAATGTTCAATTGGCAAGGTAAAATCATGAGGATTTGCAATCTTAATTTCACTTTATTCGATTTACTTTTTTGTTTAAAGTGAAATTCATTGGTACGCTTTCACTGCAAACAGAGAAAAAACATTTCATTTCAACTTTATCCTCAATAAATAAATACTTTAATGTTTGCATGTTCCATTTCATAACAATTGTCCAAACCAAACTGTAGCTTTTTTGGCTCAAAAGGAACATTCTTGAAAATATGGGAAAACATTCCCTTCCCATAGATATAAAACAGATATTGTGAGGAGCAGATACTGGATGACTGTTGCAAAACCTAAACAACTGGACTGAAAATTGAAACAGTGACCGAAATCTGCAAAACATCAAAATGTCAATTTGACAAGGAGGCAGAAATGTACCATGTGGTTCATAGTAGCAGAATGTGACGTTAAAGTAGTTCTCCGACTCCTCTGCCACAAAGCTGCCCTCCCCGTTCATCCAGCTCCTGTTGGAGGTCTTCACGAAGGAGAACACTTCCTCTGTGACCAGCATGTCGGCAACTGCCTGGCACGCAACCTCTGGAGATGGCTTGAAAGTAAACAATACCCAAAGATAGAAAACACTGCAGAATGTTGGGCCTGTGAGTTGAGCTGAATATTGTAAATAGATTGAAGTTTCTATAGATACGCTCAAACAACATTCACTAAGCACCACTGGGATTCAAAGGCATTCTTTAAAATTTTGGTCTAAACATGAAATACCCTAGCATACTTCAAAGTATTTACACAAGGTTCACACAATGGTCATACAAAAGTGCAAGGTTCACACAATATCTCCAATCTATGGGTCTCATGTACACGTCCTGAAACTAAAACTGTGTTGACGGACATACTCATTAGGTATTCCTGCTGCGTCTGTACGTCACACAGTGCAATAATACAAATACAACGGTGGCCTCATGTTATATTCATATGCCATTCCAGTGGATAAACATCACAGGAACAATTATCAGGAAATATTACTCACCCGTAGAAGCTACGACAGTTTGATAACCATATGTTGTATTGCACCGTGTTTAATGCCAAAGAGCGTATTTTTGTAGCAAGAACTATTTTCACAAACACACACTGAAAACTGTCAGCATGCCTGGTCTTATTCAATGACGTAGCGCGTAGATTTGATAAGGGGCGGTGGGGTAGCCTAATGGTTAAAGCGATGACTCGTCACGCCGAAGACTCGGGTTCGAATCCCCACATGGGCACAATGTGTGAAACCCATTTCTGGTGTCCCCCGCCGTGATGTTGCTGGAATATTGCCTTAAGCGGCGTAAAAACCAAACTCAGTCAGTCAGATTTGGTAAATCGCTGAGACGTTTCGCTAACTTGATGACCCCAGGAAGTGCTTAACGTTACATGGTACTTTCTTCCTGTGTACAATGCAATATTATTTCACAAATTGTGTCAGAGTCTTGTGGCGTGTTTGAAAATGGACTAGTTCCACAAAGCGATTGTAGCGCAACGGCAGCCTTAAGTCTATGTCTAAGTACGGGAGTTACCTCAACGTTACAACAGCTTTGTGGAACGAACGAACCCCTGATTATTCGAGAAAAAAAATTGCGCTAGAATACATCAATACAATTAAACAATTATGACAATGAAAAAGAGCGAGTGCGTGAGTGGGTATAGATTTTGCGCCTCTTCTTTAGCAAGATTCCAGCATTCGAGGACACCCGAAACTGGCTTCACAGATTTTACCCATGTGCGGAGTCGTGCCCGGGTCGCGCTTCAACCGACGTTTTAACCATTAGGCTACCCAATGGCCCACAATGAAAATGAAGAATTACTAGAACTATTAGTTTTATATGAAGAACCATCAGTACGGAAGCAATAAAATGATAATGTTTGTGGCCATGATTTCTTCCCGCAAAACCTCAAACCTCATACAGACCGATGACAACCCAAAAGCAAATACCACTAAATGTGTTTTTGAAAAGTCTTCAGTTTTTTGGCTTTTCATCTATCTGTGTCAAAGTTTAATGTGTGTTATTTTTAGTTACACTCTGTTGGATTATGTAATCGGCCACAAAGATGTCTACTCATTTACACACGACGCGTTAAATACTGCAAGTAAAATATACAATACTGAACTCGCTCTCCTGTAAAACCAATACTCGTTTCATTCGTCAGGCACAAGAACTATTCACTAGTTTCATAAAACTGATACAACGCGGAAGCTCGTTTAGTTTTCTGTATGTATCAAAGAGAATAATGGGGTCTGGACCAGAGCCAGGTCGCGATGATGATCAATAAGCGTCCTGGCCAGCACAATCAAGTTATAGGGCCTACCCTCAATACCCGAACTGCTATCGACTCTAGTGACACAGATACTAGGTTTGTTTGTTGTTTATAACGCCACCCTAAGCACTATTCCAGCTATATTACAACGCCTCTAAATAATCGACTCTGGCCAGACAACAACATGAGCATTTATCATTATATGGGTATTTATATAGAGATATACATGTAGTCCATCTCAGCTACATGCTTGCTCAAAGCGCTTTGTTTTTTCCCCTCGATCATTAGATATCAATCTCAACACAGTTGGAATACATATGTCAACGAAGACCAGCCACCAGATCCCGTTAGTCACCTCTTACGACAAACATGGGTTGCTGAAGACCAATTCTAGCCCGGATCTTCACGGGTTACCTAATCTAACTCGAAATGGCACAGGGTTCCTCCTCAGCCATGACTTTCCTGATAGACACTGAGTGAGTGAGCGAGTGTGTGCATGCGTGAGTGAGTGCGAGCATGAGCGAGTGAGTGAGAGAGCCAGAAGTAATCCATGTCCTATACGTTTACCACTTTCATGAATCCAACAAGAATGGGCATGGTGCTGTCAGACCAAGAAACATGATGGGAAACACGATTCGAACCCATCGTCATAGGTTTCTGACTTGCCCAAGGGACGCAACTCTGTACACCTTAGACGACTGAGAGTCTATGAATACTGCTAAATATATCTATTACATACATTCTTCTATTTGAAAGGTTAGGTTGATTGTTTGGTTTTCACGCATATCGACAGTAGTCTTAATGACTTTTGACTTCCATACAACAGATCATTATGTTGACTGTTTACGCTGTCGCACAGCAATGTCTACTGGGGTGTAGCAATGTATTAACACTCTATCGATTTGATACCTTCATCAAGTAGAAAGGGAATGCCGTAGGCAGTATAATGGTGTCATTGTCGTCGTCCTCCCTGCAGCACAGTGTCAGCTGTATCCCCTGGCCTGTGATGTCAACGTCAGGAACAAAACCCCCAGTGTCTTCCTCCCACACGCTGTAGCCGGATAATGGAAGTATCCCTTCCTCGAATCCTATGAATTAAGATGAAGGAACTACATGTTTTAGCGAAAGATCATCAAGGATATATCAGGATCTATTACCAAAACTAATGTTAATTATATGTATTATTAATTATATGTATTTTGTAAAATAATGCTTAAATTGCAGGCATAGCTGGTGGTGTAAAGCGTTCGCACATTTGTGAATAAGATAGGTTTAAATCAATAAACAAAAGCTCACCAGTTAAGCACAATTTTCCTTCAGCCTTGAGCAGACAGTAGCGTCCAGGAGGCCACTCGCTGTTTTCTGTAGTTTCGACTTCGTCGTGAATCCTTGAGCAGAAATTGAATTGGAATGTCTGTGTATGGTAAGGCCCCAACAGTCGGAATCGTTCTGGAAACCGTTGAACAGAAGTGGTGACTCTTGACAGCGTCAGGTTGATATAGCCAAGATTCCAGCCATGGCTTTCAGGCTCCGGACATCCAAACACGGTTGACAGCAAGCTATAGGAACCCACTGGCCATGAACTGAGTTGGATTTCTGAAACAAGAGTTTTCCTATGGGGTTTACTGATTGAAACTTCATGGCTCATTTTTCTGACAAAACCTGAACATTTAAGATATACGTGGCCATTTTAGAATATATGGAAGCGTATAAGTGCCACAGTCTAAAGCATTTCTATGATCTACGTGGGTGGTACTTCCTTCACCATAGATAATACTTTCCTCTACGTGGATGGTACTTTCTTCGCCATAGATAATACTTTCATATACGCGGATGGTATTTTCTTTCACCATAGATAATGCTTACATCTACGTGGATCGTACTTTCTTCACCATAGATAATCCTTTTATCTTCGTGGATGATATATTGTGCACTATAGATAATACTTTCATCTACGTGGATGGTACTTTCAGCACCAAAGGTAATACTTTCATCTACGTGGATGGTACTTTCTACACCAAAGGTAATACTTTCATCAACGTGGATGGTACTTTCTACATCAAAGGTAATACTTTCATCAACGTGGATGGTACTTTCTACATCAAAGGAAATACTTTCATTTACGTGAATGGTACTTTCAGCACCAAAGGTAGTACTTTCATCAACGTGGATGGTACTTTCTACACCAAAGGTAATACTTTCATCTACGTGGATGGTATTTTCTACACCAAAGGTAATACTTTCATCTACGTGGATGGTGGTTTCTACACCAAAGGTAATACTTTCATCTACGCGGATGGTACTTTCTACACCAAAGGTAATGCTTTCATCTACGTGGATGGTACTTTCTACGCCAAAGGTAGATAATGGTACTTTCTACACCAAAGGTAATACTTTCATCTACGTGGATGGTACTTTCTGCACCAAAGGTAATACTTTCATCTACGTGGATGGTACTTTCTGCACCAAAGGTAATACTTTCATCTACGTGGTAATACTTTCATCTACGTGGATGGTACTTTCTGCACCAAAGGTAATACTTTCATCTACGTGGTTGGTACTTTCTGCACCAAAGAAAATACTTTCATCTACGTGGATGGTACTTTCTGCACTAAAGATAATACTTTCATAGATCAAATTTACGTTGATGAAAATATCTTCTACAAAAATGATAAAAATCCTCAGACTGTGGCACTAATACGCTTAATATATATGGAGACGAACACAACATTTGTTTGGTGGAAACATTACACGTAATAAAATAAATATCGGAGCAGCAAATGGCTTATACACTTTGGTCGCACCTACATGGTCGTGTCTTCCGAAGATACATACCGCAATAATTCCACTACAAATTTGATTATTTCTTTGAAAACGAATTACTTCGATAAGCTTACCTGTCTCACATAACATCCCTCTGTACCCTTGGCGACAATTACAGATGCAAAGTTCAAGGTAAGGAGTCCCACCATTCTGACACTGGAGTCCATAACACCCTGTGAAGTCAGTCGGGATTAGACAATAGCAAAACAGGGAAATGGCGGATTATCTATCCCCAGCGAATGCGAACGTTACGTCAGAGTGTTTCAGAATTTAGAACTCATAATAACAAATTGCAAGGTTACCATATGTGTTACCATCGTCCTCTTTCAGAAAGAAAATTAATAAAGATTTTAATATTAATAGAATTTTAGGACTACTAGGGTGGCGGCCTTTCGTCCTGACGGCGTCTTGAACAGTACTATAAACTATATTCTCCTGGTCCAAGATCTATCGTGCATTCCTGGTAAAAATGGAAATGGTGGCTTAATGTTGACCATCAGCTTTGAAAAACACTAAAATGCAAATATGCAAATACTCGACAACAACAACAGGCCCAGAACCAGACAGTTACGGTAGCTCAGTTGGCACAATCATGGAACAACATTTGTAACAACATCCCCCAGGCTCTTGTCAATCATCTGGTGATTGTTCTCAACCCATTGACGTCTTCAATGCGCTGCCGCTATGTATGGGCACACATGGGGGTCACACCCGATATTTACATTGTTAAGCTGTTATTGTGTATCGCCCTCTGTCATGGCACCAGGTATTGGTGTTAAACGTGATAATGTTTATGTCTTAAGCAAGGTTAAACATACTAAAAAGCACAAACCATGGTTTAACAGGGAGTGTAAAATTATGCGAAGTCGCTTCTAGAAAACAAAACGTAATTTTAACAAAAATAGGTCCTTGTTAAATAGAACCAAATATAAACTTGCACGAAAATCTTTAAAAAAGTGCCTAGATAAACATATTAAACAATATAAATTTAAGACAAGGACTATCTTACGTAATAATAAAATGTATGTTTCAAAGGATTACTGGAAAACTTATAATAATGGTAAGAATAGTAAACAAGTAAAAGAAGCCGAGCTGGACACTTGTTTTCAATTTTTCAAAGAATTAAGTTGAGTTGAGTTGGGTTTTACGTCACATCGGCATTATTCCAGCCATATAGTGAAAAGATCAAGTCTGCATTCATGAACGTTTAAAGTACATGTTGATTCAAAGAAGTAAATGATCGGAATGATCAAACTTCATCACAAGAGTTTGTTAACCCTAATCCAATTGAGTCAGATATTCTTACTTCAGATATCACGTGTGATGAAATAATCTTATCAGTTAAAAAGCAAAAATGAAATAAAGCGCCAGGAAGAGACTTTTTGGGTGTCCACCCATTAGTCATACGTCTCACTAGTCATACGGGTTAAAACAACATATGGTATGGTTGACTGCAGCAACACCTACCTTTGTAATACCTTTGTAAAAATGAAGTGGAATGATCCAAGAAACAGCTTCACATCAGTGAACTTTAATAATCTGTTTTCAGCATGGCATACGTGCGTATAATCTGATCTTGAGGATAGTATACATACATAATCTGATCTTTAGCATAGTATACATACATACATAATCTGTACACGTAAACAGTATCATTAACACATTATTCTTATTTAAATAACTTCAGTAACTTAAATTCACAGTTCCGCAATTAATGGTCAGTTAGGTAGAGGTAGCCAACAGCATCCAGAAATTGAACTGAGTTTTTATGGCCTTTTCTCTAATTAGCGGGCTAGTCCATTTTGCGCAAAGGGTATATGTGTGTTGTTGTTCTAATTAATCCATCATTTCCTGTATGACTAGTGGGAGTAAGACTAATGGGCGTATGGCTACTGGGACATGACCGATTTTATAGAAAACGAGTTCTTTAAATATGCCCTCGAGGCGTTACTTCCCATATTCACTAACCTTTTTAACTTATTACTATTATCTGGATTTATGCCAGAGGGTTGGCTAATATGAATGCTTAAACCTTTATGCAAAAAAAAAAGGTGATAACTTAGATCCTACCTCATATCGCCCCATTACTAGTTTTAGTTGTTTTGGTAAGCTGTTTTCGTGTATTCTAAATGTTAGACTAAAGAAATCCTGAAAATACCGTTATACCCACTCAAGCCGGATAATATTTTCGTAATGTCATTACAAAAACCCCATTATATGTGTGTTTATTGACTTTTCTAAGGCATTTGATTCTGTTTGAGAGCTGGTGTATGACATAAAATGCTTATTAATGGGGTTTCAGGCAGGTTTCTCACGCTTATAAAAGATTTGTACAAGGATATTAAATCAACGATACGTCTAAATAACAAGATCTCGCTTTTTTCCAAGTAACTCTGGTCTAAGACAAGGAGAGAATCTTTCCCCTCTGTTGTTCGCTTTGTTCATAAATGATCTTGAATCCTACTTAGTAAACAATGGGTGTCAGGGTATAAAACTACAGTACTTTTCAGATTTCTATGTAACTCAAGTTGTGATATAATATTGTACGCCGATGATACAGTCCTGTTCAGTGATGATCCTCATGATCTTCTAACATTTTACTGTTACTGTAACGAATGGAGTTAGCTGTCAATTTATCCAAAACTAAAGTTGTTGTTTTGGGTAGTGGTCCTGCAAAGTCATCTTAATTGAAACCTTTACTATGGTGATGAGCCTCTTGAGGTAGTAGACTCTTATTGTTACCTTGGTATTTCCCTTCATCGTAATAGAAGATTTATTCATGCAGTTAAGCACTTGTAAATGCGGGTACCAAGGCAGTGTTTTCTCATCTAAAGAAATCACGTAACATAAACTTACCACTTGACTACATCCTAACAGCTTTCGATGCAATGAAAGAACAAATTTATTATATGGATGTGAAGTTCGGGGGTTCGATAACATCAACTTAATTGAAAGAATACATTTAAAATTATGAAACTTGCTGTAGGTCTTCGAAATTCAACTCCTGATTATATGATATACGGAGAATTTGGTCGATACCCGATGTATATTAGATTAAACAAAAGACGTATATGTCTTTGGCATAAAATGGTAACAAACACCCGCCAAGCCAAACTACCATATACTATTTCATCTATCATGTTGCAAGTTAGTTCTAAAATTAATGAATTTGTAAGAAAGACACTAAATGACTGTGGTTTAGCTGAAATATTTTACAATCCATTTCTCTGTAGAACTAAGTTTCTCTCATTTAAGATCGAACAGATCCTCAAAGACTTTTATTTTACAGAAATGGCATACCTCCATGATACAGAGCTTCAAATCGTCTTTGTATCGTATCTTAAAAACCAATATAGAATTTGAGAGATATATCCTTCTGCCAAAACATATCTGTTTCCCGATATGAACAAGTAATCACCACCTCCCTATTAGAAGTTGGCCGTTGAGCAAATGTTCCTAGAGAATATCATCTTTGTAATTTATGTAACTCCCATGCAGTGGGAGATGAACTCCATTATCTGTTAAAATGCGAAGCTTTACTACTGTATTGACAAACATATTTACCTTCAACCTGAATTCAATTGCCTTATGGAAAATCGTCAAACTGTTCTCGTCTAAACAAACTCGTAATCTTAAAAATCTTGCTATGTATATTAATGCAATATTTAAGTCCTCAAAGATACATTAAGTTCTGTTTTGTTTTTGTTTTTGTTTTGTTTTTTTGCTGTCCTTTTTGTTTGTTTGTTTTGTTTGTTTTTGTTTTTTATTCATTTTATTTTATTATTTTTTAAATGTTTGTTTTTGGGTTGTTTGGGGGTTTGGTTGGTTTTGGTTTTTTGGGGTTTTTTTGGGGGATTTGCCATTTTGACATGTTAATTTATATGAATACTAGTATTCTAATTTTGTATTCTAATGTACCACCGTTGGTGATGTTTCGAGAAATAGATTGAATTGAATTGTTTAGTCGAGGAACTTGTTATGATATAAGATATATATCAGACGAATGACTAAATATTATCTAGGTATTTGCAATAACATAACACTAATACCAGTTTATGTAAGCACAGTTACCTTTCTCCGTTAGTATAGTAATAATAACCATTATATAGTTATATCAGCAGTCGCATACCTTTTATTCAATTTATGCCCGGGAGTTTTTTCATTAAAACACATGTGCTTAGAATGTGGTTGTCGATCTCTGTGACGTGTGTAACAGCAACCTCATGCTCATCCTATAGACAATTGGATTGTCTAATCAAGACATTGCCAGACCGTCAAGATAAGCTGAAATAGTGTGAACCACTGCCGTAAGAGGAGAGAATTTTATTCTTTAAAAGAAGTTTGTTTAGAAATATACCCAAAATAAATAGTAGACAGTGATGAATGAAAGTTGTTTTTTAAGTAAATATCAAATGTCCATACTTCATTTTTAAAGTGATAGAGATGAAATTGAATGGTTCTTTGACAAAGCCCGGTAAATGAATATTTTAGGGATATAGGCTGGAAAATAGATTGTTCTAAACATGTCCAAACCCCACCCCGTATAAATCGCATGGATGCTCCCATAAGCTCCCGTAAAGATAAAACACCTGAGGTTAACACTTCCAATGTAATGTCCAAGAATCAGCGAATATTTTTGTCTCGAATAATTTTGTTCATCGGGCTTTGTATTAATAACTATCTGCAGTGTAATACCATTGACACATGCTGACGTTTTTCAATCTTGTGGTAAAAACAGGTTTGTTCTTTTTGCAAACTCCGTATTTCATAGGAATATAAACGTGGACGTGATATTTTAAAAACCAAATAAGCAAAACTAATACATATAAAACAGTGTTATATTACACAAAAACTCTAAACATACAATACGTAGACAATAGCCGCACAAGCAATGTTACACATTCAAATGCCACTCAAAACAGTTAAAGGCTATACACATTCTACTTACGTGAAATATCTTCTTTCGGATGAAACACCGCTTCTGCAACGTATAAACCGAAGGTAAACACAAGAGGTACCCACATGGTCGATCTGCCGGATAACAAATGCAGATTCCTTTAAATAGGCAGCGAGTGTACTGAAACGGAACCCTGGTCCACAGGGATACGGCTAGCTAGTGTGTGGTCACGTCATGGGACGGCAACGTGGCTCGCCGTTACATGGGTGACAGCAATTAACAACCATCCATGTAAATTAGCACAGTGTGTGTCTATTCTTCAACAACAGTAAAGTTATACACAGGCTAATGGTTATTGACTAGATTTGGTGAATCAATTATTAACGCAGGCAAATGGTGGAGTATATGGACAGGACTTGTGGAAAATACACATCCTACTTTTCCGTTTGATGGACGAGATTCAAAGCATTGATTACCGTAATTAACATCACTTATGCATGCTATATCTAAGTAACGTGGAATTAAATCCCTCAGATTTCACTCTTATATTTTGAAAACATTAATCCGTTGATAGGCAGTACAAATACTTCAGAATGGTTTCCGTTTGTATTAAAGTTTATGTACATATGGTTAAATGCAGCTGTAAGCCAACAATCATTCCAACCGCCATAGGAGGATTGCTATCTCACATCCGCTATTGTTACAGAATCTATAACAGACGGTACCAGGTGATGCAGAATAATGACAGTCCATTACCACTGGCCTTGATCCTTCAAATACTATTATGAGAATTAATCTACCTTTGTATTTTAATCCTTTGTCATCCCAAGGGACAAATCTAAAGATTGTTTTATAACAAACATTATTATAATACTTCGTATTAAACACTCAGCATCCGAACGCTCAGTGCAAAAGAACCATCCGGTTCTGTCTTCCCGGTATATGTATATATACATATGATAAGCCTAGGGTGCCGTTTGATGAATGGGGTGATTAGGGGAAGCCTTTGGATATTCGGGATTTGGGTGGAGAGTCGTGTAGGGGATAAATGAGTATAATTGTTATAAATAAGCTTGTTTGTGGCCGAAATTTGGAAAAAAATTAATTTTTCCTAAGATTTTGCAAAACAAATAGTACTGGCTTTTTGAAATGCCATGCAATATTGGTACTCAAAACGTACTTCGCTTGAAACACACGCGCGCAAGCAAGCGCGCACACACGCACGCATACATGCACACTCACACATGCTTACACACACATGCATACATGGACACACACACTCACACACCACACATACACGCAAACAGACATATATATATAACTCACAAACACTCACACACATACCCAGATACACACACACACACGCGCGCACACACACACACACACACACACTATAGTATCCTAAGTGACCAAACATTAATCATTAAAATGGAATTAGTTAATTGTAGAGCAGTTGATTCCCATCTGGCAATGTCTCTAAATAACCTTACCTATCTCTCAGCTTACACTACATAATGTATGTGTACCTTATCGTAACAGGGGAATCATAATGCTCTATTAATGTGATGAGAACCGCTACTCGACTGTCCATAATCCGTTCTATGGAAGTATCCGTGCATGAGCATTTGTACAATTAGTCCATTTCCGTTGGTCAGTTCACAAACAAACATGGTTCTCTCGTCTAGTTCGCCGTATAACCAAACACCCTTAAACTACATGTCCTCAGTGAGTAGACAAATTGAATCCTGTCAATAGAGCAGCAAATTTAACACACATGTACTTTGGAACTTCATGTTATCAATATGATATAATTAATATTTCTATCGATGGAACAGGTAACGAAATCAAACATTGTTGAATATTGTTACATTTGCACATGTTGGTACATCCATGAGACCTAGTATTGCAAGGTAGAACTGTCCATCAGTATTGTAGTCAGGTCAGTGTGACTTTGGGGTGGTGGGGTAGTCAAGTGGTTAAAGCGTTCGCCCGTTCGATTCCCCATATGTTCTTACGATAATGAACTTAAATAGGTGTTAACAATTTACATAAACACTGTTGTGGATTGCAACTTCTTTGTATACATATAGTCACAAGTCACAACATTTCAAGGCTTGGTTAAACATCTTCAGATTATCTCAGCGTAGAGATTCTGGGATAGTTAAGTGAGTTAATGTTGCTTCATGCTGCACTCAGCAATATTCTCAGCATGGAGATTCTGGGATAGTTAAGTGAGTGACTGTTGCTTCATGCTGCACTCAGCAATATTCTCAGCATGGAGATTCTGGGATAGTTAAGTGAGTGACTGTTGCTTCATGCTGCACTCAGCAATATTCTCAGCATGGAGATTCTGGGATAGTTAAGTGAGTGACTGTTGCTTCATGCTGCACTCAGCAATATTCTCAGCATGGAGATTCTGGGATAGTTAAGTGAGTGACTGTTGCTTCATGCTGCACTCAGCAATATTCTCAGCATGGAGATTCTGGAATAGTTAAGTGAGTTGGTGTTGCTTCATGCTGCACTCAGCAATATTCTCAGCATGGAGATTCTGGAATAGTTAAGTGAGTTGATGTTGCTTCATGCTGCACTCAGCAATATTCTCAACATGGAGATTCTGGAATAGTTAAGTGAGTTGATGTTGCTTCATGCTGCACTCAGCAATATTCTCAACATGGAGATTCTGGAATAGTTAAGTGAGTTGATGTTGCTTCATGCTGCACTCAGCAATATTCTCAGCATGGAGATTCTGGAATAGTTAAGTGAGTTGATGTTGCTTCATGCTGCACTCAGCAATATTCTCAACATGGAGATTCTGGAATAGTTAAGTGAGTTGATGTTGCTTCATGCCGCACTCAGCAATATTCTCAGCATGGAGATTCTGGGATAGTTAAGTGAGTTGATGTTGCTTCATGCTGCACTCAGCAATATTCTCAGCATGGAGATTCTGGGATAGTTAAGTGAGTTGATGTTGCTTCATGCTGCACTCAGCAATATTCTCAGCATGGAGATTCTGGGATAGTTAAGTGAGTTGATGTTGCTTCATGCTGCACTCAGCAATATTCTCAGCATGGAGATTCTGGAATAGTTAAGTGAGTTGATGTTGCTTCATGCTGCACTCAGCAATATTCTCAGCATGGAGATTCTGGGATAGTTAAGTGAGTTGATGTTGCTTCATGCTGCACTCAGCAATATTCTCAACATGGAGATTCTGGGATAGTTAAGTGAGTTGATGTTGCTTCATGCTGCACTCAGCAATATTCTCAGCATGGAGATTCTGGGATAGTTAAGTGAGTTGATGTTGCTTCATGCTGCTCTCAGCAATATTCTCAACATGGAGATTCTGGGATAGTTAAGTGAGTTAATGTTGCTTAATGCTGCACTCAGCAATATTCTCAGCATGGAGATTCTGGGATAGTTAAGTGAGTTGATGTTGCTTCATGCTGCACTCAGCAATATTCTCAGCATGGAGATTCTGGGATAGTTAAGTGAGTTGATGTTGCTTCATGCTGCACTCAGCAATATTCTCAACATGGAAACTAAGAAGTCTTTATGACAGTTTCAAGTTTCATGTATTTTATTCATAATGATTCCATTTGTGTGTCTTGTGCCTGTTTGTCTATGTGTCTGCTTGAGATAGTCTTGAAAGTGCTGTCCCACTGACATACCATGCCACAGTGTAATCTAAATACCTTACTCAGACCATTGTTTTACCCCCTTATTTCTGAGCACAAGGCGGGATGGTGGGATAGCCAAGTGGTTAAAGCGTTCGCCCGTCACGTCGAAGGCCCGGGTTCGATTCCCCACATGGGTACAATGTGTGAAACCCATTTCTGGTGTTCTGCAGGAATGTGGATATTGCAGGAATATTGCTAAAACTGTGTCACTCACAAGGTCACTTGGTTGATTTATTGCATGACGCCATACCTCAGTGACGTCATTTTTCGTAGAAGTGTGTCTTATATCCACTGTACTGTTTACAGGACGCATTATATTGTTGGAATATTCCTCACAGTAAACAAGCAAAACAAAGAGTGAGTGAGTGACTATCGTTTAAAGCCGCTTTTAGCAATATTCCAGCAATATCACGGCGGTTGACACCAGAAATGAGCTTCACATATTGTACCCATGAGGGGAATCGAACCCGGGTCCTCAGCTTGACGAGCGAACGCTTTAACCATTAGGTTACCCCACCGCCCCCGTCTACTCATGATGAATATGAGAAATAAATAGATCTGCTTGTACAACTACCTAAGGAAGAAATAGGCTTAACTTGGATTTGAGTTGAGTTGAGTTTAACTCAAATCAAGGTTTAGCCTAAATCTTCCTTAGGTAGTTGTACAACCAGATCTATATATTTCTCGTATTTTAAGCGTATATTCAATATGTTATCATGCCGTTGGTATTGCTTTCTTTGCTTCCAAAGGAAAATACACAACTAGCAAGTCTTGCTGCAAAACATTGTGTTGTCAATTGTCTGGGGAAATTGTTGACATTTGGTAAATTAGTGCGGAACTTCATGTTTGACATTGGAAATTGCTTATATCATATACCACCGATGACTGTTAATGGATTGCATTTAAGTGTTCTTTCAACAGAGTAATTCATATTTAATCACCAACCTTTGAAGTCTGTACCGCACACGTGTCTAATGCACCACAAATACATCACTGTTTCAACAAAGTATTACATTGCAAATGCTATTGATGCCTGTGTATTTTATTATACTTCATGTACTCTGTGTTCAAACTTCAGACTTAATGTTATACATTCTAATGCATCATGTGACTTATAAAACACAAGTTACATATGCATGTTAATGTTATTCCAATGGTATATATATAACATGTTTTCTTTCTTATTTTTGTTTTCATAATGTACATTCAACGAAAGGGTTTGCACTGTTAGATAATGGTGTCGACATAATGAAAGGTTCGTCCCAGATATGTATACGGTTTTATAACAATGCTATGATGTCATTTACATAATCTTTGCGAGTGCGTGAGGTTGGCATATTGCCTCAGTGAATGAGGAGCGTTTGAAGGGTATGTGCCTGGTGGAAGAGAGACCATGGTAAATCTGATGAACTCTGCATAGTTCATTGCTGTTTAAGCTATACGGGTACAAGGGAAAATATACCAATATATGTGACATGCAGATTATACCTTTTCGTGTAAAAAGCGATAAAACGCTTTCTATAATCATCTGAAATCAATTAAATTGGCATTAGCATATATTAATAAGGTTGTGTTATCAAATAGGAATGCTCCCTGGTTGTCGCAGAAAGGTCGGCGTACCCTGTCTCATCACTGGCACTCATCATAAACACATGCAAAGGCATGTATAAAGTTTAACGATCACATATGGTGCACGTGAAAATAACGTTCCTTTATATGAATTGACAGGACAGACAATTGATAGCAATTCAACATCTGTGGATAACAGGAATAAGAATCAAAAGCTTCAAAATCAATGGTTGCCTATTTTTAGCATTTTCTGTGTGTGCGACTTTTGTCAGTGGCAAGTATAATTGCAACGATCAGTTGCTAGGTTGATGGTGTAAATCTGGGAGGTTAGACGGCAGAAATGGGTGATTCGTTCCCGTACTTCCCATTCACGTTGGGACCTGGTGGTCAAGTGACCGACTGTTAAGCGTGTTGAATATCCGGTCATTCTTGTTATTCCAATCTGAAATAATTTTCTCACTTTTGTCATTCTCGTCGCTGCATGGATAGCTTGGCCTTAAATCTCAAGGACATTTTGTTCTAATTCACTCTCTTAACCACCCAGTAGGTTTTGAGTTGAGAGACCATGTATATTACAATGCAGTCGGATATACTTTGTATATACAGTTATGTCTACATACCTCTACAATACCTCATCATACAGCTGTAATACTGCTGAAACAAATAGACATATGATATGTCACAATTGTACAATCGACTCTGCTTTTAACAGAGATTTTTATGAAAGAGTTTTGTCGCTTCTATTTGACAACAATCCTCTGTAGACGCTAGATATCAAAGTATGAGCTACTTAATACTATCTCTTTTGTTGTTTATTGTTGAGGTTGTGAACAAAGCAGCTTTCATCTGACCATTCATCTCTATGTGGAGAGAATTGGAGATTATGGAGATTGCCATGACCAAACACTATCGTCGATATGCCCGTCAATACCAAGCAAAGGGAGATCATTGTTCCGCGCGGTGTACACATCTACAAATTAATGATTAAAGAGCCTTAAGATATTTGACATTAGTAGTTACATATTGTCAACCTAATTCCCATGGTCAGAGGGGGACACAAAGTATATGATCTTGACTACCTATTGTCGGATTCCATTTTGGGGGAAGTAGGTCGCTGACTTTGTGTCCTCTGAGAGTGTAGGTTTGAATCCCGGATAAACTCAACCAAAAAACTTAGTAGTATCTGTACTTTACTGGGAAAGTATATTGTAACAGATGCTGTATAAATGAAAGTAGGACAATTATTAACTTCTTGCATCAGCTACACATTTCCAAATGTAAGAAAAATGTAAGAAATGATACCCAATTATGATACCCCGATTAATAAAATACTCTGCAAAAAAACCCTCAAAATTAGTTTTCAGATGCATACTGTATTATCAATCAACAGATTTTAATAAATTGTCCAAATCTGTCACAAGGCTATGTCAATGAGCGAGGTTCATCATTTAAAAACGTCAAGTTGAAAGTCATCCGTTCTCAATATCTTGTATTGACCCCAGTGAGAGTCCAGAACTAGCGTCGTCGCCCATGGAACCAATCATATTGGTTGTAGCCTGGGGGATGTTCACCCACCCTGCCATGGTCACATCAGGAACGTTTCTCGAGCATATCACCCGTGAAGATCCGGGTTAGAATTGGTCCTCAACAACCCATGCTTGTCGTACCCGTGGAGATCCGGGTTAGAATTGGTCCTCAACAACCCATGCTTGTCGTAAGAGGCGACTAACGGGATTGGGTGGTCATGCTCGCTGACTTGGCTGACACATGTCATCGTATCCCAATTGCGGATGCTCATGTTGTTGATCACTGGATTGTCTGATCCAGACTCTATTATTTACAGATCGACGCCATATGGCAGGAATATTGCTGAGTACGGCGTTAAACAACAAACCAATATATCTCACAAAATGCGTAAACTCGCTCACTCACTGAATTTATGGAGATTTATCGAGAAGCATTTGGAAGTGGGACTACAAGGAAAGATTCGAATATGTGGACGAACAGAGTCTTTATTACAAAAGGAGCGACGTTCCAGTGTAGGTTCTAACACCGTTATACATAATGAGATGTACAGAGTATGGATTGAAATGCACATATACAAATAGAAGGAACTGTTTTACACTTGACTGGATTTGGGTTTACCAGCACGGAGAAACCAGTTATCTAAAGTTCCTCATATAACATACTACATATTCTACATGTATACTCATGGAAATTAATAAGGAAACACATGAAAGTACACGTGTTCCTTTATTTATTTCAAGAATTTCACACACAGTGCAATACATACCTTGTGAAGAAACCGGGAAAAGAATAAAGGAACACTTGTCCTTTCATGTGTTCCCTTATTCGTATCCATGAGTATATTTGCACACAGTACCCCTCAAACAGAACACACACCCATGTATCCCACTAAATCTACGTTAGCCTGGCTCTCGTTCCAGTGTACGTATATTCATAGTATATATACACGAAATTGGGGTGAATTCTTACTTTGAACAATAGCTTTCATCACTGTAAGAATTCCAAAACTGTTATGCATGCATCAAGTTTTCTGTGAGTGAGTATGGATATACGCCACTGTTAGCAATTCTCCAGCAATATCATGGCGGGGCATATCGGAAATGGGCTTCGCGCATTTATGTTTCCTGCTTTAAAGCGCATCACGGGTTTCAAATGGTCAACAATATTGTATAAGACTTACGGTGACCTACAGACAATGTTTTGATAGAGTGAATATATGACACGAAGGACTATTGCACAATCGTTTCCAAACAGGCACAATTTCTATACGCTTTTGTTACCGCCAGTTTGAGACTTTACTTAACCCCACCCAAGCTAAACCGACCAGCCTTATCAATTAATCCTAGTCACCTATATAGCAGAGCCGCATGTCAAAAGGAACTGTACAAAATCGTTATGCGGAAAGAAACAATATATTGATGAACAACTTCTTCATTACAATGAGACGACGTTTCGGTGTATGTTCCAACAACGTTATCAAACGAGTCATGATGGTGTTAGAACCTCCACCAAAACGTCGCTCTCACTAACCACAAATACCCTGGATATATAGTTCCGTGTAGTAACAAAGTGTCGGTAGATCCGTGTATTAAATATCGAATGACTTTATATAAACGTTACATTCGCCGTTCTACCAGTGACTGATCTCCAGGTTCTGTGACTCTACAGACCGTTAACAAACTTGTTCTGAAGACTCTACCAAAAAGGGAATAGAATACAAAGTTTATTGAAAGTTTAACAACTATGACTAGATCGTTTAGTCTTGAAACATAGGGCTTTTCATGATACATCTTTGCTACTGCCGAAATTAAATGTGTCACAAGCGATATCGATGTTATGGCAATGACAACAATGATCAGTTTTTTACTGTTATTTTTGTCGTTTGGTATCACGGACCTCTTCGTCATTTGAATCCTTGAATTAATCAGACAAGAGTTGAAGACAGCAAGAGCTATGAATGGGATGAAGCACTGGATGATAAAGGTTGCATAGCCCGAATATAACACCGAGTATCCATAAGATGCCCTGAACGGATTCCTTGATGCGTGAAGCCATGTTCTGTTGAGCTCCTGATTAAAGTACAACTCAGGACACAGAGCAACCCACTGAGGTAGGCTGAACCCAACTGAAGCAGCTCCCAGGAAGATCAACATCTTGTTAATGGTAGAGTTCTGCATATATCGTTTAAACATCAGAGGCATCGTTAAAGCAAGGGCTCTCTGCATTGCAATTAACACAGTGATGTATACTTCGTAGGTGTATACTGAGAAAGCAAGAGGGGACACACACCATTCCAGGGCAGCAGATATATGTCTTGTAGATATGAAATCCGGTAAGGTTTTGCTCAGAAGGCAAAGGGCGAGGGCAAATATTTCTGTGATTGAAAGATGTTTCAAAAGACGCGTTCCTTTCACTTCTTGTTGAACTCGAGAGAGCACAATTACACAAAGAACATTTCCACCAACACCTAGAGTTGCCACTGTGATCATCACGACTGCAAATATTTCCGCATCTGATTGAATGTCGACTTGACCTACATTCGTCGAGTTGGGACATGTTACAGTGCAGTTTGTCATTCTGGGTCGTAGTACCTAAAACATAAACACCATATTTACTGTAAGTGTTATTGATATTTAAAACAACATATTTACGGTAAGTGTTATTGATATTCAAAACAACATATTTACGGTAAGTGTTATTGATATTCAAAACAACATATTTACTGATGTCTTTCAGTGGCATTTAGAAGTTGTACATTGATGCCCAAGATATTTTTATGGATTAAACTTCTTTTTTAATTTCTCTCACGACGTTTCGAGACCATTCCAGGTCCCTTCATCAGGTGAACTGGCAGTTAGGACTATGACGACGTCGTGAGAGAAATTAAAAAAGAAGTTTAATCCATAAAAATATCTTGGACAACATATTTACTGTAAGTGTTATTGATATTCCAAAAAACATATTTACTGTAAGTGTTATTGATATTCAAAACAACATATTTACTGTAAGTATTATTGATATTCAAAACAACATATTTACTGTGATATTGATATTCAAAACAACATATTTACTGTAAGTGTTATTGATATTCAAAACAACATATTTCTATTTTTAGGATAAGTATTCGTCATCGTCGTGTTGACGTAATAGAGTGCCTTCGATTTTAAACTACGGTTTAACGTGCATACATCAGTTTTGACTAGGTTGATATTTACCACCCAAAACTGAACGTTATGGAGCTTAATGGCTGAGGTAACGTAACGATTATTGTTTTTCCGCAATTGTGAAATTTGAAGTTACATTGAAAGACTTGAAGAAGCAATATATTATAATGTAGATAACATGACTGACCTTTAATATTGACTCATCACTTGATTAGTAGTCATCTGTCATGTGATGACTATTAAATCGTCTGCTGGAAACAAGATGGCGTCTGGTAGTTAACATTCTCGGTTTAAAGGTTGCTGTAAAGAAACAGAGGATGATTTGAAGGCTTTATGCAGTTTAAAGTTGATATCGGTATAACAAAACGAATTTTTTTTAATCTTGAAGAAATCAGGGGTCAGTGTCCTCAGTGCTATCTCGTATTGACCTCATCAAAAGTGAGTGAGTGAGTATTTACGCCGCTTTTAGCAATATTCCAGCAATAAATCGGCGGTGGACGCCAGAAATGGGCTTCACACATTGTACCCATGTGGGGGAATTGAACCCGGGTCTTCGGCGTGATGAGTGAACGCTTTAACCACTAGGCTACCCCACCGTTCCTGCCTTCATCAAGAGAAATTATTTATAATATAATGTATAATCAACATGTTTAGCATATACATAGAGTAGAACAAATCCTACATGTATTTTGACAGTATTACGCTAGTGATTTCTACGCAACTTTTAGTGGTAAGAAAGTCACGCCAGAAAAAGATAATGGTCTCAACACATTTCCCGAAGCTACAACAAACAAGTTTACCGTACGATTCAGAAGAAACTTCGCATTTGGGAAAAAAAGCTCACCTATTCAAAATAACTATTCTTAAATATACCCTACCGTTACAATTTTAAAAAACACTATCATGTCCAAATACCAAACGTAACACAGGAAGCAGGATGAAATAATTGAACATTCGATGTCTGTTTTCGTATAAATATCGCGCGAATAGACAGTTTCTTACCGTAGAAATAGCTCTGATCTGAAACAGAGCGTGCGCGTTATGCAAGTTTATTGCTAATGACCACTTCCTCAGTACTCCCTCCACAGCAAAAGAAGCAGGTGCGTGTCAGCCTCACTGTGCCACTGCCAAATTAAGGTGTTTGTAATCATACTTAACGAATTATAGTTAAACCGTGGACGTCCTTAACACCAATGGGTTTAAAGGTTTGTGACGCCAAAGTTACTTAATGATGGTGCAATTGCTATGTGTTGGGATATACTCAATAGGCTATTGTCCACTAATCGGTAAGTGGTTAGAAGGGATTATCTGGGTTTGTTATTAGCTCTTATTGATTCCATATCTTTACATGTTAACACATAGGGACACTGATTTAGAGCAATTCCCCGGGACTGGTTGTTGCTTTTGTTAGTTTTTCACACAAGACTACCTGGGTGATATTCCAGATTTTGTGACTGGGTTGCATTTTTAACATGTGTTATATTTGTGATTACACTTTCCCGGATGGGACTCAACCCAACATAAGTACTAGAATCTTCACTTTACTAAGAAAATGTAATCCCAAATATAACATATGTTACATTTGACCACTTTCTAGATGGCATTGCGCATTCATGGGTTGCATTGATCAACATGGTTGAAATAAAGTTTCGTCTTGGAATTAATTGGAAAATGTCATATTTTGTCCCTATTAGTATTTCCATCTTCATTGTCATGATAACAAATAAAACCATTTTGAAGTTTAACTTCATCTGCCAGTGGTAAAAAATCAGTCAGTGTAAGTTCTGATATTTTTGCCTTAAAATCCTACCATAATTAATAGAATTATTACACTTTGGAACTTCATAGAAAAGTACACGATCTTTTTAAAGTGAATCTATAAACTGGCTGTAATATCTAGATTGTCTACGTGAATAGTATCACACACACAAACACACAAACACTCACACGCCCTAAGTTTGACCATAAGTATGTTGTCTGTCTCGCATAGAAAACTTCCGGCGAAAACAAATGAAGTGGAATGATTTTGTTTGATGCTGCAACAAATGAATAAAAACAAAATACAAATGTCAAAATTAAAACCGACTATAGCAATAATATAAGGCTTGTTCTTTGTTCGAGGAATGTAGCCATCAATATCCACATAAAGGAACGATATGTCGTCCATTCGCAGTTGACAAATAAAACCTGTTCAATGTCTGTCTTTTAACAGTCTCATTTGGAAAAATTGTATATAACGTTATAACTAGTGGTACTTTCTCAACTGGTCACGTGACTTTGTTTCGGGGTTTTCACAGTGGTGTATAGTCTCAATGGTCACCCAAGATAGCACACCTGTCTATTTACATGATATCCGCCATTCTCTAAACATTATTTAGTATGACAAAAAAAGACGGTGGGGTCGACGCTGGTTTGAGGGCATGAACTTTATTGTTGCATAAGAAATACATATAAGCATTTTCTGTGTACTTAAGTTTAAAACTGCATATACCTATTTACTTAAGTATTTTTTATATTTTTCTAGCAATGGCAATGTGACGTTTATTACGTATTTTAAAAAATCAAATGTGTGTTTTCAATATCCTAGGTAATTAAACATCATATTGTTACATGATTACATATAGAAGAATATATCGCAGAAATAAAGTCAAATTGGGTCAGTCATCATTTCATCCACACATCAGAAAATCCGAAAGAAATTTACTCTGCTGGGAGACTTTATTACAATCAGACTAGAACTACAGGGGATATTTTCAAATAACGATATCTGATGGGCACCCACCCACTTTTTGTCTTATCGTTTAGGTTGAATACATTCATGCGAACGTGGACAGCTGTCCACATATTGATCCCGATAATTAAATTGCATATCTTAAGCATGGATGATGCAAATAGAGAGTATATATGTTTGTCATATTCAATCATGTTTCACGCCGTACTAAGTTCAGTACTATAGTACTACTGCAACTATACCGTGTATGTTATCTTGTTTTTGAAAGAAGATAATAAATAAGCAGAAGAAATTATACGTTCATTTTCCTTTTATGTTCAGCACGTAATGCAAAACTACCACACAGCTATTATGACAATAGCAAGGCCTCCTAGCTTCTAGGGCTGTTGCAAGTGTCACAGGCAAGGGTGAAGCCTAGTAGTTAGAAATCACTCAACAAAGCTTGAGGTGGTGAATGAGTACAGCAGAATATATATATAGGATACATGAAGGCTGAAACTTATGTATATTTATGCTTCTTTTGATTGTTTTATCATCAAGTGTCTTTTGATAGATTAATAGAGAGTGGTATGACATAGAGTGACAGCGGGGTGGAACATAGAGTAATAAAGTGATGTTTGACGCATTAATAGAGAAGGGTGTGACATACAGTGACAGCGGGGATGAACATAGAGTGATAAAGTGTTGTTTGACGCATTAATAGAGAGGGATGTGACATATAGTGATAGCGAGTTGGAACATAGAGTGATAAAGTGTTGTCTAACGCATTAATAGAGAGGGGTGTGACATATAGTCATAGCGAGATGGACCTTAGGGTGATAAAGTGTTGTCTAACGCATTAATAAAGGTGATGACATATAGTGAAAGCGAGTTGGAACATAGACTGATAATGTGTTGTTTGATGCATTAATAGAGAGTGGTGTGACATATAGTGATAGCGAGTTGGAACATAGAGTGATAAAGTGTTGTTTCACGCATTAATAGAGAGGGGTGTGACATACAGTGACATCGAGGTGGAACATAGAGTGGTAAAATGTTGTTTGACGCATTAATAGAGAGGGGTGTGACATATAGTGACAGCGGGGTGGAACATAGAGTGATAAAGTGTTCTTTGACGCATTAATAGAGAAGGGTGTGACATACAGTGACAGCGGGGATGAACATAGAGTGATAAAGTGTTGTTTGACGCAATAATAGAGAGGGGTGTGAAATACAGTGATAGCGAGTTGGAACATAGAGTGATAAAATGTTGTCTAACGCTTTGATAGAGAGGGGTGTGCCATATAGTGACAGCGAGTTGGAACATAGAGTGATAAAGTGTTGTTTCACACATTAACAGAAGGGTGTGTGACATATAGTGACAAAGGAGTGGAACATAGAGTGATAAAGTGTTGTCTAACGCATTAATAAAGTGGGTGACATATAGTGACAGCGAGTTGGAACATAGAATGATAAAGTGTTGTTTGATGCAATAATAGTGAGGGGTGTGACTTATAGTGATAGCGTGTTTGAACAAAGAGTAATAAAGTGTTGTTTGACACTATAATAGAGAGGGGTGTGACATACAGTGACAGCGGCGTTGCACATAGAGCGATAAAGTGTTGTTTGACGCATTAATAGAGAGGGGTGTGACATGTAGTCATAGCGAGATGGACCTCAGGGTGATAAAGTGTTGTCTAACGCATTAATAAAGGTGATGACATATAGTGACAGCGAGACGGAACATAGACTGATAATGTGTTGCTTGACGCATTAATAGAGAGTGGTGTGACATATAGTGATAGCGAGTTGGAACATAGAGTGATAAAGTGTTGTTTCACGCATTAATAGAGAGGGGTGTGACATATAGAAACAACGAGGTGGAACATACAGTGATAAAGAGTTGTCTAACGCATTAATAGAGGAATGTAACATAAAGTGATAGCGAGTTGGACCATAGGGTAATAAAGTGTTGTTTGAGGCATTAATAGAGCGGGGTGTGACATATAGTGATAGCGAGTTGGAACATAGAGTGATAAAGTGTTGTCTAACGCATTAATAGAGGAGCGTAACATACAGTGATAGCGAGTTGGACCACAGGGTAATTAAGTGTTCTCTGACGCAATAATAGAGAGGGGTGTGACACATAGCAATAGCGAGTTGGAACAAAGACTGATAAAGTGTTGTCTAACGCATTAATAAAGGGGGTGACAGCGAGGTGGAACATATAGTGGTAAAGTGTTGTTTGACGCATTAATAGACAGGGGTGTGACATATAGTGATAGCGAGTTGAAACATAGATTTATAAAGTGTTGTTTGACACATTAATAAAGGGGTGTGTGGCATACAGTGAGAGCGAGTTGGAACATAGAGTGATAAAGTGCTGTTTGAGTCATTAATAGATAGGGGGGTGACATATAGTGACAGCGGGGGAAAAAATAGACTGATAAAGTGTTGTCTGACGCATTATTAGAGAGGGGTGTGACATATAGTGATAGCGAGTTGGACCAAAGAGTGATAAAGTGTTGTCTAACGCATTAATAGAGGGGTGACATATAGTGACAGCGAGGTGGAACATAGAGTGATAAAGTGTTGTTTGACGCATTAATAGAGGGGTGTGTGACATATAATGACAGCGAGGTGGAACACAGAGTGATAAAGTGTTGTCTGACGCATTAATAGACAGGGGTTTGACATATAGTGATAGCGAGTTGGACCATAGTGTGATAAAGTGTTGTTTGACGCATTAATAGATAGTGGTGTGACATACAGTGACAGCTTGGTGGAACAAAGAGTGATAAAGTGTTGTTTGGCGCATTAATAGAGAGGGGTGTTACATATAGTGATAGCGAGTTGGACCAAAGAGTGATAAAGTGTTGTCTAACGCATTAATAGAGAGGCGACATATAGTGACAGCGAGGTGGAACATAGAGTGATAAAGTGTTGTTTGACGCATTAAAAGAGGGGTGTGTGACATATAATGACAGCGAGGTGGAACATAGAGTGATAAAGTGTTGTCTGACGCATTAATAGACAGGGGTTTGACATATAGTGATAGCGAGTTGGACCATAGTGTGATAAAGTGTTGTTTGACGCATTAATAGATAGTGGTGTGACATACAGTGACAGCTTGGTGGAACAAAGAGTGATAAAGTGTTGTTTGGCGCATTAATAGAGAGGGGTGTGACATATAGTGATAGCGAGTTTGACTATAGAGTGATAAAGTGTTGTTTAACGCATTAATAGAGAGGCGTGTGAGATATAGGGATAGCGAGTTGGAACATAGAATGATAAAGTGTTGTTTGACGCATTAATAGAGAGGGGTGTGACATATAGTGATAGCGAGTTGGACCATAGAGTGATAAAGTGTTGTCAAAGCCATTAACAAAGGGGTTGACATATAGTGTCCGCGAGGTGGAACATAGTGTGATAAAGTGTTGTTTAACGCATTAATAGAGAAGGGTGTGACATATAGTGACAGCGAGGTGGAACATAGAGTGATAAAGTGTTGTTTGACGCATTAATAGAGGGGGTGACATATAGTGATAGCGAGGTGGAACATAGAGTGATAAATTGTTATCTAACGCATTAATAAACGGGCGTGACATATAGTGACAGCAAGTTGGACCATAGAGTGATAAAGTGTTGTCTAACGCATTAATAGAGTGGGGTGAGACATATAGTGATAGCGAGTTGGAGTATAGAGTGATAAAGTGTTGTCTGACGCATTAATAGAGAGGGGTGACATATGGTGATAGCAAAGTGGAACATAGAGTAATAAAGTGTAGTTAAACGCATTAATAGAGGTGGTGTGACGTAGAGTGACAGCGAACTTGAACATAAAGTCATAAAGTGTTGTCACACGCATTAATAGAGATGGGTGTGAAATATAGTGACAGCAACTTGGACCATAGAGTGATAAAGTGTTGTCTAACGCATAAACAGAGGTGTGTTTAACATATAGTGACAGCAAGTTGGAACATGGAGTGATAAAGTGTTGTTTGACGCATTAATAGAGGGGGTGACATATAGTGACAGCAAGTTGGACCATAGAGTGATAAAGTGTTGTCTAACGCATTAATAGAGTGGGGTGAGACATAAAGTGATAACGAGTTGGAATATAGTGTGATAAAGTGTTGTCTGAAGCATTAGACAGAAAAAATAACTTCGTTTTCGCACACCGGAAACCTAACTGAAACAAAATAGAAACATAAGTTTCAGTTAGGTTTCCGGACCGTTTCTGTACATTTCCTCCAAGTTTCCGGAAAACAGAAACTTGCAAATTACCCACAATCCGGTAAGGCTCCAGTTCGTTTCCGTTACCCAGATTCCAGTAGGGCTCCAGTGCGTTTCCGTTACCCAGCTTCCTGTAAGGCTCCAGTGCGTTTCAGTTACCCAGCTTCCTGTGAGGCCCCGATGCGTTTCAGTTACCCAGATTCCCGTAGGGCTCCAGTGCGTTTCCGTTACCCAGCTTCCTGTAAGGCTCCAGTGCGTTTCCGTTACCCAGCTTCCTGTGAGGCCCCGATGCGTTTCAGTTACCCAGATTCCCTTAGGGCTCCAGTGCGTTTCCGTTACCCAGATTCCCGTAGGTCTCCAGTGCGTTTCCGTTACCCAGATTCCCGTAGGGCTCCAGTGCGTTTCCGTTACCCAGCTTCCTGTAAGGCTCCAGTGCGTTTCAGTTACCCAGCTTCCTGTGAGGCCCCGATGCGTTTCAGTTACCCAGATTCCCGTAGGGCTCCAGTGCGTTTCCGTTACCCAGATTCCCGTAGGTCTCCAGTGCGTTTCCGTTACCCAGATTCCCGTAGGGCTCCAGTGCGTTTCCGTTACCCAGCTTCCTGTAAGGCTCCAGTGCGTTTCAGTTACCCAGCTTCCTGTAAGGCCCCGATGCGTTTCCGATACCCAGATTCCCGTAAGTTTCCAGTGAGTTTCAGTTATCCAGATTCCTAAGAGGTGCGATCGGTTTCTGCCATCCTCTACTTTCAGTTCCTCTACTTTCAGTTAGTTTCAGTTATTTACTTAATTCAATTAGGTTTCCCTTTGATTTCCGTTTCTATTAATCACATTAACCATATTCCATAAGTTTCAGTAAATAAGAATCTGTATGGCTCCATTTGGTTTCAATTATTAGTATTCAGTGATTACCAAATGTCCACATTAAATGATGATTGAATAAATTACATGACATAATACATTCAAATACATTTCCACTACAGTTATCTCAACACCACCTGGACATAAAACAAAAATCAGTCAGTCAGTCGAGTTCTCTTTATTCATCATAAACAATCTGTTTTTAAATATCAACAAAATATGCTCAATAGCACTAACATGTAGGAATACACACACCAATAAACCCACAAACCAATAACACCCATATATACATCACATTGTCCTCATAGTCAGTCATAGTATGTCTATGTTTCAATGTTACATATTACATTGTCACAAATCACAAACTCTCGTCAGTTGATTTCTCTATATTCAGAGAGAAATGAATTGCACACTTAAAACACACAAACCACTTGCCCATATGTATATTTATATTTATCATTTATCAATATGCAAGGAACAGGTTTAAGTGTAATCAAAACCTAAATGTTTGGAGGGTGTGATGGAATTGTGACTCATTTGTTGTTTTTCCTAAACAGGGTGAACACAGGAAATAACCAAATGTACATTCTATCCTATCCTTAATTATCATGAATCATATTCTCAATGACCAGGATGGAAGATCTGTGTGTGTCGTCGTCGCAAGATCTTCATTTTTGCCATGGCTCTGGAGCATGCTGAAGCCATTCTTTCATTGTCCAGTAGGTGTGTGGACAAAAATCCCTGTGGACAAAAGCCCCCTAGGACAAAAAACCCATGACAAAAAACCCTTGAGACAAAAAAAACCCCACCATGTAGGACGAAACCCCCATCACAATTTGGGCACTAACCATCAACACAACCTGATGTTATGTCCCACACCGATCAGAAAGTCTTCAATGGAGATCTTAGCATCTCTTCGATTGGATTACCTCCATGCTGGAATGCTACTGCCTGCTTAGTTTATGGAGCATATATTTATACCAGTTGTAATAGGATAGTGAGTTGAAATACTTAATAATGTATACACATCTAAATACTAAGATAATTAATGAAGCCTGTTAATCCCTATCAGGGATAATCTCTTTTACTGATTCAATCAAAACATGTCACTTAAGTCAATCACTCAGTAGTTAAAACATACTGTATTTGGGGGTTTTGTCCAGAGGTCCTCATTTGGAGGTTTGTCCTTATGGGTTTTTGTCCTAGGGGGCTTTTGTCCACAAGGGTTTTTGTCCTACAATCGTCCAGTAAAGTCTTATAATGTAGCAGCCTTTCGCTTTCCCATGTAAGTCCAACATAGTGGACACGATTACAGTCCTCTTCGTCGGACACCACAGGCGATGTCAATTCTGGGGTTAGGACTGCAGCCACCTTCTGTTTTCTTTTCTCAGTCCAGTTAATACTACTAGATTCATCGGGCGCTGTTGGAGTTTCTGGGGGAAAAATACAATTCATGCATTCTGAAAGTTATGTCAAACATGTATTCTTGAGAGAGGCACTTGGTCTAATTAGATAATTTTATTACAGTTATGTTGTGGTGTGATAATATGTAGCGCATCATGTCAGTTAAATGACTAAGGGTGTTTCAAACTCTGGTGTCAGGAAGTGTATAAACCGGTACAAATGGTATTATATAGTCCAGTTTCAGGAACTAAAAGATCGGATTCTTTTGTTTCTTTTAGCATCTCCCGAGTGATTTTGATTCTTTCCTGTAATCTGTCATGTCGGTGGTCCCTCTTGCTCTTCCAGGTTCCCCAAAAGGCTTCTATTAAGAAAAGCAAATGCGTTCATTTTGATTTTTCCAATAATATATTATTACAATCCGACAACCCTTATTTTGATTATTATCATATTCACCATGTATCAAGTGAGTGAATGAGTTACAATTTAAAGTCACTTTGACAATATTTCCGCCATATCGTGACTAAAACAACATATATATTAACAATAATTAAAGAGAGAGTATAAAATCCTGTCAACGAAGGACAGTAAAAAAACCTAGAATATCACAGATATAAATGTAAAACTAGTAATTAAATCTAAAACATTTTAACTATAGAGGACAACACAATACACCATGTATCAAACCAAGTAATAAGTAATTGTGGTATATGCATTACTGAGAGGGTATCATAAGTTTTTTTATTAAGATGGTCAACATGATTAAGTAGAAATTATGCACTACACAAAGCTTTGGTATGCTATGCCAATTCTACTAGATATTGCTAATTGACAGAATGAAATAATTAGATGCTCGATTAACCCAACTGTGAACAAAAAACGAGTTGATGACAATTTTAATTTTGGTTTGCATTTATGTGTAAAATGGCGGAGGCAATGACATTCGTAATCTTATAAAAGTTAAAACCCAACATATATATTATTATCATGTCGAGCAATAATAAAACTTGGAGAAAGTTATTTTACCTTAAATAAGTCCGTTTTAGTGGATTTTCAAGGGACTCCACGAACTTTTCCATGATTCTTCTCACAACAGCCTAAAACGTAAAGAGACACACATTTGGATTATGAACATATGTCGATTGGTTATATTTTCTACCTTATTATCATGAACTACTTATTTCATCAATATTTGTGTCTTTGCTGCATATTATCATTTCAGACTCAACAAACAGGTATATTTTAATGGGGAACACGGAAAGCGTACTTGTCTTATGGTTCTATCTTAACGGAATGCTCAGCTGTTATCAACAACAATGTCGTGTTTTACAGATTTCACACCAAAATGCAATGTCCACATTAATAACCGTGAGGGAAATCGAAATGCGAGCGCACCGTTACTGTAAAATAACGTTGCTACCGCAATCGTTTAATTCGATGCAAACTAACTGCTATGATAAGAAGAAAATAACGAATTTCAATTTCATCTGAAACCAACCTGACAAGGACGGGGTACAGCTAATTTCTCTGCCCTGGGTTTCCGTTGAGATCGCTCAAGTTTCCGGATCCTCAGTTCCAAAGTTTCGATTGTGAAATATGTTGCCATGTCTCAAGAAAATTGTATACAGACTGCCATTTCTACTACCTTACTCTCATAGACCTTACTTCAAAACAACAATTCCGAAGTTTTTCCAATCTCGTGCTTGTACGTTTGAACAAAGATGGCGGCATTTCAAACAAAGACTTATGGGTGCTCAATTATATTTAAAAATTCTATTGTAAACATGTCAATAGTCTGCTTACAGTATCCTCCCAAAACTTCCACAGCTTGTAACAACAACATTTCTGGTTGACTGCACACACTTTAGCATACTGACTACCCCAGTCTGTAATGGTTTAATCTATTAATCAGTGATGAATACAAACAATCACTTAGTAATAAATTATATATTTTATTAAGGCAGGGTTATTAACAAAAATACATATCTTTTCTAGTTACATATAACAGTCTATGTAGAACATTTATATACAACTTGCGTCCTATAGTGTCCAAGATTTCACATTTGACAGTCATAACCCTGTCACTCTGTACTGCCTTCTGAAGTGCATGGTGTAGATTACCTAAAGAGGGGTGATGAGGAGTTGTTGTTTTAACAATGTGTGGTAGTATTGGGATGTGGAAGTTTTGGCATATAACCCTGCTTACCCTTTACAGTTTATGAAAAACACTGATAGCTGCAATATGTGTTTATGTAAATTGTTTGTTTTTACAATGACCATCACATCTCGCGGGGCCTTATTCATTACTAATCAAGCGCTTCCGGTTACATGGTCTGGCTGGGTGTCAGCCCGATCTGTCGACAAATGAAAAATAGGATGTTCCTAACCGCCGACAAAACAAACCTATCACTATTACTTGCAAACACCTTTCACCTGATGGTATATTCCCCTCTAAAAATTAAAGGTGTATGTGAAAGATGTTTTAGAACAATAACTAGACACACTCAAACAACGCCCTGTAGTATTTCAATGGCTGATCGGCGATCTGTCATATTTTTCACAAACCTCAAATACACCCTAACAATTGTTTTTAGTTATAAAACTATCACTATTACTTGCAAACACCTTTCAACTATAGGTATATTTCCTTTCTAAAAATTAAACGAATATGTGAAAGAAGTTTTTAGCGATAGAATTTAGTCTTTCTTCGCTGTGTACCGAGAATTGAAGCCAGTGAGCTACAACATGCCGACTTTACTACAAATCTACTGTACTAATACTGACACTAATAACAATTATTTGACTTAAAAATGAAGTGACAGAATAGGTAACTTATCTTCTACATGTAGGTTTTCAGTTGACACGACTCACAACACTCAGCGAATGTACTCAGCTGTTGAAAATTAACCGGGCTCAATCTTAAAAACTACGCAGCCGCCAATTTGACTACATTGGTCACGTGACGAGCCGAGGCATATTTATAAGGGGCTTTTCGAGGAGTGACCAAACAGCGAAGGCGACCTCAAAAGCATCTAACTGAAGAAGAAGGACGACGACGAAATTTAATGTTTAAGAAGAAGGAGTGACCACTCCCCGTTATATAGTCTCCCTGGTTTATCATGCCCAACGGATATGTCAAAAGGTAGGGTTTATGTTTGTAGAGTTACTAACCTATACTAAATACACCCACATTCTGTTGTGTAAACACAACGTCCTTCCTTCAAGCAGGGATAATCTACACCATATACGTTATATAGTCTCCCCGCTTCAAGGATTAATCGACAATACGTTGATCGCTCATTGTTTTTTTAAAAAGAATTCTGGACATTATGTAATATTTGTCAGGTGTGTTATCTTAGGTGTCCAATGAGAACCTGAAACAAAGTCACGTGACATGGAACAGTTTTTTGTCAGCTGCAGATGAATGGCATATCGTTTCTTTATGTGGATATTGATGGATACATTCCACGAGCAAGGTAATGGAACAGGCCAAAGGCCAAAAGGGCCAAAATTGAAAAAGTCAAAAGGGCCAAAGAAAAGTCAAAAGGGCCATAGACTTAAGTCAAAAGGGCCAAACTTTTAGAAAATAGTAAGATTAACAGAAATTTACTACATGTTGTTGCAGTAGTTCTAATCCTAAACATTCTAAACATATCAGAGTGTCTCAGTGTTGTTTATTTAAAAATCTCAGAGTGGTTAATTGTTTACTTTATACCATACAACTGTTTGTGTAATGATTACAAGTAGTCAGTAATCAAAACAAGATTAACAGTAGTGGTTTAAAAAGTGTTTAGGTTATGAGTGTAGTCAACCATACAATTGTTTGTGTAATGATGACATAAATATTTAATCAAATATCAACTATCGAGTGTATGATGGTCACACTATAAATTATTACTTTTGTTACTTTTTACATATTGATACAAATAATAATAATAAATAATAATATAATAAAATATATACAATATTTATTAGCTTGCATGTTCTCTTTTTACCTATAGCCCTTTTGATTTAAGTCTATGGCCCTTTTGACTTTCCTTTGGCCCTTTTGACATTTTCAATTTTGGCCTTTTTGGCCTTTGGCCCTTTTGACTACAACCCACATGGTAATAGCCTAATAGTTTTGCTATAACGTTAGTTTGTTATCTGTCTATTCTTCTTATGTTTGTTGTAGCATTCAACAAAATCATTCCCCTTCAAATGTTTCGCTGTGAAGTTCTTCTAGGCGAGACAGACAAATGTGTGTGAAATATGATCACTTATATTTTAGGTACTCTATAACATATTCAGAATTTAAAGTCATTTTATAAATTCACTAAAAACAGATCGTGCAATTCTTTATGAGGTTTCAAAGCGCATATAAATATAATAATAATTAATTATGCTAGGATTATGAGGTAAAAATATATATACTATGTGAAACTAGATTATGACAGAAACCTATCTCAAAATACTTGGCTAATGTTTATCATAGCGGAAACCTGGTGGAAAGTGGACTGAAACTTAAGTTTCCACCTAGAATCCAGTGAGTTTCCGTTCTTTTACATTGAGTTTCCGCAACAACGGAAACTTACAATTACCCACTTTCTAAGGGTTTCCGCAAGGTTTCCGTTACCCACACTCCAACAGGTTTCCGCAAGGTATCCGTTACCCACACTCCGACAAGTTTCCGTTGAGTTTCAGTTAACTTTGAATCCATCAGGTTTCCGCAAGGTTTCAGTTACCAACAATCCGACATAGTTTCCGCATAGTTTCCGTTACCAACAATCCGACATAGTTTCCGCATAGTTTCAGTTACCGGTTTCAATTTCAGGTTCACAGGTTTTCATATGCGCTTCAAAGAGCCAAATTTAAATATTCTTCTTTATTCATATCATAAACTCTTGTTAAAAACAATATAAGCAATTTGTTATTATCATGACATTTACTTAAAGAAAAACAGAATATATAATAAGATTCATTGTTTTATTTTCTCAACATGAATATGAATTAGCATTTAAGGCAAATGAAGATCATGCATATATCTAGTAATATAGCACTAAAAGATAGCAAAACATTTTGGCATAACTCAATCCAGTTTAAGAACTCATATATCATTTAAAACAAAGTAGTAATTTTTCATCAGTTAAACTTTCATTCACTTATTATCTTGAAATAGCATGCTAGATATGAAATTTATTTCAAAAATCATGCTAATGGTGAAAAATAACAATAACATACAACTTAACACAGTAATAAAACATAGCTGCATCGGACATTTATTTGCACGCCTTGGCATTCAGACACACACTCTATGTCACAACTATCGCCAAACATTCACTATGATATACATCATACAATAACACAACATACAGCTTACAATACAAAAATAAAATAAAATAAAGATTACATTATGAAATTGAAAATAAATTCAATTATATTGCAAGAGTTGGTCAGTTAGCCCAATAAGGGGCATCCCTGGGCGGAGATCCCTCCGGTTGGTTGGATGCCTCTACTCGTCCTCACGTTGGCCATGACGAGAGCAGTGGAGGTGTAAATTTTCTTTCCAAGTTCAGTGTCGTCGTGTATGCCCTAAGCTTGCTGGACTCCAGACAAAGGGGACGGAATGCAGCTAATTGACGTCATCTTCGTCACTCACGACTGGTGATGTCATATCTATGGTAAGTGTTGTCGCTACCTTTTCTTTCGTCTATCTGGCCAATCGATAGATGCAAGTCTGCTTAGGCGTTGTGCAAGTTTCTGAAAATGGCAGGTAATAACGAATTACTAGGTTATTTTGATAAATTACACAAACATCAATCAACAAGAAACTGAAAATGCCAAGGATGATTTAAAATGAGTAATCCAAAAGGAAGTTTGAATAAAAGAGAACTAAATTGAACAATCACACTTTGCACTAGTTTTCTCAAAACTCAAATTATGCAATTCATCACACTTCATTGACCGAATGAAATATCTTATTTTCTAAAGAGGACACACAATCTATAAAAATATTGCTCTGGAGTTACATGCTTCCCAGACCAGAGGTAGTAATACGCTATATATATATATATCTGAACATTTATTGCATTTTCTATATAGTAATAATGGTACTAGTAATAGATTTTCATCAAATTGCTATATTCAATCTCTTACAGTTCGTATTGAGCCCATTTCTGGTGTCCCCCGCCGTGATGTTGCTGGAATATTGCTAAAAGCGGCGTAAAACCAAACTCAGTCAGTCAGTCGTATTGTTGAAGGCAAAAGTATATTCACCCAGTAGTGACTGTATGTTTACACCATTAAGTCTTTGAGGTGTATTTAGAAGTGAATAATACAAGACATGAATGTTTACGGATGTCAACGTCTTTATTATGTGAAAGCACAATGTTTCGGAGTGAATGCTTACACCTGACGAAGGGGTAATCATTCACTCTGAAACATGTTTTCACATAATAAAGGAGTTGACATCCATAAACCTTGTCTCTACACCATTGATTTGAAATTATTTACTATTTATAATGAAAGTCACTACAGATAGGTCAAAATTACCTTCACATGTTCCTGCTGACCATCCGTGGTCATTCATTATACAGTCTCCAGACTCATCATCAGCTTTGCTGAAAAAAATAAACAATAACACGTTACTTTTCTTGCAATTTCCCCATTCATTCATTCGAGTTTTAAAAAAAACCCAAAACAATTGCAGTAACATTTATACCAACAAGCAAACTACAGATTTATCACTTTAGGTTATGCAATCAGTAAGTGAACGGCCTGACATAAACATCCTGATGAATGAAGTTTAGTTATCTCATGTGACATAACCTTGGCGTAATTACGGTATTGTAAAATCAAGGGGTCAGTTTGACTGCAATTTCACACAGGTGTGAAGTTAAGATTTATTTGGTCCAATTTGAAATCATGATTAAATTACCGGTTATTCAAATCCATTTGCAAATGTAACTTTAGTATGGTTCATTTTGTCAATATGTATCTAGGGAAGCATAATAATAAAATATTCAAAGTGAAATTATGTCTATGTTTCGTAGTACCATAAACACATACCTTCAGTAAGAGAGGGTTGTTACGACGTAAATTGTAATAAAAACGCAAATTGTAATACTTGCAGCAAATTGTAATAAACTTGACGTAAATTGTAATAAAAAACGTAAATTGTAATAAAAATTGACGTAAATTGTAATACGCAAATTGTAATAAAAACTGACGTAAATTGTAATAATTTTCGTTTCGGTAACATGTAATAATATTTACGTAAATTGTAATAACAGTTTTAATCACTCGTAAATACGCGGCCGTTTGTTTTTCGTTGCATTTCATACATCAAATAAGCTTGTTAGGGCGATAACTCAAGAAAGAAATGATGGATTTTGTTCAAATTTGGTACCAAGGTATATTGGCGAGATTCACCGACACAAGTGAAATGGAGTGACCTTGAGATAATTTTCAAGGTCACAGCAAAAAAATCTGAGGGTTTTGCCAATATAAAGATTGTTAGCGCGATAACCAAAGAAAGAATTGACAAATCTTATCCAAATGACGAAAATGATATTCGTCCTGATATATAATCGATATAAACTGTCCTCTGTATCATGTCTTTTCGCAAATATCTTTTGAGGTTTTGATATGTATAAATATAAAGTGGGGTGGGTTTCTAACGGGTATATCATATCAAATCAAATCAAATTAAACATTTGTATAGCGCTACATATCCAGAGTCCTGCTCATGTGCGCTTAGTCGAATGCTCGTTTGAAGAGGATGCTTTTGCGACAAGATCGGAAACTGTTGATATTTTCCGATTTTCTGACATTTTCAGGTAATCATTTCCAGAGTACAGCGTCCGGTCTGCTAAATGATCTGTCTCCGTATGTTGTGCTTCGGACAAATGGAATAGCCTAGCTGACTAGCAATGCAATGCATCACAAATTAAACTTCAGGAAACAAAATATGCAAGAAACATTTTTGTATGTTTGAGATTGGTAGAGGTCGGCTAGAATCAAACTTAGATATTAAACTGCACAAAAGGGCAATTTGAAACTACAATCGCTTGTTCAAATGACTCCCCCTTCGGTTTATTGAAAGAACTCGAGAAAGAAATGATGGATTTTGTTCAAATTTGGTACCAAGGTTTATTGACGAGATTTACCGACACCACTTGAATTTAGTGACCTTGAGGTCATTTTAGATATTCTAGATAACTGTTGATAAACACCGCTGTCTTCAATGACTGTATGTAATCTCATTTGCAACTACCAAATTTGCAGACCTATGACTTGCTGTGAAATAGCTATGGTAACAGATGTTTGCGAAAAAGCGATCAAAGTTTTGACTCACCACAGGTATCTGTGGCAAATTAATCAAACGAATAAAATCGATAATATATGGTTCCAACAAACAACAAAAGGGAAACCATGGAACACTGAAAATAGGTCCAAATCACCCGCTACTTTTGTGGTCGTTGCAAACTATATCTGATTAACACTGCTTAAATAGCTTTTAAATGCACCATCAAATGTCTTATAAATTTAAGTTTTCCGTAAGTTTACCAAACAAAAAGTAAAGAATCTTCAGGTTCCATATTCTTTCAATTAAGTTTTCGTTTTCCTGAAATTAATTTTATTTTATGTGACAATATCTTTTATTTGAATTCTGATGTACAGAAACACTGACATCACGAAACTAAAACCTATATTATACATAGGCAGTTTAACGTAGGTTAATGTAGGTTTCTGGATATATGCATATGGAGTCAAATTTATGTTTCTACGATCGTTTCATTCAAGTTCTCACTAACAGAAACCATCAATGATGGTTTCCAGTTGCTTTATGCAATGGAAACTAACAATGATACTTTACTGTCAGTTTCCATTTCTGGAAACTAACCTTGTTTGTTTCCAACAGTTTTCAGTCGCTGAAACTAACCGTGTTAGTTTCAGCAACGGGAAACTGCTGGAAACAAACAATCATCGTTTCCGTGAGCGGAAACCTACATGATTCTGGCATTACCCAGTTTCAGGTAGGTTTCCGGAAATCTGGAAACCTTGTTATTTTTGCTGTGAGAGGGTTTGACATATAGTGATAGCGAGTTGGACCATAGAGTGATAAAGTGTTGTCTAACGCATTAATAGAGGAGGGTGACATATAGTGACAGCGAGGTGGAACATAGAGTGATAAAGTGTTGTCTGACGCATTAATAGAGGGGTGTGACATATAAGTGACAGCGAGTTGGACCATAGAGTGATAAAGTGTTGTCTGACGCATTAATAGACAGGGATTTGACATATAGTGATAGCAAGTTGGACCATAGAGTGATAAAGTGTTGTTTGACGCATTAATACAGGGGTGTGTGACATAGAGTGATAGCGAGTTGGAACATAGAGTGATAATGTGTTGTCTAACGCATTAATAGAGAGGGGTGTGACATATATATTACAGCGAGTTGGAACATAGAGTGATAAAGGGTTGTAACGCATTAATAGAGGGGTGTGTGACTAACAGTGATAGCGAGGTGGATCATAGAGTGATAAAGTGTTGTCTAACGCATTAATAGAGAGGGGTGTGTGACATATAGTGACAGCGGCTTGGAAAATAGAGTGATAAAGTGTTGTCTAACGCATTAATAGAGGTGGTGACATATAGTGATTGGGAGTTGAACCATAAACACAGCAAAAATAACTTGGTTTCCGGACACCGGAAACCTAACGGAAACAAAATGGAAACTTAAGTTTCAATTAGGTTTGCGGACTGTTTCTCTACATTACCTTCAAGTTTCCTGAAAGCGGAAACTTACAAATTACCCATCTTCCAGTATGGCTCCAGTGCGTTTCCGTTACGCAGTTTCCAGTATGGCTCCAGTGCGTTTCCGTTACCCAGTTTCCAGTATGGCTCCAGTGCGTTTCCGTTACCCAGTTTCCAGTACGGCTCCAGTTTCCAGTATAAGGCTCCAGTGCGTTTCCGTTACCCAGTTTCCTGTACGGCTCCAGTGAGTTTCCGTTACGCAGATTCCTCCAGTGATGAGCAGATTCCTATGAGGTTCCATTGGGTTTCCCTTATCCTCTACTTTCAGATGGTTTCATTTATTTACTTAGTCCAATTATGTTTCCCTTTGATTTTCGTTTCTATTAATCACATTAACCACGTTCCATAAGTTTCAGTAAATCAGAATCTGTATGGCTCCATTTGGTTTCAATTATTAGTATTCAGTGATTACCATATGTCCATATTAAATTATGATTATTCATTTATATTTGTAGTTGAAGTTGAAATGAGTGTATTATATATTTGAATGTATTATGTCATATATTTTATTCATAATACATTCAAATATAAAATAAACTCATTTCAACTACAGTTACCTCAACACCACATGGACATAGAAATAAATAAATACAAAATCAGTAAGTCAGTCGATTTCTCTTTATTCATCATAAACATATCATGTCTATGTTTCAATGTTACAATTAAACATTGTCACAAATCACAAAATCCCGTCAGTTGATTTCTTCTTATTCAGAGAGGGTTGCACACTAAAAAACACACAAACCACTTGTGAGTGTGAGTGAGTGAGAGAGAGAGAATTTTTCTATTTTCTATTAGGTCCTATCTGTTATTGAACTGTCCAGCTGCTTACATGACATCATGTGTATTACCTAGACGACCAGGTGTACATCTGGGGATCCTACCTGGAGAGAAAGTTTCTGAAATCAATAGCACACTGCGCCATCCGGCATAGACAATATATACACGTATGTCAGTTGAGAGAGAGAGTAGATATTATGGAGGGGTTGGCATTTTTTTAATATGAAGGACATCAATTTCTTTTTAATCTTAGTCTCAGAAACAACAAATTTAGGGTTTTTTTCCTAAACAGGGTGAATACAGGAGATAATTGAATGTACATTTAGACATTCCATCCTACCCCTAACTAACATGAATCATATTCTCAATGACCAGGGTGGAAGACCTTTAGGTGGTTGGAAAAGCATATTGTTGGATGGTGTCGCAATTGATAGCGAGTTGGACAATAGAGTGATAAAGTGTTGTCTAACGTATTAATTGAGAGAGGTGTAACATATAGTGATAGCGAGGTAGAAAATAGAGTGATAAAGTGTTGTCTAACGCATTAATAGAGGAGTGTGACATACAGTCATAGCGAGTTGAACATAGAGTGATAAAGTGTTGTCTAACGCCTTAATACAGAGTGGTGTGACATAAGGTGATAGCGAAGTGGAACATAGAGTAATAAAGTGTAGTTAAACGCATTAATAGAGGGGGTGTGACATAGAGTGACAGCGAACTGGAACATAAAGTCATCAAGTGTTGTCACACGCATTAATAGAGAGGGGTGTGAAATATAGTGACAGCAACTTGGAACATAGAGTGATAAAGTGCTGTCTGACGCATTAACAGAGAGGGGTGTGACATATAGTGATAGCGAGTTGGACCATATAGTGATAAAGTGTTGTTTAACGCATTAATAAAGAGGGGTGTGACATATAGTGATAGCGAGGTAGAAAATAGAGTGATAAAGTGTTGTCTAACGCATTAATAGAGAGTGGTGTGACATATAGTGACAACGAGCTGGAACATAGAGTGATAAAGTGTTGTCACCATATACTGATAAAGTATTGTTTGACGCATTAATAGAGGAGGGGTGTGACGTATAGTAATAGCGAGTTGGAACATAGTGTGATAAAGTGCTGTCTAACGCATTAATAGAGAGGGGTGTGATACATAGGGATAGTGAATTGGACAATAGAGTTATAAAGTGTTCTCTGACGCATTAATAGAGAGGGGTGTGACATATAGTGATAGCGAGTTGGACAATAGAGTGATAAAGTGTTGTCTAACGCATTAATAGAGGGAGGTGTGACATATAGTGATAGCGAGGTGGAACATAGATTGATAAAGTTTTGTCTAACGCATAAACAGAGGGTGTGTGACATATAGCGATAGCGAGTTGGAACATAGAGTGATAAAGTGTTGTCTGACGCTTTAATAGAGAGGGGTGTGACATATAATGACAGCGAGGTGGAACATTGAGTGATAAAGTGTTGTCTGGCGCTTTAATAGAGAGGGGTGTGACATATAGTGACAGCGAGGTGGAACATAGAGTGATAAAGTGTTGTCTGACGCATTAATAGAGGAATGTGACATATAGTGATAGCAAGGTGGAACATAGAGTGATAAAGTGTTATCTGGCGCATTAATAGAGGAATGTGACATATAGTGATAGCGAGGTGGAACATAGAGTAATAAAGTGTTGTCTGGCGCTTTAATAGAGAGGGGTGTGACATATAATGACAGCGAGGTGGAACATAGAGTGATAAAGTGTTGTCTGGCGCATTAATAGAGGAATGTGACATATAGTGATAGCGAGGTGGAACATAGAGTGATAAAGTGTTGTCTAACTCTTTAATAGTGGGGTGTGACATATAGTGACAGCAAGTTGGAACATAGTGTGATAAAGTGTTGTCTTACGCATTAATAGAGGAGTGTGACATATAGTAACCAAGAGGTGGAGCATTTAGAGAATAACCAACGAGGTACGAGTGATTACTGGAAATATGCCCGAGTTGAAATAATGTTCACAGTGCCGAGACTTTGTGAGATGGTCAACTCACAAAGGAGTCATTCGAAATGTTCAAGTGGAATACACCACCATGAAATTGACCTTAGAATCGTGTATAAGTGGGCAGAGTGGTGGACTTACAAGGGTTTGACAACAATTTATTGATGGACTGATGTTGTTTGTCATTAATTGAAGAGAAATTGTTTATTGATTGAACATTTTTGTGCCCGGAATAGTGTGTCTGGTTCTATAGCATGCATACCGTGGCAGACTCACTTGTCACACTTTCAGGTAACACCTTTAGTCGTTATCTTGCTGCTTCTATTTCCCCGAATTCAGTTTTAACAGCAAACAGGTTGTAGGAATTCAAGGGCTGTAAAATTCTTCTCACTCTTCCTATTTGGTCGTCGTCCACTTTAACTAGGTCATTGACCTTGATCGGGGTTGGCCATTTACAAAAAATGCCAACAATTGTTTTGGGTTTTTATAAGTTTATTTATTTTAAAAAGACTACTACTTATAACGCAATTGTATTGCAAAATACTAATGTCTAATAAAAAGAGTATTCATACTCTTTAACTTTTTATGTTTTCTTTTTTAAATCTCGGAATGTGTGAGTACAGCACGATATAATTAACAATGAAACGGTAAAAGTTGTCAATGAACTTGGATCATGAAAAGTAGATCCGTCAACCAATCATATTTCTTCAGTGCTTAGCTGACCAATCAACGTTGAGAATCAACGAAATGCACATGTGCGACTATCACAAAATCAATCACCTGTGTATCCTAGCCCGTATGGGTAATAAAGAGTGATAAAGTGTTGTCTAACGCATTAATAGAGGGATGTGACATATAATGACAGCGAGGTGGAACATAGAGTGATAAAGTCCTGTCTAACAGATTATAATAGAGGGATGTCACATATAATGACAGCGAGGTGGAACATAGATTGATAAAGTGATGTCTAACGCAATATAATAGAGGGATGTGACATATAATGACAGCGAGGTGGACAATAGATTGATGAAGTGTTGTCTGACGCATTAATAGAGGGATGTGACATATAATGATAGCGAGGTGGAACATAGATTGATGAAGTGTTGTCTGACGCATTAATAGAGGGATGTGACATATAATGACAGCGAGGTGGAACATAGATTGATGAAGTGTTGTCTGACGCTTTAATAGAGGGATGTGACATATAATGACAGCGAGGTGGAACATAGATTGATGAAGTGTTGTCTGACGCATTAATAGAGGGATGTGACATATAATGACAGCGAGGTGGAACATAGATTGATGAAGTGTTGTCTGACGCATTAATAGAGGGATGTGACATATAATGATAGCGAGGTGGAACATAGATTGATGAAGTGTTGTCTGACGCATTAATAGAGGATGTGACATATAATGACAGCGAGGTGGAACATAGATTGATGAAGTGTTGTCTGACGCTTTAATAGAGGGATGTGACATATAATGACAGCGAGGTGGAACATAGATTGATGAAGTGTTGTCTGACGCATTAATAGAGGGATGTGACATATAATGACAGCGAGGTGGAACATAGATTGATGAAGTGTTTTCTGACGCTTTAATAGAGGGATGTGACATATAATGATAGCGAGGTGGACAATAGATTGATGAAGTGTTGTCTGACGCTTTAATAGAGAGATGTGACATATAATGACAGCGAGGTGGAACATAGATTGATGAAGTGTTGTCTGACGCATTAATAGAGGAATGTGACATATAATGACAGCGAGGTGGAACATAGATTGATGAAGTGTTGTCTGACGCATTAATAGAGGGATGTGACATATAATGACAGCGAGGTGGAACATAGATTGATGAAGTGTTGTCTGACGCTTTAATAGAGGGATGTGACATATAATGACAGCGAGGTGGAACATAGATTGATGAAGTGTTGTCTGACGCATTAATAGAGGGATGTGACATATAATGACAGCGAGGTGGAACATAGATTGATGAAGTGTTTTCTGACGCTTTAATAGAGGGATGTGACATATAATGATAGCGAGGTGGACAATAGATTGATGAAGTGTTGTCTGACGCATTAATAGAGGGATGTGACATATAATGACAGCGAGGTGGAACATAGATTGATGAAGTGTTGTCTGAAGCATTAATAGAGGGATGTGACATATAATGACAGCGAGGGGGACCATAGATTGATGAAGTGTTGTCTGACGCATTAATAGAGGGATGTGACATATAATGACAGCGAGGTGGACAATAGATTGATGAAGTGTTGTCTGGCGCATTAATAGAGGGGTGTGACATATAATGACAGCAATTTGGAACATAGATCGACACTTGCGACACGTACTAAGTGATAGTCATGTACATTGACACTTGCGACACCTAATTTCAAATAGGTGTTTGACATATACTGGCATATACTGCACACACTGTGTGACATATAATGACATACATGGGTGACGAAGTTCATAATTTGTGCAAAGGGTAAAAGATTGCCATCAGCAACTGTCACCGGTTGAGTTTATTTTATAAATTGAAAAACGGTATGACACCCTCATATCTATCACTGTTTGTTCCCCCTTCTGTTGCAGAAAGGACTGTCTATAATTTACATGATTTGGCCAACCTCAGAGCAGAAGGCTGAAGGTCAGTCAGTCACGGCCGGTCATTTATTCCTTCTGTTGTTCAAGACTGGAATAACTTAGTGACACAATTAAAAATGCACACACTGTGAAACACTTTAACCTTCTTATCAATCAGGATAGACCTTCTACACAAAACTTTAAATGGTATGTAAACTATGGTTCACGCCACTTACAAATAATTATGTGTAGATTAAGATTAGAATGCAGTAACCTAAAGGCACATATGCACAGACGATTCGTAGTTGAAAATCCTTCATGCCAATGTGGCCATCCAACCGAAGATGTCTATCATGACTTATTCGTCTGTCCAGTATACCAACACATACGCAAAGATAAATATTTCTTCACACATAACATATGTATCATAGATATCCTACATTGGAGAGGTGTACCTGAACAAGACGCTCTAAAAATTACTGATTCTGTTATTCAATATATTACAGCAACTGGGCGATTTCCTGAATGACAAGAACTATTTTATTCTGGTCGACACGTTTCTTTCCAAGTTTTCTTCTTTCCTGTTGCGATGATTAATCTTTAATCTTCAAAACTGAATAAGAAGACACTTTTCCTTGTCCGCCACCTAAGTTATTATTTTACCAAAATAAGTGCACGTTAAAAATTTGTAATATATCACTTGATTCCGCACATCTAACATCTACTATCTTCTCGCATTTAAAATTGATCTTCCATGCTCTAGAATTTATGTTTTATGTGTGTCGTGTAAATTTGTCTTAATATATTGTAATATGTAGTGTACCCTTATTCTGCACCATGTGGAGAGGCATTGAGATAAGCCACAGGCCTGTTTGCCAATCCACTCCATTTCATTAATATATTATATGCACATGCTCTATTGAATAATAAATATCGTTTAAAACTGATTATTTTTCTAAAGTTTGTGAATCAAATAAGTCATGGTTTTATCAAGAATAAAAATCTCTACTTACATGTGAATATTATTTGTCCACTTTTAAGGATCCTGAATATAGAAGGCATATATTTTTGTTAGAAACTGGGGAATTGCCTTTAATTAAATAAGTTGGTAGAAGTTGCGATATGTTGTTCGCGATGAACGATTTTGTAATTTATGTATGAATGGATGTATAAAAGATGAATACCATTTTCTGTTAATATGTAAAGTTTATTCCATTTTAAGACATAAGTATATTCCTGAATATTTCTGGAAACATTCTTCTATCTATTTTTTATATATTTAATGTACATTAAACCACTGTACATAGGAAAGGTTGTAGATGTAACGGACAAAGCCGGAAGGGAACGTTGTTTGCCGATGTTGACCACTAATGCATCTCTGTATAAATACGCCTCGCTAGGTCATTACACAGACGCAAATTCACAAGCATTTCACTGCCATTCAGTTTCATTACAACGAGAAGATAATTAAATGAAGACTCTTTAAACATTTCAGTTTTATACACATGGTATACACGAATGTAATTCTGGCGGTAGTAGCACTATATAATCGTCACAATGTTTGTGTTTGAAGATTCACATTACTGGACGTGCCGTTACATAGGAAACAGACCATGCACGTGTTTTCCTTGTACTTGGGAGTGATCGAGAATACACACCCCTCTTCACATGCGTGTAATCATACCGAAGCGCTGCAGATCAATGGCATTGTGACTGTCACTATCTTAAGAGCTTCTTAAAAAGGAAAACATGACATCTCGGCAATGTGGGAAGTAGTTTCAATGGATAGGCCATTTAACACACACGCTTAACTAAACAATGACAGTATGTATAAACTTTGTGCGGTCATTCTACTCAAATCCAAGCATGAGCCCAAAGAGTAAAATATAGCCCTATTAAGCCTAAACATATGTGACACTGATTTTGAGGCAGGTTAACCATGCTTGAAGACTGTGATTAAGTATGGCCATGGTGTATTGAGTGGTACAAATGGATCAAGTCATCAAAGTCATCGTTGAGAACATCTGTACCTTTACATTACAGAATGAGATTGCCATGGATGAAGATGACGATGTTGGGCCTCATGGGCGTGGTGAGTTTAAGTGTGGTTATCACCGTATTTGAAGTGGAATGGTCGTCGACACGAGGAACAAATATTGTAACAGAGAACAAACTCCATGTGTTCAGAAGATCCAACCTTCTACAGTCTCAAACAACGGCCATGGAGGGGGTTCGTAATGACATAGAGACGGTCGTCATTGGACGTGCTCCCTGCTCAACACGGAATACTTCTAAACTTGTAAACATGCGACAATGTAAAGCAGTCATAACATCCTCGGGTGAGTCTCCTCATATATACTCTTCGAAACAAGTAAGGGAGCTCATTTTTAATTTACGATTGAAAAAATGGGACATATATCGGAGTCAATCAATTCTGATATGACCATAGTTGTTTGTACATCTCTTGAAAGATGATTGGTGTATGACGTGAAATTTGCATGTGTACGATTTTCATTTTCAAACAAACAAACAAACAACAACAAGCTAGAAACAACCACTAACAACTATGTGATGCAAGATGATTGTCAAAATTAATGATCTACATTGATTTATCGACCTTCTAGGAACCGTCAAAATCAAGAATGACACCCTATGCACGGGTATGAGGCTACTGCGTTGTGCACGTGCATCCCATGCGTTATGTTTAGGGGTGGTGACAAAGAGAAATGGTAGTGCGTTCATAAGATGATTGTCTTTGAAAGGTTTGTTAACACGTAATACGGTATACTTCCTATCCACATTGAAAGTTCAAGTTGCTGTACGTCTTTTAATGTTGTACATGTACCTGGAGATAAACCTCCTCTGTTTTCAGATGTTGTAAAGTACTTCTCTTTAAGTAAGTGAGTATGGTTTTACGCCGCGTTTACCAATATTCCAGAAATATTGGGGACACCAGAAATGGGTTGCGCACATTTTACCCATGTGGGAAATTCAACCCGAGCGGACGCATTAACCACTAGGTTTCCTCACCACCCTACTTCTCTCTTATGATTCCTGTGCATATATATAATATACACACACACATTATGTATCTCATCGTGATTCTGGGTCAGAATACGTACCCTGCAAACAATGTTCGGTGTATGAGACAGCTAAAGGGACCAGGTAATTAGGTTCACTAGCTTGGTACATTGTGTTACATGGGATAGGTCCCCAGCAAACAATGCTTGATGTATGAGACAGCTACTTGTCTATGCTTGTATGAGGTAGGTTCAAGGACTGGGTTACAGGCTTGTTGACCTGGTTGACTGTGTCACATAGGTTGGGACTCAAACAGACTGAATCTATGTTTGTCTTACGAAGGATCTACATGTACAGGAGGTTAGGTTTGGTGACTTGTATATGTGCTACATGTATATTTCAGAAAATAATCTGATCCCCATCGACGTTGTTCCCCAGAGTTTAGAAACACTAGAAGGCATACACGGGCGAGACTTAGAGCTTGGAGGAATGTACATACCACGGAGATGTGCGCCAGTTCAGAGAGTCGCCATTGTGGTGCCTTATCGAGACAGAGTGGACCACCTCAAGATATTTCTGAAAAACATCCATCACTTCTTGAAGAAACAAGGCGTGCAATACATGATTATAGTTGTAGAACAGGTTGGACAACATCGTCGTAGATTTCACTAATATAAGACAATTACTGCCAATGTAAATATATATGGGATAACGATATGCATACGCGCAGGTTGTGGGATTAGTTCAGTTATTTGGCGCTTTTTGGATAACAGTATAATCACTTATGACAATTTTCATGAGTGTAAATAAATATACTTTGTGTGTCCATTTAACATACGTTCAGAAGTTTATATTCAATATATCTCCGTTGATATGTGTGTCAGAGTTATGAGCACGAGTATAATATAGGCCACAGACCTTTGACACTCATAAGGTATGTCTGTAATAGGATATATATTTCCCCGCACCCCCCAGTCACATCTGGACACCCCCGCCTTTCCATGGGAGGTAATATCTTGGGTAAAACTTTGAATTGGACTCGGTTTCGTAGAATATTATTCCCACAGGCCGTTAATATGATAGAATTTGACTCAGAAACAAACAGTCGAAGCCCTTAGCGACCCACCTGTTGTCGATTTGGTAGTTAAACATTTGACAATACATACTGTATATACATGTATGTTGTAGGCTCCAGGCTCTAGATTTAATAGGGGGATGACAAGGAACATCGGTTTCGTTGAAGGGGAAAAACTGTGTGGCTTCGACTGTTACATCTTCAACGACATCGACCTCATCCCACAATTAGATGCCAACGCCTACATCTGCGACGACATGCCACGCGTTCACGCAATTAACCTGGAGCGTTGGGAACACCGGTGAGTTTTTATCTAGATTCCATGCAGTCAGTTCAACAGGGCCACAAAGCTTATCAAACCAGGCATAATCAAATATCATATTATCATAGTGAGTGAGTATGGTGTTACGCCGCTTTCGCAGTATACTGGCAATATCAAGGTGGGGGACACAAGATATAGGCTTTTCACAATGTACCCATGTAGGGAATCTTACCCGGGTCTTCGGCGTGAAGGGCGAACTCTTTAACCACTAGGCTACCCCACCGCCCATATATTACCATAGAAAATAGATATACATAATTTATATATTAAGAGCGAGCGAGTGCGTGAGGGAGCTCCTTTCCTTGCTCCCTTGAAAAATAGTTTTGAAACGCTGTAGTAACTGTTGGTTGAAATTATTTACCACGTTAATTGATTTCAGGAGATTTTAGTGCTGCCAGACCAAAGTTTATAATCCGCCTGCGAAAAGTTACATTACAACGTGATCATATACAATGGGGCATGGATGAAAGACGCGTCAACCCGCTGCGTAGAGTGACCCTCGCTTGTCGTGGGTGCCAGCTTTGTACATTATTATCATTGTTTGGTCGACTCTTCAACCTGTCTTCAACCTGTCTCACTTTTGGTTTTGACCCGTGAAGATCCTCGGTGTTCGAACTGGCTTTCAGCAACCGTAAGAGGCCTGATCGGGTGGTCAGGCTCTCTGACTTGGTTAACACATGTCATCGTATCCTAATTGCATTAATCGATGTTCATACTGTTGATCACTGGATTGTCTGGTAAAGACTAGATTAATTACAGACCGCCGCCATATAACTGGAATATTGCTGAGTGCGGCGTTTAACAATAAACAAACACTTTTCTTCACATACCCATCTGTGCCAAACGGCGTTACATTGAGGTCACTTCTTACATCTTACATTTTACAGAGTTCCGCAACCGCTGGCATTTGGCGGAGTGGTGAGTCTTAAGACAGATGTGTTCCAACGAGTCAACGGCTACTCCAATGTCTACTTCGACTGGGGAGGGGAGGACGACGACCTCTACTACAGGTACGTACCTGTACATGCAAAACGGTTCACAGAGCGAACGCGAAACACGAAAAACTTGTAACATTTTCTCGACAAAAGAACCTTATATTTTCAGAATTATTCAAGATTCAACGGATGTTTGTTTCTTTTCCATTCCCTTAAGAAAACAGAAAGAGAATGGTAAAATGAAAAGGTTTGAAAAGTAGCGTGTCGTCATTTATATACTCGTTATGAGTCTCCTGTATACATGTATGCTCCTAGTTGGACTGTCACAATAATATTCCGTTGCAGGATCCGTAAAAGGGGTTACCGCGTTGTCAGATATCCGATGAATGCTTCCATGTACAAGGATCTCGGTCACCCACCGTGTTTGAAAAATCCTACAAGGTAAAATAATAATAAACTGTTCCACCAACCCTACTCATTTATAATAAATCGTTGTAACAGAACATCACATGAAGAACGCAATTGTGTATCTGTCCCCAGAGAATAATTGATGGACAACATCAAAGCACAAGATCATATATCATTAAATGTGTCAGCAATTGAATTAAGCTGAGGACAAGAACCAAACGTGTCTTGAGGTCAGCTTTGTAGCGTTATTGGTTAGCGTCAAGTTGGAATTGCCGAAGACCCGGGTTCGATACCCGACATGGGTACAATGTGTGAGGCCCATTTCTGGTGTCCCCCGCCGAGATATTGCTGGAATATTGCTAAAAGCGGCGTAAACTAAACTCATTCACTCAAGTTGGAATTTCTCGAAAGTTACATAAGACCATAAATTTTCAGTGATAAATCAGAATTTTACAGTCGCTCAAATGCACGTATAGGAAATTGTAAGAACGATCTGTGCGAGAAAGTATCGTTTCAGAGGTAAGAGATAAACGTGTAAGTGATAAGAGAGAACCGTTAAAGTGAGTGAGTTTAGTTTTACGCCGCACTCAGCAGTATTCCAGCTATATGGCAGCGGTCTGTAAATAATCGAGTCTGGAACAGACAATCCAGTGATCAACAACATGAGCATCGATCTGCGCAATGAGAACCGATGACATGTGGCAACCAAGTCAGCGAGTCTTACCACCCGATCCCTTTAGTCGCCTCTTACGATAAGCATGGGTTACTGAAGATCAATATTCTAATCCGGACCTTCACGGGTAGTACCGTTAAAGAGGTAGGAGAGGACAGCATAAGAGATAAGAGAGAACCGTTCAAAAGAGGTAAGAAAAAAAACGTTCAAAAGGTAAGAAGGAACCGTTAGAGAGTTAAGGGAGAACCGTTTAAGATCTGCGCAAGAAAGATCAGTGTAAACAAATGTGGGTGTGGTAGACTTTACACACGTATAGATGTGATACTGAACCATAGACACCTTCCAAGCTGATGAATGACGTAAGTCTATTTTAATTCTGTGGGTGAGAAGTGCTATTCATGCTCTATGTTAAGTTTATGTTTCAGAAAAAAATATCTGAGATCTGGATTGAGACGAATGGAGACTGATGGACTAAGCAGTTTGAGTTACCAAAGATATCTGATTGAGTTTAGGAGACTATATACGTGGATTTACGTCGGAATCGACGAGAAAATGGTACTTCAGAACCAACAAAAAGACTTGATCGAAAATGAGGAATATCACATTAAACGAAATAGACATTAATAATTTAGATTTTCCGGTGATTATTTCCCTAAAGAAACATGGATGGGGATCCACTACAGAATACACGTTTATTTGTTTATCACAGGATCCAATGGGAAAGGATTGGGGAAAATCCTAACCCTCACACACTAACGCTAACGTTTGAGGAGGCACGAAATATCAGTGAAGTGATTATAAAGAATCTTCCTTGAAATATATCTGTGTCTTATACTGTTTATTGGATGGCGAACCAGGGGCGGATACAGCTTTTTGAGAAAGAGGGGGTGTACACTTCATTTTCTCCCGTTTTCACGAGAATTTCAACGGTCATTAAATAAACTTTCAGGACAAAAGGAGTGTTCCACCCCTCCTCCCCACCACCTCTGGATCCGCCTATGCGAACGGATTATATCATCGCACGGAGAGCTATAACTTCAAGTTGTGTACGTGATTTGCTCACTGCTGACGGAAAAGGCAACGCATCAACTCATGCTTTAAAACAGTATATAGTTGCGTATGATTCATTGCCTTTATATAAACTGATGACACACACACACACACACACACACACACACACACACACACAGATATATATATATATATATATGGACAGGAAACTCTAGATTTTTTACGGGCATCTCGTATCATCACTAAATTACTAGAAAGTGATTCGTCACATCACAAACAGCAAATTTCGGGACCCCTCCTGTCGCAGTATTCCACTAAGTGGACATGTGGAAGGATGTGCTGGGAATAAAATTCCAAACTTTACAATATTCCCATTTTAAAAAATATTAACTGTGACGAAAAGAAGAAAAAGAAAAGAAACATATTTCATTGAACCGTTCAGACCAAAACTAACTGTATAACGTAAACTCGATTTTGTCCATCTGCATATACATGCAATGACATTAATTGATGGAGATATGTTGGAGCAGTGTTATGCAAGGTTCTGTACATGTATATCAAGATCTTGTACTGACACCGGAAGTAAAATGGCAGCCAATGCAAGATTATCAGGATCGGTGCAACATGGTCGCAAATCCGCGTGCGAGTAATGAGTCTCGCTGCACTGATCTGTACTCTCTGTAGGCGGTGATAAATATTAACAACGCAGACCAGTAAATGGTTTAAATGATTTATTTGCGCTGAGCACGTTAAATAGACACAAGTCAGTATGAAACAGAGGAACACTTTTTATAGATGGAACGCTTCTTTATTACAGCAGATGCGACGTTTCGGTGTATCAAGCAAATGATACAACATTATGCACGAGGCGAAATCTATACATGAAGGGTTATAATGGAACAATCCACTTTCTAGCGAGCAGAGTAGGGTGAGCCCGAAACATGTTCGTTACTGAGAAGTTTGATTGTGTGTAAATAGAACTTTGTTGTGATTAAATGATAATCTGTCTCCTCTTCTCAAAATTGTTTTATTATCATTTACTATCGAATAAGAAAACAGATTTGTCACTGAGAGTTTTGATTGTGTTTATTGACAAGTTATCCAACTTAGAAAAGCCCTCTCCCAATAATAGGATATGCACTGGCGTAGCTACCATTATAAGAAAAGCCCGGGCTTACACATGATTTTTGCTGAAGATCACCATGTAAGTTTGGCAAGCCCTCAATACTATCTAAATTTATAAAGTTTTGCAACCTATCAGAGTGGCTTGCTATGCGCCTGATATGTACAACAGAAGTTAACCGACAAAACATTGTGTTTGAGAGATATAGATGTGTACATATTTGAAAATATTCTGATTTTCAGTAATTGAGAGACCTGCATTGCTATGTAAGATAAAATTAATACCAATCAGTATTCAACAGAGTCGCAATTTCTAATAGCTAACGGGGTGTAACCACTAAGGGAATATTATTCCACACTTTAACTGCTGATGGAATAATAGATGATGTTGAGTACCTCAGTCTTGTACATGGTTGGCTAAAATTATCGGTTTCATAGCTTGTCCGGTCGCCTACTACAGTTGGAGTAAATCCTGAAGAAAAACTGGTGTTGTTCTATTTAGTAGGAACTGTACTTTCAGTAATGATCCAATCATTTGCTTTGTCTTTTTAACAATGTTTTCACAATGATGCCGTCAACTCCCGTAAACGAGAAGGTTAAACCCAAATGTTTATGAAAATCAATTATTTAATATGCAGCAATCAAAATTCAAATTAATGTCTTTTCGGACATCTTTCAAAGTAAATAATATAGCTCCAGTTTTAATGTTATGTTTTTATTTGGACTATTCCATTATATTGCGTAGGTAACAGGTAGTAACTAATATGTTCATTGAATCGTAAATGTTGTTTTAAGGCGTCTGCGAACTGCCTGTCTGCGTAATAGGAGGACACCCTAAAAACTGTTCCTCTTCATCATAACAGGTTCTAAATGCCACTTATAGATGTAACAGGGTGAAACGGCGATGGAAAGTTAAAAATATTCGTAGAACATTGTGCTTCATCGAAGGAACGAGAAAAAACTCTAAATTTCAGGTTTTTAAAAAAACTTGACGTAACGAGAAAATACTCGAAGAAATGAGACAATTCGCTGTACAAATATTTTACGCTACAAAAGCGGCAGCATTTAGGATTTTGTGCTGAACGTTTCAAGGATGTGTTGTATCTTATAGTTCCCTGGCCTCCGGTGGTTTAGACTGTCGGGCATAAGCATAAATAATGCCCCCGACTGTAACGGGGATTTCCCAGCACCCGTAGTGGTGAAAGTAGTGGGCATTGGTGGGCGTGGAATAGTTTCTCTACATCGATTGGAAAATGAACACGTGACCAGCTCAGCTACTCAGAATGCAGGCATGACAATGAACCAAACAAACAAAAAATTGATCATAAAATTATTTTTTCAGGTGAACAATGATTATCCTTGTTTGCATTTGTTTGTGACGGCTACCGCCGGTGGGGCAGGGTTCTCTAACCTTTTAACAGGATATCGGCAGCCGGAGACTGAAGGTGCTGGAGCTTCCGTACCGTATTATCATCAAATCCTGTACACTAAATTCTGACGAACAAACATAAGGCGTACTTAATATAAATGAGCAAGGCTTAGAACGAGGCACATCTTTGAACAATAGTTCGATTACATAAGCTTCAGTGTACACACGTGTGAGGTAATACACGACACGCGAGTTCAACGGGAACCCAGGGGGGATACCGGCCTGGAGAATAGAGTGTCATCGTGACCTAATTGAATGAGGCTTTGCTCATGCTTCAATCACTGGCCACTGGCTGCAAGGTCAAACTTACATATTTACAGACTTCGTGATATAGGAACGCTGCTGACTGGAGCTGATCAAATTTCTCTCGCTGACATAACGTTATTATCGACAGGGAGCAATAAGTTGACTGTTAAAAACGCCACTCGTCCAAGATGTCGGATAGTTTAATAAAATACATTATGGTGCAATTCAGATTTGTTCTGCAACCTAAATCTTTGAGAGATGTAACTGAACGTCTATTTAGAACAATAGACATCGTGCACTGGAAAGATGTAAACTTTGTCCCCAGGCTGACATGATTGTGTGTATTGGTAGGGCAGCGTCGTCACGTTGAATGTCTTCGACAAGGGTATATAAATCGACATCAGCAAAGTGCGACTCTGAAAAACAAAATAATTTTGAAGAAAACATTTTGATAATTCTTTTGAAACGTCAGAATATTTTTGTTTTGTTTGTTTCTTGTTTAGCGCCGCACTCAGCAATGTTCATGCTATATAAGGAAGTATGTAAATAATGGAGTCTAGACCAGACAATCCCGTGATTGATACCACGAGCATCGATGTACCAAATAAAAATAATACGTACGCATGGCTAAAATTACTAAATACTCATTTTTTATTTAAAAAGAAACAACTAACTGACCCAGAGCGTATTTCACGAAATATTTTCCACGTGTAGCTACATTTTCTGAGACAATTAGCTTTGATAATATATGTATATTCAAATATGGAACGTGATTACTCTAACCTCTATGATTCCTCGGCTCTACAAATGCCGGGGTTGGGGTAGCCTAGTGGTTAAAGCGTTCGTTAGGCTCGCGAAGACGCGGGTCTCCACATGGGTACAATGCCCATTTCCGGTGTCCTCCGCCGTTATATTCCTGGAATACTGCTAAAAGCGGCGTAAAACCATACTCACTCACTCACTCACTGTACAATTGCCTTTTAAGCCAAATGAGATCAGTTCCATCAGACACGCGTACGGTCCGGGTTTGAACTGGTCTGCTCGGTGGTTTGGTTGAAACATGCCATCGTATCTCAATTGTGTAGATCGATCCTCATGCTGTTGATCACTGTATTGTCTGGTCCAGACTCAACTATTTACAGACCACCGTCATATAGCTGGAATATTGCTGAGTGCGGCGTTAAACAACAAACAAACAAAGACTGTGTGAGTTTAGTTTTACGCCACACTCAGTAGTATTCCGGCTATATGGTCTGGAAATAATCGAGTCTGGACCAGACAATCCAGGGATCAACAGCATTAGCATCGATCTGCGCAATTGGGAACCGATGACATGTGTCAAACAAGTAAGCGTGCCCGACCACCCGATCCCGTTAGTCGTCTCTTACGACAAGCAGGGGTTACTGAAGATCAATATTCTAGCTCGGACCTTCACGGGTCACAAACAAAGAAGGTTCCAGCAGCTAATCGAGACTGATTATTATTGGCGTCGACGTTTTATACACATATATACAGGAATGACCAACATGGTGACCTCAAGTGGATATCAAATGGTTGACCGCTGTAGTATATGTAACTTAGGACAAGGTTGCTTACTTTACGTTAAATGTGACGATGAAATGCTCCTATTATCGACCACCTGGTTGGGATGATCCCTCCACGTGTCACTTGTAAACTTGACGTATTGCTGTGGTGTGACTGTATTTTAATGTTTAACACTGTTTAAACTCTCACTGTATTTGTTTCTGGATATCTCTGCATTGCACAGTCCATCCTCAGGTAATCTTTGATCCGGAAGTACTTTATAACAGCATTTTTGATGGCCTGGATCTGGAAAGGAGATCTGTCTGTTAAGAACGCTATTTGTTTCAATTCATATACTAAGCCTACTTGCCCCTAGCTTTAGAAATAGAAACTTTGCTCTGGTGTGTTAATCTAAACATATACTATTTATCACATGGAGAGTCCGGGCTAGCATAAAACATATGTTTGATAATATAGCCTTAAGAAATAATGAAACCACATGAAAAAGAGCATGGGGACATATAGAATGAAAAGGACATAATCAAATTGAGTGAGTGAGTTTAGTTTTACGCCGCTTTTAGCAATATTCCAGTAATATCACGTAGGGGGACACCAGAAAATAGGCTTCACGCATTGTACCCATGTGGGGAATCAAACCAGGGTCTTCGACGTGACGCGCGAATGCTTATACCACTAGGCTACCCCACCGCCCCTTATCAGAGTGAAAAGCAGGGTAGAGAAATACAATATACATAATGTCAGACTGAACAGCAAGGCCGAGAATGAAAAGTCAGGAATGAAAATGTACTACAGCGACAAATCGAGAGACTCATAAACACACGTCTAAATGAAGCGCGGGGACGAGATTGATAAACACACATGTCGAAATGAAGCGCAGGGACGAGATTGATAAACACACATTCCTAAACGAAGCACAGGGAAGAGATTGATAAACACACGTGACTAAATGAAGCACAGAGACGAGATTGATAAACACACGTTTAAATGAAGCACAGAGACGAGATTGATAGACACACATGTCTAAATGAAGCACAAGGAAGAGATTGACAAACACACATGCCTAAATGAAGCACAGGGACGAGATTGATAAACGCACATGTGCACAGGAACAATATTAATGAGCACGCAGGTATAAATGAAGTGTTGGGGCGAGATATATAAACAGACGTGTCCAAATGAAGCGCATATAACCGAGAGAGACGAACACATAGCCGAGGAGAACAGACACGTGACCCTGATGATGGACCAGAAAGAGATTGTCACAGATGGAGTCATGGGGGACGTTAAAAACCTGCTTTGATGTAGTGGGAATACGTTTAGAAGTAGATCGCCCTGTTGTAAACAATGTACTCACGGGGTATGCCTTCTTACATGATGGTGTGATTCCAGCCTTCTCAAGCGCCCTGTCAAAATAAAACCATTTCTGTATTACAGGATGCCCAATGTACCTATAAACTGAACTTTTAGATGTATACGATTACATTGATTTATGCACTTTATATGTAACCGAGGATTTCACCTCGAGCATGGAATGCACAAAAAGATTTCTCTGAGGTAGATCAACTTATTGTATGGGTACACAAGACACAACGAATTAAACGTTGGAACTATTTGAGCCACATTCGTATTTGATTTGTAGTTATGGAGTTATTGGGGTTAGAATGTCAAGCGACAGTCTGTCTCACAGTCCCTGAACCACATTATCTTCCCTACCACCTAGCCCTCCCTGCAATGTAGTCTGTCTCACAGTTCCTGAACCACATTATCTTCCCTATCACCTAGCCCTCCCTGCAAAGTAGTCTGTCTCACAGTCCCTGAACCACATTAAATTCCCTACCACCTAGCCCTCCCTGAAATGTAGTGTGTCTCACAGTCACTGAACCACATTATCTTCCCTACCACCTAGCCCTCCCTGCAATGTAGTCTGTCTCACAGTCCCTGAACCACATTATCTTCCCTACCGCCTAGCCCTCCCTGCAAAGTAGTCTGTCTCACAGTCCCTGAACCATATTATCTTCCCTATCACCTAGCCCTCCCTGCAATGTAGTCTGTATCACAGTCCCTGAACTACATTATCTTCCCTAATGCCTAGCCCTCACTGCAACGTTGTCTGTCTCACAGTCCCTGAACCACATTATCTTCCCTACCACCTAGCCCTCCCTGAAATGTAGTCTGTCTCACAGTCCCTGAACCACATTATCTTCCCTACAGCCTAGCCCGCCCTGCAATGTAGTCTGTCTCACAGTCCCTGAACCACATTATCTTCCCTATCACCTAGCCCTCCGTGCAATGTAGTCTGTATCACAGTCCCTGAACTACATTATCTTCCCTAATGCCTAGCCCTCCCTGCAACGTTGTCTGTCTCACAGTCCCTGAACCACATTATCTTCCCTACCACCTAGCCCTCCCTGAAATGTAGTCTGTCTCACAGTCCCTGAACCACATTATCTTCCCTACAGCCTAGCCCGCCCTGCAATGTAGTCTGTCTCACAGTCCCTGAACCACATTATCTTCCCTATCACCTAGCCCTCCATGCAATGTAGTCTGTCTTACAGTCCCTGAACCATATTATCTTCCCTACTGCCTAGCCCTCCCTGCAAAGTAGCCTGTCTCACAGTCCCTGAACCATATTATCTTCTATACCTCCTACCCCTCCCTGCAACGTTGTCTGTCTCACAGTCCCTGAACCACATTATCTTCCCTACTGCCTAGCCCTCACTGCAATGTAGACTGTCTCACAGTCCCTGAACCATATTATCTTCCCTACCACCTAGCCCTCCCTGCAATGTAGTCTGTCTCACAGTCCCTGACCTACATTATCTTCCCTACTGCCTAGCCCTCCCTGCAACGTTGTCTGTCTCACAGTCCCCTGAACTACATAATCTTCCCTACCACCTAGCCCTCCATGCAACGTTGTCCGTCTCACAGTCCCTGAACCACATTATCTTCCCTACCACCTAGCCCTCCCTGCAACGTTGTCTGTCTCACAGTCCCTGAACCACATTATCTTCCCTACCATTTAGCCCTCCCTGCAACGGTGTCTGTCTCACAGTCCCTGAACCACATTATCTTCCCTACAGCCTAGCCCTCCCTGCAACGTTGTCTGTCTCACAGTCCCCTGAACAACATAATCTTCCCTACCACCTAGCCCTCCGTGCAATGTAGTCAGTCTCACAGTTCCTGAACCACATTATCTTCCCTAATGCCTAGCCCTCCATGCAACGTTGTCTGTCTCACAGTCCCTGAACCACATTATCTTCCCTACTGCCTAGCCCTCCTTGCAATGTAGCGTGTCTCACAGTCCCTGAACTACATTATCTTCCCTAATGCCTAGCCCTCCCTGCAACGTTGTCTGTCTCACAGTCCCTGAACCACATTATCTTCCCTACCACCTAGCCCTCCCTGAAATGTAGTCTGTCTCACAGTTCCTGAACCACATTATCTTCCCTACAGCCTAGCCCGCCCTGCAATGTAGTCTGTCTCACAGTCCCTGAACTACATTATCTTCCCTAATGCCTAGCCCTCCCTGCAACGTTGTCTGTCTCACAGTCCCTGAACCACATTATCTTCCCTACCACCTAGCCCTCCCTGAAATGTAGTCTGTATCACAGTCCCTGAACCACATTATCTTCCCTACAGCCTAGCCCGCCCTGCAATGGAGTCTGTCTCACAGTCCCTGAACCACATTATCTTCCCTATCACCTAGCCCTCCCTGCAATGTAGTCTGTCTTACAGTCCCTGAACCATATTATCTTCCCTACTGCCTAGCCCTCCCTGCAAAGTAGCCTGTCTCACAGTCCCTGAACCATATTATCTTCTATACCTCCTACCCCTCCCTGCAACGTTGTCTGTCTCACAGTCCCTGAACCACATTATCTTCCCTATCACCTAGCCCTCCCTGCAATGTAGTCTGTCTTACAGTCCCTGAACCATATTATCTTCCCTACTGCCTAGCCCTCCCTGCAAAGTAGCCTGTCTCACAGTCCCTGAACCATATTATCTTCTATACCTCCTACCCCTCCCTGCAACGTTGTCTGTCTCACAGTCCCTGAACCATATTATCTTCCCTACCACCTAGCCCTCCCTGCAATGTAGTCTGTCTCACAGTCCCTTAACTACATTATCTTCCCTACTGCCTAGCCCTCCCTGCAACGTTGTCTGTCTCACAGTCCCCTGAACTACATAATCTTCCCTACGACCTAGCCCTCCATGCAACGTTGTCCGTCTCACAGTCCCTGAACCACATTATCTTCCCTACCACCTAGCCCTCCCTGCAACGTTGTCTGTCTCACAGTCCCTGAACCACATTATCTTCCCTACTGCCTAGCCCTCACTGCAATGTTGTCTGTCTCACAGTCCCTGAACCACATTATCTTCCCTACTGCCTAGCCCTCCCTGCAACGTTGTCTGTCTCACAGTCCCCTGAACTACATAATCTTCCCTACCACCTAGCCCTCCGTGCAATGTAGTCAGTCTCACAGTTCCTGAACCACATTATCTTCCCTAATGCCTAGCCCTCCATGCAACGTTGTCTGTCTCACAGTCCCTGAACCACATTATCTTCCCTACTGCCTAGCCCTCCTTGCAATGTAGCCTGTCTCACAGTCCCTGATCCACATTATCTTCCCTACTGCCTAGCCCACCCTGCAACGTTGTCTGTCTCACAGTCCCTGAACCACATTATCTTCCCTATCACCTAGCCCTCCATGCAACGTTGTCTGTCTCACAGTCCCTGAACCACATTATCTTCCCTACCACCTAGCCCTCCATGCAACGTTGTCTGTATCACAGTCCCTGAACCACATTATCTTCCCTACCACCTAGCCCTCCCTGCAACGTTGTCTGTCTCACAGTCCCTGAACCACATACAACATGCAACTGAGGGTGTTTAAGGCGTGACCGATAAACGGATCTTTGTCGAGATCTTCGCACAAATAAGGTCGACGTGCCAGTGGAATGGGAAGCAGTGACGAAGCGAATCCCTATCCTTGCAGTGAAACAGGGCGACCCATTGCGTCTGTTCCCTCAGGTCTTTCAGGACCGAGTTGAATTTTTGCGTGAGGACGCAAATGCTGTGGTTCATGTGGCGTCCCGAAAACGCTAAATACGATAACATGTCTCTCTTTTTGGTGATCTCCTTGTTGGCGCTGCAATCGTCTAGGATAAACAGCGTCGATCCTCCCTCGAACGTTTCGTGAAAAGCTCGCAACCAGTCCTGTAAACGTACTCCCGGGTCGATTTTATATACCTCCGTGTCGTTCATCACCCACGCTCTCTCCGTGTACGTTTTATTGACGCGTATCGTAGGGCAAAGAATCACGATATGATCGAACACATTCCGATAGTACCCTTCCAGCAGATCCAAGACGAACACGGTCTTCCCGCATCCCGTCTGACTGCACACGATGGCGCATGCGGATCGCGAGGTAAATCAATAGATGGCTTGCACGAATCTTCCATTTTGCATATTAAGCTGCGCATCCATGATCACGTACAAATGAAAGTCGGTTTGAGCCTTCTTGCGGATTTGGATGGTGATCCCCTTGCTGCCGTTCTCGATGCGACGCCCGCTGCCGTGCAGTTGATCATTGTCCATGGATCGCATGTCCAACCACAGCGCATACTTGGTCATCAGGTACTCTCCTAGCGTCACGGAGGCCAGACCGAGGTCCCTGACGATCGCGTTGATTTTCGGCGGGTGCTTGATCGCCGGTAACTTTTGGATCTTGTCCCACTGATGGTAAGCGCGCATGACTTGGCTGAAGAGCTGGTTTGGGCACGCCCTCGACTTTCGTGATCTTGGGGTTCCAATACTTTTCGTTGACCCTTTGAATCGGCTGAAATTCTTCTACTGGCAGGATCAAAATGCCCATCATTGATCGCGTGGGCACGTTCAGATTGATGTTCAACAGCATGTCGCTCTTGTTCGCGACGATCTTCCGGTGACACAGCACGCAATCGTACAGGGATGGCTAACGTGCCCGAATACTGGCTGCGAATATGTCGAGCCAATTCCGTATTCGTCACCTTGTCGAACTCCAGCGAAATATTGTTGATGGTGTAGCGACCCTCATCACGGTTCTCCGTCACAATCACATGGCTATAATCATTAAAAGCGAGTTTGTACTTCAGCCTGTCGCCCAGCGCGGCTTGATAAAATGGCATATGACACGCCAGCAACTCGAAGTCGAGCGGGATGCAAAATCGGTTCCCGAACGCCTCGCTGATGGCCTTGTGTTTTTTGGCCATCACGGCAAGTTCGGCATGCTCGAAACCGTACCCCACGCGCAACCGAGTCGTGGGACACTCGGCTGAACAAATCCCTTGGTACTTCATGTTTTCCCGTTCGCTCGCATTCTCCAGAGGTCCGTGTAGCTGAAGAACACGTCCCTGTCGTCGATGCTCAAAATTTCGTTTCCGCTGATTTTGATGGTCGTTTTCTTCACGATGGCGCGACCCAGGTTCCCCCGACTTCGCGTTTATCATCAGATTCCAAACTGATCTGGAAGGACAGACGAGCCGTCCCCGGAACAATGACATCGTCCACAGCCAGGTTGGGAAAGCGAACCAACAGCGTTTGGTTTCCGTCGATCGTGCTCGGATTGTTGGTGATTGTCACCGACTGACGCACGGCTTTGAACCCCAGGGGTTCTCTCAATCTTCGGAAAGGGTTTAGTTTATTCCCGTATTGCGACGACATCGTTTATATCTTTAATAGGACCATGGCTGAAGGTGGCGACGATATTCCCAAGGATGATTTGAGTGGTGATGGAGCCCAATTGCTCGTGGTTGAGGAGACCTCGTTCACACAAGGCAACATGGGCGACGATCTGCTAAAAAACGACCGTAGATGATTATTACGATGCCCTGGAGCAAAAAGAAAATATAGCTTCTCTATATCGCGATCCTTCCAAGTTCGAACTCGATCACAAAGGGATACTGTGAGTGAAAGATGCTCCGTGCATCGATCTCATGCACTCCCGTATGAGAAAACCTCTTGCTTTGGACACACTGACCAGTCGCCACGGTGCCGACTTTATCTGTGACAAATTAAATATAACTAGCTATCGACAAAAAATAAGCAGGAAGTTTGACAAGGCTTTACGAGAAGCAAATGCCGAGCTCGATGCCTTGGCGGGTGCAGTCGGTCGAAAAGATTTGAGAGTTGTACCCCAACGCGTTCAAGACGCATCGAACGATGTTGAAAAACTATTGACCATGTACCGGAACGAACTCTTGCCCGGGTTCGAATTTACCTTTAGGGAACTGCGAGGGCTGGACAAGGGCATGGAAAACATTTGCGGATCGCTCGTGGACAACGTAGCCAAACTGGACGCGCTCGATGAGTATATCGCTCGTGAAAATACCAAACTCCACAAAGTGGAGGACGAGTTCAGCCGATGTCGGATCGCGAAACGAATACGCAACCTGGAAGAGGAAAGATCGACCCGACTGGAAGTGGCGTCCTCCTTCCGAGACCAGCTTCGATCCCAGATCAGCCGCGTGCGCAAAACAATCTACCGAACCCTCCAAGAGAACACCACGTTGGCCGACAGGATCCTAACGTTGTTCTGGGAACAAGGGATCACCATCACCAGCGTTCTGACGGCTTTGGGCTTCATCGTATCGACCCTGGTCTTATCGCCAACAGGTGGCAGTGGAGGCGGCGGAGGTACGACACCACCATGACCCAAAAAAGGCGGCGACGTTAGCGACTGGATTAAAAACATTTGAAATTGCTCGGGGAAGCCTTAGGGAGACTGGCTGGAAAAGCCACCGAGGCCCTGCCCGGCATCTTGGGCAGCATCGTGTCCTGGTTGCTGGGCTCATTGTTGAAAACAGTCACGTGGCTCGGCCAGAACCTGTAGGCATTCGTCGTCGGTGTGGCCGGTCTCGTGTATGTCGCCGCTAAAGAAATTTTAACCAAATGAGGCACACCCCGACCGCGATCCTGCCGACCACAAGCACCGTTTTACAATCAATGTGTTGCTGAAGTTCGACCTCCTCGCATGGTGATAGGCATGGTGGTGGTGCAGGTTGAACGCTGGGCTCTGGTGCTGGTGGCGGCATCACGATCCCTGTTTCACCTGTATGCGTGGGCGGTGGGATGTAGGAGACGTTGACATCGGGATTGATACCCAACGTTTGATCGGCGGTCGCAATGAGCCATGTACAGTCCCACGCCGAACACGTAGTCGACTTTCGACCAGGCGTATTCTAACGTGTCCTGGTAACGCCGGATGCCACTCAGTAAATCCACCGGGCTGGCGATGGCGTCCTCGCCGTTCGACACAAATGTTTCTGCACGTCGTATGCCGTCCCTTGACCCACAATACCAGATAAGCAGGAAGTTTGACAAGGCTTTACGAGAAGCAAATGCCGAGCTCGATGCCTTGGCGGGTGCAGTCGGTCGAAAAGATTTGAGAGTTGTACCCCAACGCGTTCAAGACGCATCGAACGATGTTGAAAAACTATTGACCATGTACCGGAACGAACTCTTGCCCGGGTTCGAATTTACCTTTAGGGAACTGCGAGGGCTGGACAAGGGCATGGAAAACATTTGCGGATCGCTCGTGGACAACGTAGCCAAACTGGACGCGCTCGATGAGTATATCGCTCATAAAAATACCAAACTCGACGAAGTGGAGGACGAGTTCAGCCGATGTCGGATCGCGAAACGAATACGCAACCTGGAAGAGGAAAGATCGACCCGACTGGAAGTGGCGTCCTCCTTCCGAGACCAGCTTCGATCCCAGATCAGCCGCGTGCGCAAAACAATCTACCGAATCCTCCAAGAGAACACCACGTTGGCCGACAGGATCCTAACGTTGTTCTGGGAACAAGGGATCACCATCACCAGCGTTCTGACGGCTTTGGGCTTCATCGTATCGACCCTGGTCTTATCGCCAACAGGTGGCAGTGGAGGCGGCGGAGGTACGACACCACCATGACCCAAAAAAAGGCGGCGACGTTAGCGACTGGATTAAAAACATTTGAAATTGCTCGGGGAAGCCTTAGGGAGACTGGCTGGAAAAGCCACCGAGGCCCTGCCCGGCATCTTGGGCAGCATCGTGTCCTGGTTGCTGGGCTCATTGTTGAAAACAGTCACGTGGCTCGGCCAGAACCTGTGGGCGTTCGTCGTCGGTGTGACCGGTCTCATGTACGTCGCCGCTAAAGAATTTTTAACCAAATGAGGCACACCCCGACCACGATCCTGCCGACCACAAGCACCGTTTTACAATCAATGTGTTGCTGATGTTCGACCTCCTCGCATGGTGATAGGCGTGGTGGTGGTGCAGGTTGAATGCTGGGCTCTGGTGCTGGTGGCGGCATCACGATCCCTGTTTCACCTGTATGCGCGCGTGGGCGGTGGGATGTGGGAGACGTTGACATCGGGATTGATACCCAACGTTTGATCGGCGGTCGCAATGAGCCATGTACAGTCCCACGCCGAACACGTAGTCGACTTTCGACCAGGCGTATTCTAACGTGTCCTGGTAACGCCGGATGCCACTCGGTAAATCCACCAGGCTGGCGATGACGTCCTCGCCGTTCAACACAAATGTTTCTGCACGTCGTAGGCCGTCCCTTGACCCACAATACCAGAACGCGTTTGCGACTGAGCGCCCAGCAGCGCCCACACGTACGTTCGAATCAAATTGTTCAGTCTGACAACACCGGGACAAGTAAACCCCTTCGACTTATACAACATATATACTTTCCAATCGTCTTCAGCGTATTGAGGCTGCTCCACCTTTTGAACGGTGAAAGCAACACCACCTTTAAAATTCATACGATAATCTCGCCATTCATTACTCGACAGAGCAAAGTCCTGAAGTAATAAACCTCTTTTCAGTAAATCATCGCTGATTTCTTTCACAGTGCGTGCTCCACTTGGCATTTCCTGAACAGCTCTAATTCCTGGCAATATCATTTCACAACTCGGAAGAGCAAACTGATGGTGAACTATGGCGTTATTCAATAAATCTTCCCTGATTTCTTTCACGGATCGCGCTCTACTGTACGGAATGCCCAACCCGTGGTTCGTACCCGGTATATGCCAATCCGTGTTCGGATCGATTTCGAGTTCGTCGCAAATCCGTTCGTAAGCCCGCCGATTGTACAGATTGTTCGACGCATCCCACGCCTTGTCCTGCGGAAGCGGTGCGCCGATCTCTTTCAGGATGCATCTGATCTGGTAATACACGTGGAAATAGAACACAGAACGACTCAGCGCATCACAATGCATCAATGTCGTTCAAGGTCACGCCGCACCCCGTCGTCGCGCACCACACGGCGAAATTGAATTGATTCTGCCAAAACTGCGTCGGGTTGTTAAACCATGCATGGACTACCTTGACGTTCGTGACCGTCAGCCTATACTTTTCAAAGACATTGATAAATCAAGCTCGAAAGTGGGAACCCTCCATGGCATCCACCACGATCTTCATGTGTGTGAGATCGGTAGCGATTATATTATCGCTTTTAGGATAAATCACTCCCGGCTTGTACTTGGGTGTAGCCATATTGAAAGTATATGGTAGTGTCTCGTATATGTGTAACATGTACATCACGCTCCCGGAAATCATGAACGGCAAACCCATTTTACTGCAGCACACGATCGATAACACGTTTGGGGACCTCGAAGTCGCGCTCTACGATCTCACCTACTACCCGCAATGGACGAACATCAGTCAACGTCAAAGGAACACCAGGCTATTCATCGATGGCAAACGCCACAATTTGTCCGAGGGTTATTACAGCGTTTCTATGTTGAACAATGAAATTTTTAAACCCATGGGAGCCAGCCTTAAACTCAATGAATCGAATGGCACGCTGACGTTCACGAATGGGGAAAAACCCATCCGACTCGGTAAAGCCTTGGCAAGAATGCTCGGGTTGCCGTCGGTCAACATCGAAATTACCTAGCCTCGTGGTCTATCACGAGGTGTACGTTCATCTCGACCGGGGCAACATCAGGGAACTCAAACTATCCGTTTTAGATATAAGACATAAACCTATGCATATCGGCCATCTCAGCGCCTTGCTGCACATCAAACAACCATTACTCAAGCTTCCTGTCCCGGAATGGTGAGAAAATGCCCTACCACAGCGATCTCCGACCTTGGAGACACGCTTGGCTTCGACGACCCTGGGGTCGAAGGCAACCTATACGGTTTAGAATTAAGAAACAACACTTACAGGCGAGCGGAAGTCAGTGGTGGTGGTGGTAAACTAAGGGAATTAGACGATGTCGTCACCGGAGGGCTCAGGAAATGTTTAGTACAATCTCGTCCTCAGCGACAATAACAAATGGGTGATGGTCCCGGCATTCGATGGCAATCTAGGCGATTTAGACAATGTCGAGACCCGAGGTCTCTTAAAAAACACGTCGTACAAGTTCGTCCTCACCGATGATAACCGATGGACGTTGATCTCCTCCCAAATCGACTGGCTACTCGATATCACCCTCGTTTCGCCCTACATGTTTGCGGAGTTGATGGATCATTATTTAACGAAAGTCATCAATAAGGGGATTCTCATAGCAGCTTACGTCCACTCGCAACGAAGGAGTGTGCTCGTGAGCCTCATCCCTAGAAAAGTGGGTCATTTGCTAGCGAGTTGACCGGATAGTCGAAATACGAGTTTACAGTTGGTGCTTGAATTTGAAGAGGCATTCGATGTCCTAGAAGAGATTCCAACCAATTCAACGCTCTATATCAAAGTCTTTCTCAGGGAGGCATCACCCAACCAAAATATTGATATAAAACCGGGAGTATACCTCCGTTGGCCTCGAAAACATCAAAATCACTTATGCTGCATTTATGTACAGAAAGACGTCAAAGCTTACGCGAGTCTCGAAGAAGTCACAATTACCGTGGATAATAAAATCTTGCTCACAAAGTTTTTTTACCTCCAAAACTCCATCTCATCAGCTTAAAGTTTACGCTCGAGAAATTGTCGTAGAACCAATTGAAGACTCTTCTCTAATAGTGTAAACCATGAGTGCCATTGCAAACGTGAATACGCAAGCCACCATCGCATTCCCTGATCTCGAAGACACGCGAGGATTCGATAGACCTGGGACGGAAAACGCATTGTACGTCCTGCACTTACAAAGCAACGTGTACCAACGTCGAGAAGTCATCGTCGAATTGAACTGGATCATCAATATCGTCCTGACCTACCCCTATCTCGTCATGGATCAGGATCGTAATATCCTCGAAATAAAAAACAATGGGATTCTACTGGGGAGTTTTATTCCGCTTCATGAAAAGGGAATGTACTCATCACCATTACCAGATCAAACGGGTTCTATGCTAGTCCCTCACTCAGAAGAAATAATGAAATTTAAAACGATATAGTAAAGTCCAAGACTTGTGGATCACTGGGATACCAGGTTCTGCCCTTATCATCGACGTCGTTCTTAGAAATGCCTCCGGACAATGGGTGGAACTTCTGCCTGGGGTAGACATATGCTGGCATGATCGCCATCAAAATCAACGCTGTCGTATTTATGTGCAACCAGGAACAACTTCCACCACAAGCCTCGAGGGAGCCGAGGTTTTTATTGGAGATGAAATTTTAATCTATTTTTCATCCAACCACGTGTACTTCATCAGCTTAAAATACATTCATCAATGATTGACGGCGGACCAATTGAAGCTAATTTCCTAAACTCGTCATATACTCGAGATGGAATTGTATCCGGCCATGGCCGACGTGGCTCAAACGCTCGAAACCGTGGATGGACTTCGGTTGCGACAGATCGGTGAAATCAAACACCAATTGGAACGAGAACGAGATGTGCGACTCGGATTGCACAAAAAAGTACCATCGAGCTGTCAATGTCATCGACAGCGTGGACACATCTCTCGTGGCAGCTGGCATGGGATTGGGCGTCAGCTTGTTATCCACCATCGTGGCTGCACCCGTCATCCTCGGGTTAGAAATAGGCGCCGGAGTATCGGGGTTGGCGGGAGTAACCCTGAAATTCATTTCGCGTCGTCTGCAACGGAAGGCCTTAAAACACGACGAGATCAGGGTTCTGGCCGAAGCCAAGCTAAACACGATCGACGATCACATTTCAACCGCGATCACCGATAGCAAAATCTCCAAGGAAGAGTTTCGTTTGGTGATGTCGGAAATCGCGAAATACCACCGAATGAAAGAAGCGATTCGAACTAAGACTCGGAAAACCACTGGCATCAGCAAAGACGAGAAAAATAGCTCTTAGAACAGGGTCGACAACAAATCATTCAAACCTTCCTGACAAAAAACAAGGATCTCATCAAAGATTCACCTTAAACTGTTTTGTTGATGTAACCAAGTAAACCTTGCAACCTTGCAACACAAACTGTTCAAGGAACCCACATTAAACTGTTTTGTAGATTTTAACAATGCAATAGCTAAGTGATTTAGGTCAACCCGATCCTAGGCAGCCACCTGTACAGCCAGGCAACAGCTGCTATAGCAACGTGCTCATGGTCAACCCGACCCGAGAGCAGCCAGGCGAGGCTGTACAGGTGGCTGTATATAAGCAATATATAACTCATACGCTTTCCAAGCTTATGTAACCCGATTTTAAAATAATTCTAAAAATGTTTTCAGCAGCGACTCAAATATTCATGACGAGAACAGTCTATATCAATACAACCAGCCAACAGCCCTAATACGGCTGTGTGCCTTGCTTTGTGTTCAATACCCACGTGACAGGCCACAGCCAGAGAAATCCTCTGACGTCATGTCTAGACAAACACGCCATTTTGAGTTTGGAGTCGGCCGCGGTGAGACCGGGAGGGTAAGTGTTGGCTATTTTTCCATACTATGTCGGATATTAGTGAACCAGGTTATTGGAATGAAAGCCAGAAAGAGGCGTTAAGTTCTCATCGGGAATTTATCAAAGAATGATATTATTTATTAACGAACTTGAACAGGATGGCCCCGATGGAAAAAGATTGCCTGAAAAACCGAAGGGAGATTTAAAATCACTCCTTGCGAGTCGTTAAAAAAATCAAATATCCTAACAGGCGAAGATCTTCATACCTATTTAGCTGATAATTTAATGACGACCAATTCCGTCAGCTGTCCCACAGTGAGCCTGGAAGGAATGTTATCCAATCTCAAAAAAGGTTATGCTTTGTTGTCAAAACAAAATTCATCTTCTTTATCGTCCTCCCTCGATTATGGGGAATGGCTTAATGTAGCATATGAAATACACAGTATAGATAAGATAAAAGGCAAAGTCTCAATTACCTGGAAAGACTGGCTGAAAGAAAAAGTTGGCATTGACGACACTTATGCCCGAAAACTAAGGGAACTTTGGAAATTGTTCGGTGAATATACTCGATTCAGGGCGCTGGGTCTTTCCTTTTCGGACATTTATTAACAGCATGCTAGTAACAAACAGTCGGGTGGCTGAATTCTGGCGGCATGCTAACTAATATAGTTAGTTTGTTGTTTAATCTCATTCCTACTTACATAAACGGATTGTTGAGTCTGGTAGCAGGCTAACAAATATAGTTCGTTTGTTTAGTGTCATTTATCCCACATCAATGGTTTCCCTGGTTCACTAGATATCCGACATAGTATGGAAGAATAGGCAACACTCACCTCCCGGTGTTAGCGCTGTTGAGTTTGACTGTTGCTAGGTTGGGTGACCGCCTAGCAACGCCGTGATCGGTCTGCTCGCCGTTGTCAAGCTCGGCAGCCATCTTGCTTGGCTTAGCAACGCCGTGATCGGTCTGCTCGCCGTTGTCAAGCTCGGCAGCCATGTTGTTTAGCTTAGTAACGGCGAGCTTGCCAAGCTCGCCGTTGTTAGGTTAGGCAACCAGCTTGTTTAACTTAGCAACGCCGTTATCGGTCTGCTCGCCGTTGTTAGGTTAGGCAACCAGCTTGTTAAACTTAGCAACGCATTCAAGTCCCAATCAAAACCAATCCCCTACCTACATGCATACATAATATCAAGTATACTCTTCAAATAAAGGACGCATCGACAATGCTCGCGCAAAACACCCATCCCTTTTTTTAACCTACTCCTAGGGCCAAATTCAGACGTTCAAGAACCTCTAAGCTGCATGTGCACATCGAAGGATGTCTCGCGCTACACCCTCACCGTTTTCAAAGGGGGCTGGGGGGCTTAAGTCCCATAAATAAGCCTCTAGGCCGCAAGTTATGCAGAACCCCCATTGTACTACTACTCTTACTGCAATGTAGTCTGTCTCACAGTCCCTGAACCACATTATCTTCCCTACCACCTAGCCCTCCCTGCAAAGTAGTCTGTCTCACAGTCCCTGAACCACATTATCTTCCCTACCACCTAGCCCTCCCTGCAAAGTAGTCTGTCTCACAGTCCCTGAACTACATTATCTTCCCTACCACCTAGCCCTCCCTGCAATGCATTCTGTCTCACAGTCCCTGAACCACATTATATTCCCTACTGCCTAGCCCCCCCTCCAAAGTTGTTTGTCTTACAGACCCTGATCCACATTATCTTCCCTACCACCTAGTCCTCCCTGCAACGTTGTCTGTCTCACAGTCCCTGAACCACATTATATTCCCTACTGCCTAGCCCTCCCTGCAACGTTGTCTGTCTCACAGTCCGTGAACCACATTATATTCCCTACTGCCTAGCCCTCCCTGCAATGTAGTCTGTCTCACAGTCCCTGAACCACATTATCTTCCCTATCACCTAGCCCTCCATGCAATGCATTCTGTCTCACAGTCCCTGAACCACATTATCTTCCCTACTGCCTAGCCTTCCATGCAATGTAGTCTGTCTCACAGTCCCTGAACCACATTATCTTCCCTACAGCCTAACCCTTTCTGCAATGTAGTCTGTCTCACAGTCCCTGAACCACATTATCCTCCCTACAACCTAGCCCTCCCTTCAACGTTGTCTGTCTCACAGTCCCTGAACCACATTATCTTCCCTACCACCTAGCCCTCCCTGCAATGTAGTCTGTCTCACAGTCCCTGAACCACATTATCTTCCCTACCAACTAGCCCTCCCTGCAACGTTGTCTGTCTCACAGTCCCTGAACCACATTATCTTCCCTACCACCCAGCCCTCCCTGCAACGTTGTCTGTCTCACAGTCCCTGAACTACATTATCTTCCCTACCACCTAGCCCTCCCTGCAATGTAGTCTGTCTCACAGTCCCTGAACCATATTATCTTCCCTTCGACCCAGCCCTCCCTGCAACGTTGTCTGTCTCACAGTCCCTGAACCACATTATCTTCCCTACCACCTAGCCCTCCCTGAAATGTAGTCTGTCTCACAGTCCCTGAACCACATTATCTTCCCTAATGCCTAGCCCGTTCTGCAATGTAGTCTGTCTAACAGTCCCTGGACCACATTATCTTCCCTACAGCCTAGCCCTTTCTGCAATGTAGTCTGTCTCACAGTCCCTGAACCACATTATCTTCCCTACCACCTAGCCCTCCCTGCAACGTAGTCTGTCTCACAGTCCCTGAACCACATTATCGTCCCTACCACCTAGCCCTCCCTGCAACGTTGTCTGTCTCACAGTCCCTGAACCACATTATCTTCCCTACTGCCTAGCCCTCCCTGCAGTGTAGTCTGCCTCACAGTCCCTGAACCACATTATCTTCCCTACGACCTAGCCCTCCATGCAATGTAGTAAGTCTCACAGTCCCTGAACCACATTATCTTCCCTACAACCTAGCCCTCCCTGCAACGTTATCTGTCTCACAGTCCCTGAACCACATTATCTTCCCTACCACCCAGCCCTCCCTGCAACGTTGTCTGTCTCACAGTCCCTGAACTACATTATCTTCCCTACCACCTAGCCCTCCCTGCAATGTAGTCTGTCTCACAGTCCCTGAACCATATTATCTTCCCCTTCGACCCAGCTCCTCCCTGCAACGTTGTTGTCTGTCTCACAGTCCCTGAACCACATTATCTTCCCTACCACCTAGCCCTCCCTGAAATGTAGTCTGTCTCACAGTCCCTGAACCACATTATCTTCCCTAATGCCTAGCCCGTTCTGCAATGTAGTCTGTCTAACAGTCCCTGGACCACATTATCTTCCCTACAGCCTAGCCCTTTCTGCAATGTAGTCTGTCTCACAGTCCCTGAACCACATTATCTTCCCTACCACCTAGCCCTCCCTGCAACGTAGTCTGTCTCACAGTCCCTGAACCATATTATCGTCCCTACGACCTAGCCCTCCATGCAATGTAGTCTGTCTCACAGTCCCTGAACCACATTATCTTTCCTACCACCTAGCCCTCCCTGCAACGTTGTCTGTCTCACAGTCCCTGAACCACATTATCTTCCCTACCACCTAGCCCTCCCTGCAACGTTGTCTGTCTCACAGTCCCTGAACCATATTATCTTCCCTATCACCAAGCCCTGCATGCAACGTTGTCTGTCTAACAGTCCCTGAACCACATTATCTTCCCTACTGCCTAGCCCTCCCTTCAACGTTGTCTGTCTCACAGTCCCTGAACCACATTATCTTCCCTACCACCTAGCCCTCTCTGCAACGTTGTCTGTCTCACAGTCCCTGAACCACCTTATCTTCCCTACTGCCTGGCCCTCCTTGCAACGTTGTCTGTCTCACAGTCCCTGAACCACATTATCTTCCCTACAGCCTAGCCCTCTCTGCAATGTAGTCTGTCTCACAGTCCCTGAACCACATTATATTCCCTACTGCCTACCCCTCCATGCAACGTTGTCTGTCTCACAGTCCCTGAACCACATTATCTTCCCTACTGCCTAGCCCTCCCTGCAGTGTAGTCTGTCTCACAGTCCCTGAACCACATTATCTTCCCTGCCACCTAGCCCTCCCTGCAATGTAGTCTGTCTCACAGACCCTGAGCCACATTATCTTCCCTGCCACCTAGCCCTCCATGCAATGTAGTCTGTCTCACAGACCCTGAGCCACATTATCTTCCCTACCACCTAGCCCTCCCTGCAGTGTAGTCTGTCTCACAGTCCCTGAACCACATTATCTTCCCTACGACCTAGCCCTCCATGCAATGTAGTCTGTCTCACAGTCCCTGAACCACATTATCTTTCCTACCACCTAGCCCTCCCTGCAACGTTGTCTGTCTCACAGTCCCTGAACCACATTATCTTCCCTACCACCTAGCCCTCCCTGCAACGTTGTCTGTCTCACAGTCCCTGAACCATATTATCTTCCCTATCACCAAGCCCTACATGCAACGTTGTCTGTCTAACAGTCCCTGAACCACATTATCTTCCCTACTGCCTAGCCCTCCCTTCAACGTTGTCTGTCTCACAGTCCCTGAACCACATTATCTTCCCTACTGCGTAGCCCTCCCTGCAACGTTGTCTGTCTCACAGTTCCTGAACCACATTATCTTCCCTACTGCCTATCCCTCCTTGCAATACTGAAGCCCTGAATGAAGCAGGTCGAGATTCTGTTCAATTTAAACGGGTTTATGTGTTACTGTCAAAATCATATACATTCAGAGACCAGGTGTTAGTCAATTCGAGCGACTACTCTAGTCAATCACAACCTTACATTTAATGTTTCGGGGTAACAAAAACTGCGTATAGTATCTTATGCCAATTGACTCACTTTTGGGGATTAAATGCAGCTACACTGTTGAGACTTAGAGTCTTTTGAAAGTAGTGAAACTCGTTGTTCGTGGCTTTAAAGGTTGTAGCGCAAGTACCATGTTTTTGCCATTCATGTTCCCTGAAATGAAGAGAATATATCAATAGTGTATTAGATAAGGTGGTCGTACCTAACTGCCGTATTGTCCGGCCATTGCACTAGTTCTTTGGCCAGACCCTGAGGTCGGACAATAATAACTATATTTTCGCCATGCTTGTGGTCCAGGGTCCAGATTTTCGAAGCTCTCTTAGCGCTGTTAGTCGTAAGTGCCATACATTAACATTAACATACGACTATCTTAGCGCTAAGAGAGCTTCGAAAATCTAAGCCCAGGCTGACCCATACATGGTGACCGAATCCTTAAGTACCAGTTCCCCGACTCCCCTTTGTTGTGAGTGCTTGAGGTTTGGTTTTATGTTGTTATTAGGTCTTATTGGAGAAGAAGGGGTGGTGGGGTAGCTTAGTGGGTAATGCGTTCGCTCGTCACGCTGAAGACCCGGGTTCGATTCCCCAAACGGGTACAATGTGTAAAGCCCATTTCTGGTGTCCCCCGCCGTGATATTGCTGGAATATTGCTAACAGCATCCTCACTCACTTACGCATTCCTCTTTCATGCATACCCACGGCGAAAAGACGTTGCTTTTCACCGAGCCGTGGTATTGCAAAAGCGTTTACTTACTATAGGAGTTTCTTGACCACTTCATAGCTAATCGCGCGTGTGAATATCTTGCTCCTTACAAAACCCAAACTTCCAAAATGTACATTGTGTATGAACATGATCGCGCTAAAAATGTCTTATTGGAGAAAAAGGGGCGGTGGGGTAGCCTAGCAGCTAATGCGATCGCTTGTCACGCTGAAGACCCAGGTTCGATTCCCAAAATAGGGTGCAATATCCGAAGCCCATTTCTGGTGTCCCCAGCCGTGATATTGATGAAATATTGCAATAGGCGGCGTAAAACTAAACTCACTCACTATTGGAGAAGAACGCACTTGTCAGTTGTTTGCCCCGAATAACGCTGAAGATAAAAACCACTTTCTTTCTATATCTTCATTTTATCATAAATTACATATTACGTATATCCCTAGACCTCAAAATATCAAAAGTATTTTATTTAAATGAAATCTGTTTAAAAACTTGATTTTGTTTACCTTCACAAACGTGTGTGTGTATATTTAGCATACAATTAGTACAGGGTAAATAGTATGCCCCTCCCTCTACAAATAATTTGAACGGAATATATACTGAGTATAAATTCACTGGGCATGTGGCTAACCTCGGTGCGGCAAGAGGAGAAATTATTTGACCACAATCAACATTGGTACTAGATCACAAACAACTTTAGATACGGCATAGTTTTATAGTCTTGAAAAGGACGAAATGTATCACTATTATCCAGTATCCAAACCACAAGACTGGACGGTTTTATGCACTGTCAGATGACATTATTGATTTATAATTATAAGCATTAAACTAGCTTAACATTTCATCTTCCACTTACAATAAATTTACAATATTTAACATGAACAATTTCTTCGACATTTTCGTACATATGTACACTTTATCTCAGCGTGGTCTGGCAAATTAGGTAAAATATTACCAAAAAATTAGAATATGTATTAACATTTAAATATGGATATTTAAAAATCATATTTTGATAGATACTGCCTATCTGAAGTAACAAATGTTTGAGAAAATATATTCATAGATGAAATTGTGTGGCATGAATCACCTACCACAGCGACCGTTTCTTCGTTTTACAGTTAAGATTCGGCCAGCTTGTCTCAAGTTGTTTTTCAAGAGACTGAAATAATGAAATTACAAATGTAAAAGTAGTGAAGTAACTCATTCCATTTACTTTAAAACATACCCCTTTCACTGGGAATTTCATAGTGTATAGTGAGCAGTTTAAAAGTCGAAGACATTTTCTTACTGCCTACCTTGATCTTTTCCCAACTAAAATGCCAGCTGTTGTTGCAGTCATTACGTAGTTTGGGCCTGTAACATAATAAACAAGAAAACTGTGTTGGAATTAAATATTGTATTGCCATCACTTTAATAGTTGTAAGCTTGAGGTTTTCAAATGGTGCTGTTTCATTATTACATGTTCCTAAGGAGCTATTGCCTGAGACTGACTTAGAAGTGTTAAGGTGCCGTCTCACTGCCGTCATACTATTGTTTGTACGTTTGTTTGTTGTTTAACGCTGTGCTGAGTAATGGCGCCAGTCTGTAGATTATCGAGTCCGAACCGGACAATCTAGTGATCAACATCATGAGCATCGATCTACGCAATTGGGATACGATGACATGTGTCAACCAAGTCAGTGAGCTCGACCAACCGATCCCGTTAGTCGTCTTTTTACGACAAGCATGGGTTCTGAAGACCAATTCTAACCCGGATCTTCACGGGGTATATTATTATATTGTAAACCGCCTTATTCAAAGACACGAATTCGATATTTATCCCTTTATGTATTATCAATTCATAATGTAAGTGAGGTTTTACAAGCCTTTTATCGACTATCCCTTCCATAAACACCAGAAATGGACTTATCTCACTGCATGTCATGTCATCTGTCGTGATATTATGGTGTGATATCCTATTGCCACTATGTTGGTTTCGACCCGTGAAGGCCCGGGTTAGAATGAACCTTCAGTAACTCACTCGATCACTATATTGATTTCACAACATTATATTGGTATGCATTCTACCTTCCATTTTATTATATATTATAAACATTTATCTTCGAATCATCAATAAATATTAGTTATGTGACATTCTTCGGAAGAAGGGAAGAGGTTTAAGGACTTACCACAGACCGTGAACAGTCCAGGTTTTCACTTGCTGGGGGGATGCAATCACACTGAAAATATCTTTCTTGAATATACAATTTATACCTGGGATAGGTCAGATGCACCAAACTATGCAATATCCTATAATATTCACCATCCCTACGTTTTTTGGTTCAGTAAAGACGGATCACTGAAAATCTGTAGTGACGCCAGATGTTGGCAAAACGGGTAGGCATATTCTAACCTTCTGGCAGCGGTCGTCATTTACAAATTATGCACACAAAAGTATATGTTTGCTGACTGACTTTACACAGCTACGGAGGCGTGTGAACAAGCCAGACAATCAGAAACTTCAGGGACACGATATCGAATTCTTATCGAATGTTGAAATTACAAACAACTATTTGTATTCTGAATTACGGCTGCTATGTACAAGTACAGAGATTCAGCTGCTTGTAATTAGTAAGTTTAGTTTTACGCCGCTTTCAGCAATATTCCCGCAACATCACGGCGGGGGACGCCAGAAATGGGCTTCACATATTCTACCTATGTGGCGAATCGAATCCGGGTGTTCGACGTAAAGAGCGACACTTTAAGCACTAGGCTGCCCCAACTAACGACTAACTGATCACTGAGGTTAGGCAAGGCCCTTAGCTTGTGCAGGACGTACCATAGAAACATCTGTCTAATACATGTGTATGAGAAAGGTATGATCCTTTGAAACTGAAACTGACGACATTCCTACTTACAGAGAATACCGTGACTGACAAATATGTGTGAGTCGACCAAGATTACAAACACTTGTGAGTCCACCACGAAGTCGTGTCAAACATAAAAATGGGCTCTTCCTCTAAAAACTCCACACACTCGGAACTTAATGTTAATGTCAAATAATTACACGAAACGTACCTCAGGGGATAAGGTATGACATACACTCGGAGGCCATTGTTGTGCAAAGATGAAGCTCGTCCTCTTCTCATCGACACAGATGGCTCTGTAATAGTATGTAATCGTGTGTATAAGTAGTGTATACACACTGTATTCAAGTACTGATATGTAAGCATGTGCGTTGTATACAGACACCCTTGTGGTCAAGTAATGATATGTAAGCATGTGAATTGTATGCATATACCCTTTTAGTAATGATATGTAAGCATGTGCGTTGTATGCATATACCCTATTGGTAATGATATGTAAGCATGTGCGTTATATGCATATGCCCTATTAGTAATGATATGTAAGCATCTGGTTGTATGCATATACCCTATTAGTAATGATATGTAAGCATGTACGTTGTATACAGATACCTTATCAGTAATCACATATAAACATGTGCGTTGTATACAGATACCCTGGCAGTAATGATATGTAAGCATGTACGTTGTATACAGATACCCTGGCAGAAATGATATATAAGCATGTGCGTTGTATACAGATACCCTGGTAGTAATGGCATGTAAGCATGTACGTTGTATACAGATACCTTATCAGTAATGATATATAAGCATGTGCGTTGTATACACATACCCTGGTAGTAATGATAAACCGTGTACGTTGCATACAGATACCCGGTAGTAATGGTATGTAGGCATGTACGTTGTATACAGATACCCGGTAGTAATGGTGTGTAGGCATGTAGATTGAATTCAGATACCCGGCAGTGATGATAAAGCATGTGCGTTGAATACACATACCCTGGTAGTAATGATAAAGCGTGTACGTTGTATACACATACCCTGGTAGTAATGATAAAGCACGTACCTTGTATACAGACACCCTGGTACTAATAATATGTAAGCATGTACGTTGTATACAGATACCATATCAGCAATGATATATATGCATGTGCGTTGTATACACATACCCTGGTAGTACTGTTAAAGCGTGTACGTTGTATACATATACACTGGTAGTAATGATAAAGCGTGTACGTTGTATACAGATACCCTGGTAGTAATGATAAAGCGTGTACGTTGTATACAGATACCTGGTAGTAATGATAAAGCGTGTACGTTGTATACACATAAACAGGTAGTAATGATAAAGCGTTTACGTTGTATACAGATACCCGGTAGTAATGGTGTATAGGCATGTAGGTTGAATACAGATACCCGGTAGTGATGATAACGCATGTGCGTTGTATACACATAACCTGGTAGTAATGATAAAGCGTTTACGTTGTATACACATACCCTGGTAGTAATGATAAAGCGTTTACGTTGTATACACATACGCTGGGTATGTGTATTCAACGCACATGCTTTATCATCACTGCCGGGTATCTGTATTCAATCTACATGCATACACACCATTACTACCGGGTATCTGTATACAATGATATATGAACATGTGCGTTGTATACACATACTCTGGTAGTAATGATAAAGGGTGTTCGTTGTATACACATGCCCTGGCAGTAATGATAATGCGTGTACGTTGTATACACATACCCTGGTAGTAATGATAAAGCGTGTACGTTGTATACACATACCCTGGTAGTAATGATATATAAGCATGTGCGTTGTATACAGATACCCTGGTAGCAATGGCATGTAAGCATGTACGTTGTATACAGATACCTTATCAGTAATGATATATAAGCATGTACGTTGTATACAGATACCCTGGTAGTCATGATAAACCGTGTACGTTGTATACACATACCCTGGTAGTAATGATAAAGCGTGTACGTTGTATACACATGAACAGGTAGTAATGATAAAGCGTTTACCTTGTATACACATAAACAGGTAGTAATGATAAAGCGTTTACGTTGTATACAGATACCCGGTAGTAATGGTGTGTAGGCATGTAGGTTGAATACAGATACCCGGTAGTGATGATAAAGCATGTGCGTTGTATACACATAACCTGGTAGTAATGATAAAGCGTTTACGTTGTATACAGATACCCTGGTAGTAATGATAAAGCACGTACCTTGTATACAGACACCCTGGTAGTAATAATATGTAAGCATGTACGTTGTATACAGACACCCTATCAGCAATGATATATGAGCATGTGCGTTGTATACACTCACCCTGGTAGTAATGATAAAGCGTGTACGTTGTATACACATACTCTGGTAGTAATGATAAAGGGTGTACGTTGTATACACATGCCCTGGTAGTAATGATAATGCGTGTACGTTGTATACACATACCCTGGTAGTAATGATAAAGCGTGTACGTTGTATACACATTCCCTAGTAGTAATGATAAAGCTTTTACGTTGTATACACATACCCTGGTAGTAATGATAAAGCATGTATGTTGTATACAGATACCATGGTAGTGATGGTATGTAGGCATGTACGTTGTATACAGATACCATGGTGGTAATGGTATGTAGGCGTGTATGTTGTATACAGTTACCCTGGTACTAATGATATGCAGGCATGTGCGTTGTATACAGATACCCTGGTAGTAATGATATGTTGGCATGTAGGTTGAATACAGATACCCTGGTAGTAATGGTATGTAAGGATGTACGTTGTATACAGATACCCTGGAAGTAAAGATATGTAAGCATGTACATTGTATACAGATACCCGTGTGGTCAAGTAATGATATGTAGGAATTACGTTGTATACAGACAGACTGGTAGTAATAATGTGTAAGCATGAACGTTGTATACAGACACCCTGGTAGTGATGATATGTGATGCATGAACGCTGTATACAGACACCCTGGTAGTGATGATATGTAAGCATGTACGTTGTATACAGACACCCTGGTGGTGATGATATGTAAGCATGTACGTTGTATACAGACACCCTGGTGGTGATGATATGTAAGCATGAACGTTGTATACAGACACCCTGGTGGTAATGATATGTGAGCATGTACGTTGTATACAGGCATCCTATTCCTTATGATATGTAGGCATGTAGGTTGAATACAGATACCCTGGTAGTAATGGTATGTGATGCATGAACGTTGTATACAGACACCCTGGTAGTAATGATATGTGAGCATGTACGTTGTATACAGATACCCTGGTAGTAATGGTATGTGATGCATGAACGTTGTATACAGACACCCTGGTAGTAATGATATGTGAGCATGTACGTTGTATACAGACACCCTGGTAGTAATGGTATATAGGCATGTACGTTGTGACTTAATTATAACATATCTCGATTATTCATTCCGTGGCCTTATGAAACAAGTCAAATTTTAATCTCATAAAGCAAGGAAGCATATCGTACAAATCGAAGCAGGAAAATGTGTCAAACATCACTTTGGTCACTGATGTGTCCAAGATGGAAATGGAAACTCATTAAAAACTCCGAGGCCCCGAATGTAACCTCGACCAAGGATATATATATCAGATCGGGAATGTGAGGGGTAGGGGGCATTTATCTAAGGCAAAGCCTTTCGCTGTGTAGAGTAGCGTCCCTTGGATACGATAGGACCTTGTGATGGTGGGTTCTAATCCCGGTTCCCTCCAAATATGTTCCCAGGTTTACCAGTATCATTGCATGTCCAAGTGATGAACGTCTAAGATATTGAGGCTCTTTCCTTCAACACTAATCCACGATGAAACTAGAAAACTGTTCAAAGCGGCTTCATAAACCTCTTTCACTCACTTATTCTACACCCATGTGTGAAACTATTATTTTTTAAGATGATTATTTTTAGAAAAACAGAAACACTCACGTATTCATCAAGGAGAGGAACAGAACGATGCCGATTCCCCGAGCCGCCATTTCATTCAGCGTTTGGCGATGGAGCTCTCAACTGAAAATGAAAGTTCGATATATAACATTAATCATATAGCATTATGTCATATGAAAACTACTCAACGATAACAATGTTTTGTGTATACAAGGGTAGACTGGATGTTGTTTGAATATCCGTGTCGGGAATGTATTCCGATATACAATGTACTCGGGCACTTTCGCCTTCATTTCAACCTGGGGTAGTCCTGTAGGTAACGCGTTGACTCCCAAAGTGAGTGAGTGAGTATGGTTTTAAGGATGGGAAAGTCAAATTAAGGTACACTTACAGAATACCGGATACCTAATTATATACATTCTATTGTGCGCGTGAGGCTCCTATATATAGAAGAAACAGAGAGCGCGAGCCTGCGAGCGATCCAATAAAAATACGAATTTAAGGTAAAAAATAAGGTTAAAATCGAATTCCTCACCTTACATCCGGTTTAGGAAACCTAAACTGGGGATTTTAACAACGTTCACTGACGTAAACAGAGTAAAAAGTAATCGTGCGTTGAAATTTTATTCAAATGCATGCTGGGAAAAGGAACTCTACAGTGTGGGAACACTCTGATGGTAAGTGATTTTTGATTGGTAAGGTAAGGTAGGTAAGGCTTTAAATAAAGGGGGGTACCCCCTTTACCTTACCTTTTTTTAGCTTTAATATTGTTTAATATTTAATATTTAATATTGAACGCTGCTTCAACACAGCCTTCATTCATCGCGTGCCGTTGCTAAGGAAACAAAATGGAAGTGCGCAAAAATAAATGCGCAATCAAAATAAAAATGGCGGATAGGTATCCGGTATTCTGTAATCTTGCCCAAATTAACTCTGTGCGCCTAGTGGCACTCCTCAGGGAGTTGAGATTGATAATATGACGTGCCGCTGAGATTGACATCCAATGATCGAGGGACAAACAAGGAAGCGCTTTGAGCATGCACGTGGGATGGACTATAGCGCTATATAAATACCCATATAATAATTTTAGGCTTTAAACAATATTCCAGCAATATCACGGCGGGGCACACCAGAAATGGGTTTCACTCATTGTACCCAGGTTGGGGAATCGAACCCAGGTACTTCGGCATGACGAGCGGACGCTTTAACCATTAGGCTACCCCACAGACCCTAACTCTCCTACCTCTCACTTTTAAATGATTATCGGCTGTTGAGCAAGTTTTCTTCCTTATCAGGTGACTGGACACGATGTGTGTAAACACGTGCTGATTTATAAGTGTAACATTGTAGATAGGATTGATTAAATCAATATATCATGGGACATTTTCCGTATTTGCATTTGATAAAAATAAATTTCAATAAATTCAAGATATTTGTTCGGCGTTTTCCTTGACACAATAATTATCGACTAACGACATATTACTGAAGCTTTTAACATAGGTTTACAGATAAAGTACTCACTACAGCCCAATACAGAGGTAATGGCAGTGGGTGAGTGAATTTGTTTTAACGCTACTTGGAATAGTGTTTGAGTTACAGAAAGATCTACATGCAGTTTGAACTTCAACAAATAATACTGATTTCGGGAAAAAAGGCTGTTTAAACACAGAGCCCCTGAGGCTACAATCATTACGAAATAGAGGTTGGTTGGTTGGTTGGTTGGTTGCACAGCTATATGGCAGCGGTCTGCAAATAATGGAGTCTGGGCCAGATAATCCAGTGATAACAGCATGAGCAGCGATCAACGCAATATGGGTATGATGACATGTGTCAACCAAGACCACCCGATCCCGTTAATCGCCTTTTATGACAGGCAGGGGTTACTGAAGACCAGTTCTAACCCAGCTCTTCACGGGTGCCATGTCCTAATGAATAACAGGGACAGGATTGATAAAAATGCATAACCAATAAATCCCAGACGGCAGATAAACAAGCACCTCAAAATAAAGCACAGGAACGAGACTGACATACATACTATGTAAATGAACAACAGAAGCATACCAACATGTATAATACAGCACAGATTGGTTAAACGATAAACACACGTGCCTAAAAGAAGCCCCCTCCCCCACACCCACACACACACCCACACCCACACCCACACACCCCACACACACATTAGATCTCTTAGTACTGAGAACTTGCAGAATATGCTAGTTGACACTGGTTCATTGGGTATGAGTTCCGAGTGATATTGCAGGGATATGGTCAATGGTGAACTATATACGAATTACTATTAATATTCCTCTGCTTCAAACAACTGGTCAAATGTATTGAACTGACGACGGATTGTAGTGTAATCTTGTACAAATCTAGTGATGGATATGATGAGCAACGATCCACGCCGTCGGTGTACGGTGACACGCTGTTATGATAGATTGATTGTTGTTTAATGCCGCACTCAGCAATATTCCAGCTATATGGTGGCGGTCTGTAATTAATCCAACCTGGACCAGACAATCCAGTGATCAGCAACATGAACATCGATCTACACAACTGGGATAGGACGACATGTGTCAACCAAGTCATCGAGCCTGACCACCCGATCCCGTTAGTCGCCTTTTACGACAAGCATGGTTTGCTGAAGATCTTCCCGAGTGACGCGCTATAACCCAAACTAACCGCCCGACCTCACCACCCGAACCATACCATCTTTTCTTACGACCAGTAGCAGGTCGACGAGATCAATACTATCCCAGAATAACATTGGGTTATTCCTATCTGAAATAATGAGCGAACTATATGGCGGTAGTTTTCAACCAATCTTAGAAGGCTGACGTGATCTTCAGCGGCTGATGGCCAAAATTGGAGCGAACATCAAAAAATATATACTGGGAAAAGTATTCCGAGGAACATTATAAATTTCAGCCATATCTGTTAAATGAGAAAGGTTACAAAACACGATCGGCAAACCCTTTAACAGGGTGCACATTGCACACGTATAGTGAGTAGGGGTGGGCGATAATACCGGTTAAACGGTATATTGCAATTCGAACATCACAATACGATATATTGCGGTACACTTTTCGCGAACCGGTTCTCCCGTTACGATCGGTAATTTTCGTCATGTAGTCAAAACTACTAATACCATTTATATTTCCTTGACATTATTATACATTAATAGTTTTTAGAATGTTTATTGGTCATATAATTGCATTTGCGTGACTTTTAAACCATTTAAATAAAAGAGTAGATTCGTGCCGGCATCGTTGTAAGGATAAACAAACCAAAATGGCGGATGCCGCTGCAGAGTGACTGACGCTTTTTAGAGCGAAGTCTTCAATTTGGAAATATTTTCAATTGATCTCTTGTACAATCACATCTGAGTCCTGACAGTGGCCAGTGTCATCGTTTCAGAGAAAGGAAACAGTAATTTCATTACCTTAACCCATATGTTACACTTTCACAATACAATGTATATTGCAATACATATTGCAATACGCCAACACATATCGCAATATATCGCAATACGAAAATTTTGGCAATGCCCAACCCTAATAGTGAGTGAGTATGGTTTTACGCCGCTTTTAGCAACATGCCAGCAATATCATGGCGGGGACACCAGAAATGGGCTTCACACATTGTACCCATGTGGGGAATCGAACCCAGGTCTTTGACGTCACGTCAATGGAAAAGGAAATCGCTTCGTTCCAGTATTTCGACAAATAGGGCGGACATTTTTACTTGTCCATACACCCGTGTCACCAGTCAAGATTTCAATCCAATCCTTTCAAAATTATGGATACAAAGATTTAAGATGTCAACGAATACCACAGGAGTTCCCATACCACGGGACGAGCCTAATGTTACCCAGTTCTTCTTTCACCCAGTCCTACCTTGCTGCTTGACAGGTCTGTGGTCCAGTGAGGTCCAGTGAGGTCCAGACTTGCAACTGTCAGGTGAAGTCAGGTGAAGTGCCTATCACAACTCAGATTGATATTTGATCATTTGTAGTCTCAATTTCCTCTTCTAAACTTCCTCTTCGGAAATAATCATTTTCCTTACGATATCTGTCAACAATAACTGTTTGCTCGGCAGCAATTCTGAGTAAGATATATCTGTAACCGATGTGTGTCCTGCTTTGATATTTATGTGCAACTGACCGGATACGATCGCGTACTTCTTTACTGAATACGTAATATAAGCTCTTCAGTCGTGTGGGTTTTTTTTGTGGGGTTTTTGTTTTTATTTTCACACCTAAATGAAACATATACTGGTGGATGTTGCTTTATGCTCCTATTCCACACAGACCACGAATCCCACAAATCGCCACGAATTGACACATTTGAAGATTCGTAGTTGAATAGTAATCATTTCGTGAAGTTCTTAAATAATTCGTAATATAGTCGTAGTCAGTTCTTGCATTTCTTGAGCAATCGGGAATTCGTGTCAAGAGTTTTGAACTGTTCAAAATTTTGGCTACGAACTCCCGATCTAAAATAATCGTAGTTCATTCGTAACAAATTCGTAGTGCATTCTTATTCATCGTAAACGAATCGTAATTAAATCGTAGGTATTTTTAACTCATTCGCAGATTACTCAATTCGTGGCCTGACAATGAATCGGCTACGAATCTGTCACGAATCCCTCAAGTACACGCCGAAGCAGGTGCTAAGCAAGTAAGAACTAGTAAGAAAATCAGCTACGAATGCCGACAAATTGGGTATATAAGGAGTTTAACATTGACTTCAGGTCATTAGCTGCTGACGATTCTTCAACGTATCCTTAATCAGCAAGAATATACTTAGATAAGTATTTCTGTCTTTCAGTTTTATATAATACCAATAAACCTTGAAAAAAGATATAAAAAAGTCCAAGCTTTGTTTTTTGTTTGCGTTTCCTTTACCACTGCTCGGTCCAAACAGAAATTTTGAGAAATGGATTGGGGCAATGTGAAGATTGAAAAAAATACATTCATGGCAGAAAGCAGAAATTCTGCCATAGTGTTCCAGGGAGCTGTTGTGCCGGGAGTCAGTAAAGCGGTACAAGCCCTCTTGGGCTTCTTGATGTAATAAACGGAACATTTTATTAGCGCTAACAAACATTAATAAACACTATGAACACAAATAGTAAAACATTTTAACATGAAATATCAACAGTTATCATTCAGTTAACATTCACTCCTGCTAGTCTATCTTGCCCTCCTGGCACCAGGGATGCTGTTGTGGTCTTCATCCTCCCGGTCCACATCTGCATTTCTAATGACAGGGAACCTGATCCTCAATAAGTTGTGGAGTTTGACTCCTGTCTCCACCAGTAACCGCACCACATCAGGTCCTTGTTCCAGGGTGCCCAGGAAGCATCTAAATCTGTTGGCCAGAATTCCGAAACCATTCTTCACCACACGTCTGCCCCTGGATAATCTGTTGTCAAGGCCCCTCCTGCTATATGGTTACATGAGGAAAGTCCTCAGTGGAAAAGCATCATCCCCAAGGATGTTGTAGGGTGTGTCTCTGTCATCAATGGGTAGGAGATCGCTGTCAGGGAAGTTTATGGTGTTGTCATCAATGCTCTCTTTCAATGCCCCTATTCCACACAGACCACGAATCCCACAAATCGCCACGAATTGACACATTTGAAGATTCGTAGTTGAATAGTAATCATTTCGTGAAGTTCTTAAATAATTCGTAATATAGTCGTAGTCAGTTCTTGCATTTCTTGAGCAATCGGGAATTCGTGTCAAGAGTTTTGAACTGTTCAAAATTTTGGCTACGAACTCCCGATTTAAAATAGTCGTAGTTCATTCGTAACAAATTCGTAGTGCATTCTTATTCATCGTAAACTAATCGTAATCGAATCGTAGGTATTTTTAACTCATTCGCAGATTACTCAATTCGTGGCCTGACCGTGAATCGGCAACGAATCTGTCACGAATCCCTCAAGTACACGCCGAAGCAGGTACGAAGCAAGTAAGAACTAGTAAGAAAATCAGCTACGAATGCCGACAAATTGGGTATATAAGGAGTTTAACATTGACTTCAGATCATTAGCTGCTGACGATTGTGCCACGTATCCATAATCAGCAAGAATATACTTAGATAAGTATTTCTGTCTTTCAGTTTTATATAATACCAATAAAACTTGAAAAAAGATATAAAAAAAGTCCAAACTTTGTTTTTTGTTTGCGATTCCTTTACCACTGCTCGGTCCGAACAGAAATTTTGAGAAATGGATTTGGGCAATGTGAAGATTGAAAAAAATACATTCATGGCAGAAAGCAGAAATTTTACCATAGTGTTCTAGGGAGTTGTTGTGCCAGGAGTCAGTAAAGCGGTACAAGCCCTCTTGGGCTTCTTGTTTTAATAAACGGAACATTTTATCAGCGCTAACGAACATTAATAAACACTATGAACACAAATAGTAAAACATTTTAACATGAAATATCAACAGTTATCATCAGTTAACATTCACTCCTGCTAGTCTATCTTGACCTCCTGGCACCAGGGATGTTGTTGTGGTCCTCATCCTCCCGGTCCACATCTGCATTTCTAATGACAGGGAACCTGATCCTCAATAAGTTGTGGAGTTTGACTCCTGTCTCCACCAGTAACCGCACCACATCAGGTCCTTGTTCCAGGGTGCCCAGGAAGCATCTAAATCTGTTGGCCAGAATTCCGAAACCATTCTCCACCACACGTCTGCCCCTGGATAATCTGTTGTCAAGGCCCCTCCTGCTATATGGTTACATGAGGAAAGTCCTCAGTGGAAAAGCATCATCCCCAAGGATGTTGTAGGGTGTGTCTCTGTCATCAATGGGTAGGAGATCGCTGTCAGGGAAGTTTATGGTGTTGACATCATTGCACTCTTTCAGTTCTGAAGCATCAAACAACTGTGCGTCGGATTGGTAACCTTCTCACCTTCACCAGTGTCTATCCAGATAAACTTATAGTCCGCATCCAGCAGGGCCAACAGCACCACGGAGAAGAAGCCTTTGTAGCTGAAGAACACACTGCCTGAGTTGTGTGGTTTCCTGATGGCTATGTGCTTGCCATCCAAGTCCCCCGGGACATGAGGAACTGGGACTTCTCGGCAATGGCCTTCCAGTCCTCCTGGGTCATTAGTAGTGGCATGAGGTCATCCTTCAGCTCTTGTATGATGGCCTGCACAGTCCATACCACTGTGTGATACCAGTCTCCTGTAGCCAGGTGTCTGAGGGTCATGGCTAGTTTCATTCCGGCATCAAGGGCTGGTCTCATGTGGGTGTCCCTCCTCTTGATGACAGGGCTAATCCTGTTCAGTAGCTCATCAAACATGTGGGGTGGCATTCTCATCTTCCATCCTCATCTCCTGCATCAGTCTGTTAAAGCGACCATATTCTTGTTTTCTACCTGGTGTCGGCAACGGTCTATCCCACCACCTGGGTGCTCTTCTCCTCCTCCTTCGACGCAGTCTTCTTCTAGCAATCAGCAGCTGGTGTTAATACTCCAGTTCATCTCCCACGAATTGTCTAAAATAGTCACGAATTCATTTTTTCGTACCTGATTCATACGTGCATTCGGTATATTCTTAACTGATTCATAACTGATTCCTAACCTTCGGGAAGTATTCGTAATAGATTCCTTTAAATCGTAGTGAATTCTTGACAATATTCGTGCGATTCCAGCCAAATCCCACGAATATTCGTACCTGCATCGTACCTGTATCGTAACTGAATCGAATTGAACCAGAAAATTTGCACAATTCTTTATATCCGCTCGAATCCTCAAATTTATCAATTCGTGACGATTCCTGGGATTCGTGGTCTGTGTGAAATAGGGGCATTACGCCGCCTTTATCCACTTTCCAGTAATATCACGGCTGGGGACACAGCAAATGGGTTCCTCAAGGGGGGAGTCAAACCCTGGTCTTCAGTGTGACGGGCGAACGCTTTAACCACTAGGCTATCCCACAGCCTGCTCACAACGGTGCCGGTGAGGCAACATATACAAAGAAACACTGATTAACCATCTCTTACCATACATTCAGTATATAGCTGGTCTCCGCTCCACAAGTGACCGTGACAGTAAGGCGATGGTCACTACCATACTACAGAATGGACTTTTAAGTGTCTTAGCAATAACATTGCATTGTGAATTTGTGCAATGGGGTTCTGAGTATTTTAAGTATTAAGTATTTAAGTATTATCCATTAATGAAAAAGATCGTTTGTTTTGCTTACAAAGTGAGTGAGTGAGTTTAGGTTTACGCCACACTCAGCAATATTCCAGCTATATGGCAGTGTTCTGTAAATAATCGAGTCTGTACCAGACAATCCACTGATCAACAGCATGAGCATCGATCTGCTCAATTGGGAACCGATGACATGTGTCAACCAAGTCAACGAGCCCGACCACATGATCCCGTTAGTCGCCGGACGTCAGACCATTTGCCGGTTGTATCGAACCTTTATTATCTTATGACTACATTAAACCCTCATGATGCATTAAACGTTCTCCCCCAGCTATGAGAAATGTGTATTGATTATTATGTCGACTACCTTTATACAGCGTCGTAAGAGGCGACTAACGGATCGGTTGGTCAGGCTCGAGACTAGGTTGACACATCTCATCGTATCCCTAATTGTGCAGATCGATACTCATGCTGTTGGTCACTGTGATAGCTGGAATATTGCTGACTGCGGCTGTAAACACCAATCAAATGATACAGCCATAACGCATAATCAAGGAGAAAGAGCTTGACGATGATTCATATTTTTTTAATCTTGTCATATGGATTGTTCTTGGTGTGTTGGTTCAGTTGTTCCTAGGAAGAAGATGTTGATGTCACAGAGTGAGTGAGTTAGTTTGAATTTACGCCGCTTTAGCAATATTCCAGCAATATCACGGCGGGGACACCGAAATGGGCTTCACACATTTTACCCATGTTGGGAATCGAACACGGCCTTCGGCGTGACGAGCGAACGCTTTACCCACTAGGCTACCCCACCGCCCCTGATGTCACAGATGTTGACGAAGAGATCATGACTGATATCAACAACAACAAATGTGGCTATGGTTGTCAAACAAAATGAATACTGCACCATGTGGGACAATATGTTGTGTCTTACTGCTTTTACACGTGTACCAATCAAAACCTCTTGAAAAACAGATTTCGTCATTATAGACAGGCATGTGAAGTTGCCGCCTCCCTCGTCAGTGCTTTCTGAGATGTTGATGACGATCGATGCTGGGAAACTATGATATGGCATAAACTAGCTTAACCTTCAGTTAGATGGGATGACACTGACATCCACAGAGCGAAACTAGTTTTATTGTCAAACTCAAAAATTTTCTCTATAAATCTTCATTATAACTCGTGAACGAGCACTGATAAACTTGTGTCGGTACAGATGTGTGCGTTATTTTACGAACAGATCATCAGTAGAATGACGTATCCCGATACTGGCATATCAGAATTAAAGTGTTATTATGAATGATCAATAACAGGTCATCTTTAAACCATAGACTTTTTACATAAGGACATGTCAGCTTCCCCCCTCTGATGAAACACACGGGTGCAGGCCCAGCTATGCCGTTGACAGAACAAGGAACAGATTTGGGCCAGATGGTGACTAAGGCTTATAATAAGTCCCGGAATATATATAATTTTGATAATAACAATTAAACCCATTTAAATTGAAAAGGAGCCCCAGTGAGTTGGGGGATTCAGGGAAAATCTAGACTTGCTTCATTTAGCATTGCAGGGAAACTAGGCAGAAGGGAAAATAGTGTGAGACAGACTAATGTTGACATATAGTACTTACAGGTCAGACAAACGTTACTGACATTTTTAACTGAACAGAACATACTGTCACGGGAACCAAATGCTACATGAAATTACAAGCGACAAACCTGTTTCCACGTCTATACGAAATCTCTTCTACAATTGTCCAACAACGACTTTATCATGAGAATGTGCTCATGAATTACAATCAAATAGTGATGATACCAGGTGTTCGTAGAAAGGTGAGCGTACCCTGCCCCACCCTTGCAACCACCATCAACAGATACAAAGGCGGCTAAATGTTACCACGAGAGCACTGCATTGTACACGAGCAAACTTCTATTATAATGGCATTGGGTCTGGAAGGGTTATTTCCCTTGAATTATTATGAAAATTATAATGAGAACCCGTGAAGGTCCGGGTTAGAATTGATCTTCATTAACCCATGCTTGTCGTAAGAGGCGACTAACCGGATCGGGTGGTCAGGCTCGCTTGACTTGGTTGATTACATGTCATCGGCTCCCAATTGCGTAGATCGATGCTCATGCTGTTGATCACTGGGTTATCTGGTCCAGACTCGATAAGTTTACAGACTGTCGCCATATAGCTGAGAGCGACGTAAAACTAAACTCACTTACTGATAAATGTTTCGTGAAAGGATTACAGCACGTAGGCAGTAGGCAATGTGTGCTCCCATCCTGATTTGTTTCACTTTGACTGTTTGACTTTCTACCCAAAAATCGGCATAAAAACTCACGTGCAAGTATTTTTCAACTACCCAACAACACAAACACGAATAGATATGAACATTTAATTTGCTTAACGAAGGTGTATGTAAAGCATGTCTGTCAGGGCTGGCAGGTTGCCATTGATGATAACGAGGTCGGTCTTGGTGTTCCCGCAAATGTCACCCCAAACTGTCACACTCCCTCCACCATATGGTTCCGTTTCCTGAATGCAACAACGTGCCGTCCGCCCCACGCCGTCGGTAGACACATGCTTCGACCGTCAGTTCTGTTCATATGGAACCTACACTCCGACACATGCTTACTTGTATTGTTTAATTTCTTCTATAGTTTAAACCTTATTGTTTTTCTTTCCGTACATTGTGTATAGTGGTGTATTCTCGTAATGCTTTCACTTCAGTTATTTTGAAACAAACAGCCTCTACTGAAAACAATGCATGTCGCTGATTGGGAAGATGTAGATTTGGTCGGCGGGCGTGCAGCAGCTTGTGGAATGGTCAGGCATTCTTGTCACGTTGAACGTTTTGGACAACGCCATGTGAATCTCCAACAACATAGTGCGACCCTGCAAGAGATAACGATATATATTTTGAAAATACATTGGAAACGCGATAACGTTTGGAATACCTATTGTAAATATAGAAGACCTTATACTAAATACGACTATATCAGCGAAGATGCAGATTTTACTCATTTTGAATGATAACCTACATAGTAGAAAGTCTGTGACTAAGAGTGTACCATTTGCAAATGCTATTTTTCTTGTTTTGGCATACAGAAAATCAGCTTGAAAATAAAATTGTTATCCAAAATTGGAAAAGGCGTTATCCCAATTTAGTCTTACACTCTACATTTAGAGTCAGTATAGGGATAACCTAAGGTGGCCTATCAGTTAAAGCGTTCGCTCGTCACGCCGAAGGCCCGGGTTCGATAACCCCACATGGGAACAATGTGTGAAGCCCATTTCAGGTGTCCCCGGCGTGATATTGCTGGAATATTGCTAAAATCGGCGTAAAATTCACTTTACTCGTTACACGTGTACCAGTCCAAACATGGGTACAATATGTGATGCCCCGCCGTTATATTGCTGGAATATCGCTAAAAGTGGCATAAAACTAAACTCACTCATTAACAGGGTAACTAGTGTCATTATACATACAGAGATTAATGAGTCTGGATTATCTGCCGAAACAGATTTCACTGGGCGTGAAAGGCCTTGGTGATGACAGATTATAGGAATGTACCACTGGCAATCGTCGATCACATGGGTGTTCGCCAAAAGGGAGCGTATGTCCGGTCTTATCCCACTCTCAAAACAATGTGCACCCATAAAAGTACAAATTTTACGATTGAACAACTTGTAAAACAAAGCGAAGTTACTCTGGTTACTTCTGTCTGGATAAAGCTGGAATACTACAGTACACCTTCATTATAACTGCTTGTAAATAGTGGTGGTGGGGTAGCCTTGTGGTTAAACGCAGAAGACCCGGGTCTCGATACTCCAGGTGGGTACAATGTGAAGCCCATTTCTGGTGTCCCTCGCCGTGACATTGCTAAAGAGGCGTAAAACCACACTCACCGTTTGTAAATATTTCCTAATTTTTATGTGGTTTATATCAGATCTATGTGCAGTGCTCTGACGGACGATAGTCTCAGTTTCGACTTTACGATCAATGGAATCTGTTTCGGCAGATAATTCCTTCAGTAACATAGTTACGTGTCTCTGCCTTGCACATATTATCTTCAGGGAGTGTCCAACCGGAAGTACTCCATGAGAGCCTTTTGTATGGCATTGACCTGTAAAGTAGAACAAGCTATGAAGAACATCATGACTATGTTATTCTACTCTATAAACATGTACCACTGCCGTCGGAAACATTAATCTGCGATGCAATATTTTGATCTGAATAAGCGTAACTTCCAACGGAGAGTGAGGGTCATGGTAAAGCACATGGTCGATAATGAACCACCCGCTCATGCTGAAGCACAGGGACGATATTAGTACACGTGCATGTCTATGTCAGGCAGACCACAGTTGCGAGATTGACTTAAAAACCTGCTTTGATTCAGTGGGAATGCGTTTAGAAGCAGATCGCTATTTTGTAAACAATTTACTCACGGAGTATGCCCTTGTGCATGATGGAGTGATTCCAACCTTCTCAAGCGCCCTGTAAAAATACATATCATGCGTGAGATGAGGTGAAGTGTGAATTCCACACAGGCGTCTGTTTGTCTGTCTGTCTGTGTGCTTTGGGTGTCTGTGTGCTTTGGGTATCTGTGTGCTTTAACCTGTACGCACTAACTGAGATACCATGTCGCACTTTACCATTGATTATCCGATATCCAAGTCACACGCACGCACGCACGCACGCACACGCACGCACGCACACACACACGCACGCACGCACACACCCCACAGTATACAGAGTCAATCAGTTCGTGTGTTTTCATCATTTTGTCGACCGCCAGGCTGAGAAACAACATCATCACCCCTTCCGGTAATATCGGCTAAGGCTGAAACTACCCGACCGGGGATTGCACCTTTAACCTTTCGTAAAACGCTCAAACGAGGACACATACCAGTCAATCAGTCATCTCGTTAGTCACTTCCTTTACTGTTGTGTGAAGCCCATTTCTGGTGTCCCCGCCGTGATATTGCTGGAATATTGCTAAAAGCGGCGTAAAACCATACTCAACCACTTACTCTTTTCACTATTATTTCTTATTTTCTGTTGTCAGTGAGTTAAAGTTAATCGTTGGAAATATGCCAACCGTATACTTATTGGCAAATGCCTAGTGAGCAGGTTTCAGACGCCAAGATCAAATATATGACTACCACATCACAATACCAGAGGTCGGTGTAGTGAAAGTAAGCGATTACAAAGTCACATTTTACACGTAAGTGTATCGTGAGACAAGGCAATAGTGTTTAATGCAAAACAACCCACGTTTGGGGATTAAATGCAGTTACACTGTTGAGACTCAGAGCCTTTTGAAAGTACCGAAACTCATTGTTCGTGGCTTCCAGGGTTTGCTGCGCATGTACCGTGGGCTGTCCATTCATGTTTCCTGAAACGTAGTGAATACATACGGTGCATGTACATTGTATGGGTGTAAAATTCGAGTACAGATGGTGGGTCAGTACATGGAGTTAGATGATGTCACAGCACCATAGGTCGGTCACTGTGGTAACTGAATAAATACTGCGTTTTATCATTGCATTGTATCTGTACAATTGATCGATGTGCAGTTTAGAAAAACCTCATCTCTCGGAAATTATACAACCTATAAGCGCGGCATCGTAAAACACACTAATGGTGACCCTATAACAAGCATGTGCAGACGTACATAGTACAATATTAAACGTACCACCATTTGTCTATACCAAGCAGGTGTTGACGTACAGAGTACAATGTTAGACGTACCACCAATGGTCTACAGCAAGCATGTGTTGGCGTATAGAGTGCAGGTACAATGTTTAGATATGGGGTGCCATTTTAGATGTACCACCAATGGACTGTAACAAGCTGTGCAGACGTACAAGCAACGTTAGACGTACCACCAATGGTCTACAGCAACATGTGTTGAGGGTACAGAGTACAACGTTAGACGTACCACCAATGGTCTATAACCAACCAATGGTAGGACGTACAGAAGTACAATGTTAGACGTACCACCAATGTCTACAGCAGGCATGTGTTGGCGTATAGAGTACCATTTTAGATGTACCACCAATGGACTGTAACACGCATGTTAGAGACGATACCGCAGAGTAGCAACGTGGTAGACGTACATACCACCAATGGTCATACAACAGCAGCATGTGTTGTTAGACGTACAATGGAGTACAACGTTAGACGTACCACCAATGGTATATAACAATGGTCTACGACAAGCATGTGTTGACGTACAGAGTACAATGTTAGACGTACCACCAATGGTCTACAACAAGCATGTGTTGACGTTAGACGTACCACAATAAGTACATAACAATGTTTAGATTACAATTTTAGAACGTACCACCAATGGTCTACAACGTAAGACGTACATGTGTTGACGTACCAGAGTCACAACAAACAGGTGTTGGGAATTCCACAGAGGTAGGTACCACCAATGGACTATAGCAAGCATGTGTAGACGTACAGAGTACAATGTTAAATGATACCAGCAATGGACTACAACAAGCATGTGTTGACATTGCAGAGTACAACGTTAGACGTACCCACCAATGGTATATAACAAGCAGGTGTACATGTACAGAGTACAACGTTAGACGTACTACCAATGGTCTATAACAAGTATGCATTTGACATACCAGTACAATGTTAGACGTCCACCAATGGTCTATAACAAGCAATTGTATACGTATAGAAGTGCAATGTTAGACGTACCACCAATGGTCTGTAACAAACGGAGGTGTAGACGTACAGAGTTACAATGTTAGACGGTACCATCTATGGTCTATAACACGCTACTATGTATGTTAGCCAATGTTCAACGTCAAACCAGCTCCCTTTGTCCGGATATTAATCCCGAGAATCATTTCAGATTAACGCATGACTTGCGTATTACGCGTAGTAAGTGTTAAGCTGTATTGTACACTGAAAGGCCACAGGGGCATAGTAAGATCCTGTTTTCTTCAGTTGTTGCATATATATGTAAAACGCTTCACGTTGAGAATTAACATAGCATTGTCCTTTTAACGCAAAAATGTGTAAAATCGCTATCATCACCACCACAGAGCTGGGTGAAGTTCGTGTCCACAAACAGGTTGGGCCAGTTTGTCTCTAGTTGTTTTGGAGGCTGAAATATTGAAGACGCAAAAGTGTAAAAGGCACATAGGAAGAATATTTATTATTCACTTTAGAGTAAACATTAGCTGGTACATCTGAGCTCCCAGAATGTAGATAGATATCTCCAGATAGGGATACTGTCGCGCTGTCGCGCTGTCGCCCTCCTCAAAAACGGAAGCTAAAAGAGGCCAAAATTAGCCAAACTTCGCGATTTGGTCGTACTGTCGCCCTTTGGACGAATAGAAAATATTATTCAAAGGAAACGTTAATAATAGCATACAACGCGCGACAACGATCCTTCTAGAATTCCATATATATCTGATCAGGGAGCAGTTCAATAATAGTACATTGGGGAAAATATAATATCACACTCCACCTTGATTCTGGACTCATTCCACCGTACCAACTGTCTCTGCGACTTTCGACACAATGTTTCGCCTATATCTGGCCTAACACAGGATAAGAAAGAAAGTTGCTAATATTTTTAATTTTATGTACATCTACTTCATAACAATCGTTAAATTAGCGTAATCCCCAAACCTGTTGGTTAGAATGTGTCTTGTCAACTCCATGCTTGTCAAGAGGTACACTAACCGGATCGGGTGGTCAGGCTGAGCTGGCTTGGTTGGACACATGGCATCGGTTCCCCCATTAACGCAGATCGATGATCATGCTGTTGATCGCACTGGCTTCCGTCAGGTCCAGACTCGATTATTTTACAGACCAACGCCATATAGCTGGAATATTGCTGAGTGCGGCGAAAAACGCCCAAAACACACTCACTCACTCACACTAAATTAGTAGTGTAACATTTGTATTTCAAACTCTTCAAACTGCGTCATATGATCATCAGCAGGTTTCATTAAAGTCTGTCTAGGGCTGTATATAATGAATACCCTCCTCCTAAAGGGATGTTCTTGGACTATTCCCGTTTTCTTTAGTTGTATTCCAGTTACCTGGTACGTATAACATGTGTTTCCTTAATAAATATATTATTATAAATCATAATTGAGTACGTGAGGAAAGAGATTGAAACCGCTTCTAGCAATATCCCAGGAACACGGCTGAAGGACTCTGGCATTTGTACCCATGCGTTGGAATCAACTTGCCAGTGCGATACCCGTAGTCCAAAACCATAAACGAGCGAGGAAACATAGGCTGTGAGAGAATGTGGCTTAGAGATGGATTCTACGCGTGTTGGGCGTGACGAAGCTAAGCATGACGGTGGGAGACACCACACATGGACCTCTAAGTAACTGTACCTAAGACAGTTACTAAACCTTCGGCGTGTGACGAGAGAGAGCGCTTTACAATTCCTAGACTAATATAGAGAGAAACGAACCTCGGGTCTTCAATACGACAAGCGAACGCTTCAACCAACAGCTAATTCCCAATTCTCCCTTTAGTCAATATGAACATGTTGTGCGTTTTAGTGCACTTTGAAATCAATTTTAAACTTACAAATCTATGTGTTGGCTTGGACTATTATTCAGCAATAAGTATTGGTTAAATAATTATATCTGGTGTGATGGCGCGTTTGGTGGGAAGTTCAAGACTACATAGGCCGTGCACCGTCCATGTTTTCACTGGTTTGGGAAGGCCTTTGCAGTGCTGAAAAAATACATTGTGACACTTGAGGAGAGGTAGATCATCATGTCCCAACTGGACACAAATACACAGAGTATCGCGCAACTGTACATTTCGAGGAAACCCCTAATAAACCTCGGAATTCAATAACCGCACCTCTTGGTTCAGCGTGTCCAGCTGGTTCAGCTATCAATTGGCGGTAATTGTTACTGATCCACCGTCAAGTCATCAATTCACCATGTGGTACTTGTAATGATAAGATTGTTGTAATTAAAGTTAACACAGCAATTCCCCCCGTTGTCTGTTGCAGGACAACAAACCGCAATAGTTTGCACCGATACGCTGTGCAACACCTTCTCTAAAGTCACACTTCTTTACAAGTAACGCACCCGTTCCGACAATAATGCGAGCGGGTTTAGTTTAACGCCGCATTCAACAATATTCCAGCTACAGCGGTCTGTAAATAATTATGCTAACATTTGTATATTGCCGATATCCAGCTCAGCTCAGTCGCTCAAAGACGCTTTGTTTTTAATCGAGTCTGACTGTGACCATCCCGTGATCACCAGCATCAACATCAACTGCAATTGGGATACCAGCTTTTATTTTGCTACAACCAATCCAGCGAGCCTGACCCCACCAGATCCTGCTAGGCGCTTCTGACGACAAGCATGGCTTTACTGAAGATCAATTCTAACCCGGACCTTCACGTCCAGATAATAGAGAATTGTACCATAAGGCTGCATTCAGAATTAACTCATCAACTCCCCTTTGAGACTACTGATCACAAGTGATGATAGCGGGCCTATAATGTCAGCACCGAAGCGATAGTGGATGTATTTTCCATACGGGAGTAATTCCGTGCAGGTGTATCAATGAATGACAGCACAACCTAAACGTAATCGTCTCACCAGTAATTACCTACCATATATGATTACCATGTAGCAAGCTGTTACTCTTTGGGATCTGAGCATATACACCCAAATCCATTTATAAAAGAATAAACAGTTACAACAAACGTACACGCATTTGTGGTGCATCACAAAAGCATATGGCTTAATTTTGCGCAAAAGACGAAATACGTCCACTTTGTCCCAACTGATGGCCCCAGGTAATGATATACAAGCATGCTACCTTTGCATACAATAGATACCACTGGTACACTTTGACCTGGTAGTCTAACCAATGATATGTAAGAAGCATGTACCTTGTATACGGATACCTCTATGGGTCACTTTGACCTACGATAGTGTAGTAATGATATAAGTAAATGTACCTTGTATACAGATACCATTGGGTCACTTTGACCTAGTAGTCTAGTAATGATGTATAAACGTGTACCCCCGTTAGTGATATACTCAAGAACTTGGATGGCCGTGATACAGTGCCAAGATCCCGTGAGTGACGGTATATACCTTGACGGCGTTTTATACAGTGCTAAGATCCCACAGTGACGGTATATACCTTTAATGGGGCTTTTACAGTGCTAAGATCCCATTAGTGACAGTATATACCTTGATGGCAATTTTTTTAGGAGTGCTAAGACCCCGTTAGTGATGAGTATATATACCTTGATGGCAGTTTTGTAGTCTTCTAGACCCCCGTTAGTGATCAAAGATCCCATTAGTGACAGTATATACCTTGATGGCAGATTTTATAGTGCTAAGATCCCATTAGTGACAGTATATACCTTGATGGCAGATTTTTGTAGTGCTAAGATCCGTTAGTGACAGTATATACCTCAATGGGCAGGATTTTAGCGCTACAAGCCCTGTGCACCAGGACGTCTTCAACCACTGAATTCCCTTCGGTCATGAAGGCCGAGCGTGAACAATTGATTCCGTCAGGAAGATGTGACATTATCCCGATGACGTTAAGCAACAACCACTGAGGCCTTTGATTTCATTTTTCACATGGCTGCTGTAAGTGGTGGGATGACATGTGTGCACACAAAATTAGAACGGAAGTAATACCA